>NW_024581135.1:28688544-28874629 GCF_017639235.1 Corvus kubaryi
CGCCGCTCCGCATCGTGGCCGTGACGGGTGCTCTAACGTCTGTTCGTCCCCCGTTAAGCACCTCGCCCGCACCGCCGCCCCCCCCGCCCCGGCACGGCCCGGGCCGGCCGCCACCCGCTCCGCGGCGCCGGGCGGCTGTGGGGGAGGGCATGTAAACAAATGGGGTTTTATAGCTACCTCACTCGAGTGCCGTGTGCATCTCCCTCTCCGCTCGGTACCAAACCGCCGCGGCGCCTCCTCCTCCTCCTCCTGCCGCTCCGCCGGCGCTATTCACAGACCCGGCTACGCCGCGCTCGCCCTGCACACGCGGCCCCGCAGCCCGCGCTGCCCAATGCGCAGCCATTTCCTCCACCGCTACGAAAGTGGCGTAGCGGCCCTGCCTGCCCGCCCCTCGCTGCGGCGGCTCCGCGCACGGCTCGGCCGGGGCCGCGCAGCCCGGACAGCGCCGGAGGGAGCCCCGGGGGAGAGCGGCCGCCGGCCGGGTCCCGGCTGAGGGAGCCCGGGCTGGGCGGCTCGGGGGAGCCGGGCCCGCGGGGCCGGGGCTGAGCTGCCGCCTCTGCAGCCGCCTGGCGAGAGGGTCCGTCAGCAACAACGGGGCATTTCGTACCTTCCTATCGAGGTACGTTTCGAGGCCGGGATGCGCATTAACCCCCGTTTATTTAACTCCAGAAACTCCTGTCAGGCTTGCTCGTGGCACCAAACCCTGTTCCGGCGATAAACGTCTCCCGAGGTGGAGCCCCTCGTCACGACACACTTCATTCCTAGACAACAACTACAGCGCTAAATAAAGCCCCCAAACCAAACCTTGTGTAAATCAAAACCCTCGCTAGCTCAACGCCGAGGATCAGAGGACATTTTGGTTTATAACGTAAGAGCTACAATATAGTGGAGTCTTTCACAACAAATCATATTTTAAAATGGACCAGCATGTTTTGTAATGGTTATTGATAGGAAGCACATTCAAAGGCTGAAGTGCAGTTATAGGAATGCTTCAGATAAGTTTTATACTGTTTCATTTTTCTCTTGGAGAAATTTGCATACAATTTTCATGACATTTTCCTCCAAAAATAGCTGGTGTTTCCATAGCAGGCTTCAATCTAGCAGAAGCCTGCTATGTATCTAGAATGCATCTAGAAGCAAACCGACCTTCCCTTTAGTTGTTAAGGAGGCACACATTTTTCGTTTAGACTCTTACATTACTGAATTGAACGAACCTAATTGTTTCTGGAAATGCTCCTTTGTTAAAACGGATGATTCACACCACTACTACCGTAAGCATGGCCTGGCAGAGCCGCAGTCCTGTCCTGTCCTAGTCCTGTCTGAAGTCCAAGCCATACCCCATGGTTATCCACCCCAAAAGCCTCCCAAAGTTATGTGATTATTTGCTTGGTGACATGTAAAGGATTACTTGTTGCTTTAGCAACCAAACAAAAGTTATCTGTAAGAGTCCAAAAACCACTTTTGGTTTTTTAATTGAAGTCATGGTGCAAAAGAAAACTAGAGCTAACTTTTCTAGATATGATAAATGTTCATGATGATGCAGATACTGTAGCAAACAGACAAAGACATGTAGACCTCTCAAACACTTCACGACTTAAGACCACATCAGCTGTGTGTGTTACACTACACCAATTTTTTGGTATGTGATGCTGAATCTTTCTGAAGTTTTCCAATTATTCTTTTATTTTCCCATTTTCATGTCTCAGTGATAGAATTTCTAATTTCGTATCTCCTCCAACATACTTTTCTCTCTTTAGTATTTATTTTTGTGGAAAAAAAATAACATAATCCCTCCCTCATTTTTTTCCATATGTCTTACCAAATCCATCACTAGAATACAAACCATAGTAGCCCAAAGTCACTAGTTTACATCAAGTTTTAGGGACTGTTATAAAGTGATTATGAGGTCATATACCAAACTGTTGTGCCAGGCCATTTGTACATTGATTTGAATGATTTTTACCTTGAAGTAGGTCCCTTCGATCTCAAAAATTTTGCACAGCAAATAAAATACAGATCTGATTATGGCATTGGTTGTTAGACATCTACCCCAATAGCACTGTTGATCACTAGACATGACTGATTCGTATTGCTGTTTGCTCTAGGAATAGATCCACTGAGTGAAAAAAAAAATTAAAAAATTAAGTTTTCTCTTTTCATCAGAGTTTATTCAGAGGAAATTGTACTCAGTAATAAATAGAACATATGGGGTTTGTTAGCTTTTCTGAGTGAAATTCAAATAGTGTAAAATCTCCTTAAAAAAAAGCAAAAACTCGTAATAAAACGGCATACTGATGCTACACAATGACTTTCCAGAAACTCACCCAGCTAAGGTGTACCGATAAATAGGTCTCTGTTAGTGGGTTCCCCTCCCCTCCAGCTGTTAGCCACTCTAACATGTATCTGTTCACTTTAAATCCGGAAGGGGCCATTAGCAGGCCTGCCAGCACTCTGCTAACATTTCCTGCTAACAAATGAGTCTCATTTGTAGTTTGAGTTAGGCTAGAACTTCCCAGTCTGTCTGCTCCTGGCTTTCTTGCAATAAATTGAAAAGCCTGCTTCTATCTAGAATATTTTCCCTGTAGTTGTACATTGTAGCTTGCATTTAGGCTTCTTCTCAGTAGTTTCAACCATACCTTTTTGTGCAAGAACTGCGTGCACATCAGTATTTGAAGGAGAGAAAATAGGACTTTCTATAACACGAGTTCAGAAACCCAAACCAAAAATTATTAGATCAGGCATTTACCATGAAGAAAAGCTGAGGAATGTGTTTCCCTGTAAAGCCCGTGGAGCAACTTTCTGTGCTGCAGGGAAGCTGGAGCAGCAGAGCAGGGCAGCCAGCACTGCAAGAGTGCTGAGAGCTTGAGAAAATACAAATGTATGCAACAAAGCCAGACTGACTTTTCAAGCTTCAGGAAGAATGATATGTTACCATACTTTTAGAACAGAACTGGTTTGGTTTTTTTCCCTCTCCTCTCACAGGGCGCTTCCTTACTGAGT
Organism: Corvus kubaryi; assembly: GCF_017639235.1. Lineage (NCBI taxonomy): Eukaryota > Metazoa > Chordata > Aves > Passeriformes > Corvidae > Corvus > Corvus kubaryi. Next base: position 28,691,545 of record NW_024581135.1, read on the forward strand.
AACTAACACCGCACAGTACACGCTCGTATGTTGGGCTGCAGGAAGGGAATGTGTATATATGTATCTCAAGTAATACAGAAAGACTTGGGACATCATGCTGCAAAAGCAGATTGTAGCTTCTGGGGACTTGTCACAAGATGGGGTCCTGTCTTGCAGCGCACCTCCTGCTCCAGTTCAATGCTACAGCCCCTTCCCAGTGCCCTGAGACCTTCAGCTCTGAGATGCAGGCCTAGGGAGGAGACAGATGTGGGAGATCTGAGGGAGTTTGACAGATCTCACACACTGATTTCCTGTCTCCCCTTACAACAGCCCAGTTGCAGGTGAGGGGGTAGAAGGTTGACATATATATGTATACAAAAGAAGTAGTTTGTTTAGACAAACTATGGAAAAAAACCCCCAACCAAAACCCAAAGCCACTCAATTTGTAATTCTGCACACAGTTCTCATATCCTGATAGTGCCTCTGAATATAAACAGAAGTAGGAGTCTTGTGAGTATTCGTTGCAGAACTGGAACAATAGTAGTGAAAAATATTTTAACCAGGAGAAATTAATTTAGAAAGCTGGTAGTTGAAGGTGTACACAAATCTTGTTATATAAGTGGGGGGGAAATGTCACTACTTGTTGCCAAAATGAAGTTTTTTACCCCTCTGGCAAATTCAGCTTTTTTTTGGTTGAAGAACCCAACTTAATTTTCTTACTTTTGAAATATTGATGTCTCATGAAAAAGCCAAGGTAATGGCTTGAAACATCAACTTCCTCCTTTTATTTTAAATCATCTCGCCCAAGATTTAATCAGAACTCAAAGCAGTTTGAATGCTAACATAGTTGGCTTTGTGGCACATGTTGCACACATATTTTCTTTTCTTCTCTTTAAAACATTTTTTCTGGTTTCTGTCCCTGCCTTTCATTCGTTCTGGGAGACTGAAACAAAGTCAGAAATGCCATTTCTTATGTGACAATGACCAACAAGTATTACTCAGTTTGCTAGAGAAATTCAGTGGCAGAATTAACCTTGAGGAGAGAATGGCTGACAGGGCACAGCTGTTGTCAATGCAGACTTGCCAAGCAGAAGGATTTTACCCAGTTCCTCAGGAGTGGAAGAGCTTTGCTACAGGAGGCTTGCTCAGAAGTACACTGACAAGAGCTCTGAAGTGAAATATCAGGGAATCATATAGAAATCATAATTTCCTACTCTGTGTCTCAAATATGACCTGTTGACAGTTGTCTCTTCTCTGAATTTACTGATGTATTTTTTGTACAACCATCCCTGGTTAGTTGTGTTGTACAGATTTACTTGTACTTTCACTGCTTGGCAGTTTGAGGTGTGCTCATCCCCAGGCACTGATTGGTGCTGAAGCAGCAGAGACTTTGCTTGTGGCAAGGACAGAAGGGAAGTGTTTAAGCATCAGGGGAAACTTAAACAAGCAGGTGGTGATTCTGTGATTAAAGCTGTGCTTGGAAATAGGCAGTGATGTCCTCTGGGGGATTTCACTGCCTCAGGACTACTTGGTTTGTTTGCCGTGAATTTAAAGCCCAAGTTTATTTAACTCCACGGCCGTGTATAAAGATGGTACTTTTAGTAGAGAGTATATGTGCTTTTTTCACCTTCCTGCCAAACTGGGTGCTCTCCTTTAAGCCTTTGCTTGGCAGGTTGCTTTAATTAGCTCTAATTGGTTTCAACTATGTGAATTCCAATGGTAAATCAAAGTAGATCTGGCTAGTTTTGCATGAACTAGTAAGTATAATTTGAAAGTTACTTTAGTCATAAGATGGGGAAAAAAAGGGAAATACATCTGAGCTTTTTAGTTTTGTTTTTGCAAACCATTCTTACCATTCTTCTCTTACAACATGTAGATACTCCTCTGTTTGGACAGTATCTAAACATGTATGAGCATTTGTATAGGTTTTGAAGCAAACGTGTCAAAGTCAATGAGACTGCATAATTTTAAATACGGTACAAGTGTAAGTACCAACGGGAAGTCAGTTCAAACAGAAATCTAGGAATTTTTTATTTATTTATTTTTAACATGCCAAAACAAGATACAGGTTTTAAAGATCTTAGTTTTAGAAGTTTTTGGATTGGCCTTTGGTGCGGAAGGGCTGGGCTTTTTTGTTTTGTTTTTAAACATGGGCTGACATTTTTAGAAAAAATATAACCCCTTTTTCATTGGCCCTAGGCTTAAGGTTACGTAAACATTAAAGGACATAAGCAGAAGGGTGTGATGCTGCAGCAGCAGCTGAAGTCTTTGGGGCACTCAAAGGTTTGTCTGCAATTTGGGAAAAAGCCAGTATGACCTTTGGCTAGTTTTGCAAAGCTAGCAAATACTGGTATACTTATCCACAGGAAAACTTGCTGGCAAACTTTACTTTGTTAAATGACTCTCCCTTTGTTTTGTTATTATTTGTTTTAAACATAACTATCCAGTCCTGCTCTGTAAAGCAGTCAAAAGCCTTTTCATTGGATCTGAGACAGGCAGGATTTGCTGGTTGCAGGTCTGGGATAAAATTCAGCGTGGAAGATACTAGAAAGTGTGTCACAGCCTTCTTGCTCTCTTGCAGACTCAGGTTTATTTATTTTTCTCCCTTCCTTCCTGCCTGCTGAAAACACCTGTTTGCTTGTGGCATCTTTTCTGTAGGCAGTGGTTGCAGAGATATCATCTTCATACCAAAGGATGTGGTGGGAGGGAAAGGCCAGTCAGCTGCTTCCTGCAGCACATGAGCGGGGCGAGATTGCAGAGCACAAAGAACTTATGGTCATATTCACAGAAGAGCTCTGTGTCAATAAATATGGATATTATCTGCTGGAGCCAGGCAGGGTTCGAAACATTAAACAAAGCTGTACTAGCTGGCTGGGTGGGGTGGAAATTCCTCTAAAGGCTTTCACTTATAAAAGCAAACGACTGATTCTAAAACTGACCCACCTGACCGAAGAGAAAATATTGACTTTCATGTAATCTCTTTATAAACTGAGGAATTTGTTTTACACCCTCTTCTCAAACAGAATGGAAAAAATGTAATGAGACTGTCCCTGACATTATTTGAAGGAATCAATGAGCAGCTTAAAATAAGAAAACAAAGGTCAGCATCTTTTTTTGTCAGTCCCTGTGAAATTGTAACCACTAATTTGGTGAATTGGCATTTTTTATATATGACCTAGACTTAGCTGAGTAATGGAAGCATGGCTCTTCTAAAGCTGGATTTTACTAGGCAGCTGGGGTGAAGTGCCCCATTTCACCTCCGTTACATTTGGGAGTGTAAATGACAAATTTTGAACTCCTGCAATTCCTCCATTATCAGCAGGAAGAATCGGGAGGCCAAGACATCCTTAAGCTGCTGCCTACCTGTTTTGAATACCTTGGGGCCATTGCTCGTCTGTGAAACTTTGGCAGTGGAAAGGGAAGCCAATATGAGCTTGAATGACTGGGCAATGATGTCATACAGCCTCATCCCATCTTCAGCACAGATCCAAAACCTCAGAGACACCTACAGAGAACATGTGTGACAAGAACATGCACTGGTAGGGAAAACAAAGGTATAGTTTGCAGAAATAAAGCAAATTATGAAATGTGTGTTTTGTTTGCTTTTCTTTTAATAAGCTGTACCAGTAACAAAATCTAAAATCAAGAGAAAGGCTCTCAAAATCAAAATTATCACAGGCTGGCCCACAGTTTAGGGAAAGAATTAGCTTAAGGTCAGCTGTGTTTATCCTTCCATGCCTGCCAGTTCATAACTGGGAATTGAAAGGAGCAGTAGGATGCTGGCCTTCAGGGCACCATGGAGACTACATGACCTTTGCTTTGAAATGCTGGTATGCACTTAAAGTTGGATTCTTTTCCCCCATAATTTATGTTTGTCATTTTTACACCTGTATTTCATGATTTCTAGAGAAAATAAATAAGGAAACACCAGGAAGAGCGTGAATGACATTAGGAAACACCCCAATTTCCAAATCTTTAAGTACAACCATTTGACAGTACTATTAGGTGTTGCAGCTTTATTTTCCGTGTTGCTGCCCCAGAATCCTTTGCACAGTTGGATGCTAATTTTTGGTTTTAATGACACAAGGAGGAGTGTGAATTTAAGCATAAAGAGCTATGAAGAAGGGAATAAACTTTAGCTGATACACAAAAATATGAATCATAGAGACACTTAAATATGGTCTAAATGATAAGAAATGTAAAATCCAGAGATGAGTATCCGTGGAATTACAGGGAGAGACAGGCCATGAGGATGTTGCACAGTAGAACTGGGAAGAGAAATGGAGAGGCCTGTTACATAACTATTTCTGATCTGCATGACTTGGAAGCCTCACTTGATACCTCTTTCTGTAAACCCATAGTAACTCCTCTGAGAGCAAGATGCAGCAGCAGCAGGATAGAGTATTACAGTGATGAATACTTCCCATTATTGGTTAGAAAGGAAGAGAAGTTTTGAAGCATTTTCTCAGGCATGGGACTAAGGAGACTGCTCGTGACAGAGGGGATGTGGTCATGTGTCTTTGCTGACACATCAGGTGATGGATTTGCCATGTATTAGAGCATTGAGAGCTCTGAGGGGACTCTAGGGTGGGAATGCCAGTAAGCAAGCAGAGAGAAAATAAAGCATTTCTGCAATGTTTGGGTTGGACTAACTTTGCTGAGATGTTGGACTGACATCCAGTCTGTCCATCCATGGATATGTCATCCAAGAAAATGAACTCACAAGCTCAAGGGAAGAAAATCACTCTGAGACAAGCTCAATGCCAGTTTTGTCAACACTGAAATTGAAAAGAAAAAAAAAAAAAAGTTACATTTGAAAATGCTTGATTTCACTCACACTTTTAGTGTCTTTCCACTCCTCTCAGATAACCTTGCCTTGTATTTCTCTCTTCATAAATATAAATAAAAAATCATTCCCATATACACAAAGGGGAAACTCTTAATGATCTTTTGTAATACCTCTAATGAAATTATTGTGCACTTCTCCAAGAAAAACACGAGTTCATGCCTTTTCTTGGTTAAGCAGAGCATCCCAAGAATACTTAAAATAAAATGTTAAACAGCAAATGCAGTTTGTTCTTTATGACAGATTACATTGTTGAATGTATACCAAAATGCACCACAAGCATGCAGTGACGTAATTCAACACTATAAACTAATTAAAAAAACCCCAAATACTACTGCCTTTTGGACAGATAGGGGCAAAATTAAAGGACTTGTGAGTGAACTGATACTTATTTTTTCATTTAATCATGGTGCCAATCTCTGAACAACTATGTCTGCTCATGGAACTCCTTCCAACAGGTGGTTTTCTTTAAATGTATGAAGAGTGTATCTGTATGATTTCTGAAGAGTTTTTCTCTCCTGCTGAGGTTTCTTAGTTATTTCTCAGAAGAAAAAAAAAAAATTACCAATGAAGGTGCTTCACCCTGTTCATCCATTAAGGTGAGTGGGTGGTGGCTCTCACTGAAAGCAGTCTCACAGTAGCTTTCGGCTGTCAGGCCACTTATGTAGTTACCTACACCCAGTACCTTAAACAGTTCATGGAGTCATAACCTTACTCTGAGCAGTATTTACTTCAGAGAATCACCTTTCTTTATTTTTTGCAGGCAGTTTAGTATAAATCCTCGTAGCTGGGTAAACATAATTTCATTTACATTTTCAAATTAGTTTTCTATTAATTGTTAGATATATGAGAGAAATCCACTGGATTAATTGCAAGTGCAATCTGAAGTTTGAAAGCCTATAATCTGTCAGATTTCCAGTTTACTAAAATTCTGAGAATAAGTCTCCAAAGCACAACATAATATCCTTTGGCAAATCAATACACACAATGGAAAGGAGGAAATGGTACACTGGAGCTTCAAGACATTGCTTCTTGAAGATAAACAGAAGCTAAAACTAAAGTCAATACTTACTAATGATTTGCAAGGAAGCTTGAAATGAGAATATTTTAGTTAAGCCAGGTACTTGAAAAGAGACTGCTTGGGGCTTTCCAGCTCACATATACCTGGGTTGGGCTGGCTTGTTGCCAGATTCTAGGAAATTCTCAACCCAAAACCAGCTCACAGAGCTTAACTTAAGTTTATCTCAGATAACAGGAAAGTACTTAGTTTGGACAGTGTGATTCTGGGTTGACATTATTTATGTTACAGGATGTGTCAAATTCATAGCGTAAAAATGACAAGAATTTGTTCCTGTTTTTCCAAGGGGCTTTGGTTTTAAGGTAATGTACTCTTCTTTCCCTCAGGGAAGTATACAAATTTTGGCCCCATTATCTCAGAAGATATTAACAGTATCACAGCTATTACTAATTAGACAAAAAATAGAGTGGCTATGCAGCTTCTAAAAACAGAGAATCAGAAAATGGACTGCCAGCGCCTGAAAGTCCTGCAGGCACCCCATTCTTGAGAGCAGCATGCACACATTACAGAGCAGATCAGGCCACTTACACGATGCTGAGCGTCAGCTCCATCATTCAGGACAGCAGTGTCTGATTCTTGTCATTTCTCTCTTTCTCCTCTTCCTCATTTACAGTAGTGAGAAACTGCATGGCCTTTAGTCATTTCCCTAAACAGGAAGAGTTGCTATCTATGCAGTTTCTTTTTTGAACTACTGTAATTTTAAGGAGCTGTTTGAAGAGGGTTTTGTTATTTATTATTGTATTGAAATTGAACCTTGAGCTAGTAAAACAAATATTATGGTTGTGCTCTAGTTATAAAACCAGAGCTGCTGTTTTCACAAGAGGACACTTCAAATTGCTGCACAAAACCTTTGACTGTTGAGCACTGAGAGGTTTGCAGTGTACAAGCCTCAGTTACTGTGAACAGCCAAGGAGCAATAGACAATTTTTCAGAGGTTATTGCTGATAGTTTAATTGTAATCTAAAATATAGAAAAAAGTGGTTTTTTTAGGGGAGGGTGGGGTGGATCAATATAACTGCAACGCTTTCCATTTTTTAATACCACTTGTTTTGTAGTGCAAAACAGTACAGAAACTGCATTAATTTCAGAAATCAGTGATCTCCTGAGGGCAGAGTCAGTCTTCATTCTAATATAACTTGATCAGCAATCCCTGAGAAAGCTGAGTGAGGAGGAAAGAACAGGACTTCAAGAATTTGGCAGAGACAGATGGAATTGCCCAAACACCTCTGTCTAGTCATTGCTCTGTAACAGTTGTGTCTTCACAGAAAGCTTTTCAGAGATTATAGAATCATAGAATCGTCAAGGTTGGAGGAGGCCTTTGAGATCATCCAGTCCAACAATCAACCTTGTACTACCACTAACTATGAGATGATTCAGTCTTTATAAGGCAGTTCATATTTTCAAGAATCTGCAAGAGGAACTGACCTTTTTCCTAACATGACTTAAATGTAGGATCTCACCTGAGTAGAGGTCCCAAAGAGACATTCTGGTTTCCAGTTGTAGAAAACCGGGACAGCAGGTCTGTTTGTTCTGGGGACAGTATTTCCATGTCCTTTTCTGACAGTGTATTCTTCAAAAGAACATAACCTACAGGTCAGTCAGTCTCACCTGAATGCCTGGCAAGATTGTGGAGCAGATTTTCCTGGAAACTATGCAAAGGCATACGGAAAATAAGGAGGAGAGTGATGACAGCCTGAGGGCATGGCCTCACTAAGAGCAAGTCATGCCTGACAAGTGGGGTGGCCTGCTACAATGGGGTTACAGTTGTTGATGCATAAGAGAAGAGCAGCTGACATCATCTGCCTGGAGCTGTGCAAAGCACTTGACACTACCCCTCACGACATCCTTGTCTCTAAAGTGGGAAGACATAGATTTGGCAGATGGATCTTGGTGGATAATGGATTGGTTAGATGATCACACTCAGTCAACAGCTCAATGTCCAGGTGAGACCAGTGATGAGTGATGTTCCTCAGGGGTTGATGTTGGGATTGGCACTTTTTAACATCGGTGACATGGACAGTGGGATTGAGTGCACTGTCAGCAAATTTGCCGACGACACCGAGCTGTGTGGTGCGCTTGACACATTGGAGGGAAGGGATGCCATCCAGAGGGACCTGGACAGGCTGGAGAGCTTGGCCCATGTGAAGTTCATGAGGCTCAGCAAGGCCAAGTGCAAGGTTGTTGGAAGGTTTTTTTGAAGGACAGGAAACCCAGTACCTAAACCAGTGCAGATGGTTCCTCTGTGGCAGCGCTTGCCAAGGTGCAATTGTAACTGAATAGTGATTGGTACAGAGGAATGAATGAGAAAAATCTGTTGCTGATAAGGGCTCAAATACAAGACTTCAGGTAAATATTTCTCCTCACTGCCTAGTCAGTCTTCTCACTGCAGGCCCTTGAGGTCTCTCACCACTGACTGCTGTCACATAGGGTCTGTCTCAGCCAGCCGAGCCCTGGTGACACAGAGGACATACTATATATTTTTGGTCCTGAGATACTGGTGAGGGATAATTTTCCAAGAATTTTTATCCTTCAATAACCATGCAGCAAGCAACAGCTTGAGAACACTTTCCCATTTGACATTTGCATAGTGAACCTCCCCTGGAGCAGACTTTCACAGCACCAGTGAAGTTAATGCCTTAATAAAGACAACTTCTCCTCAATGGATTTTGTTTGCTTTATCCTGACCTTATTTTCAGGGGATCAAAATTTAGCAATAATATTTTTATGGTCTTGAACTCTCTTCTGTTTTCGGAAAAATCATGTTCTTAAGTTCAGAAAGGAGGCAGAAATTTTTTTACCTTTAGTTTCACTTTATCACATTCTAGGAGGAGCAAAACCACACACCAGAAGCCTCCCACAAAAAAAAAAGCTGACAGATGAAGTTTTTTTAGAGAACTTATTTCCATACCGATTTTTAAAAGAAAGTACATAAAAAGTGATGTACAGCATTTTGATACCTATAGCTGTACTACTTTGTTGAGAGGTTCGAAGCTAGGATTTAGTACAGTTTAGTCTTAAGTACTGCAAAGCATCCACAAACTACAGGGAAGGAATGATTACTGAAACACCTAAAAAGCAAGCAAGCCATACGTGAGTGACACAGTTTTCATCTTTACCCATACACTCCAAACTTGGACATTATCTTTGGCAGAAAGACAAAGCTGTTCGGAAAAATTGACTCTGGTGTTCAGTAGGGAACAGGGAGTCCTGTGGAGACAATGGGATGTAAGACTTTCCTCCCTCCGCCCCCCATTGTGCTCATGGCTGGTGAAGTTCCAAGAGAACGTGGAAAAAAGATTTCTAAAGGTTTCTATTACCCTGAAACAATCATTTTCAGTAGTCACCTAATGAACCCAAAGGAAGTCCACTGGGTTTAATTTTTTCCCTGAAAACGATGATAAAACAAGTTTATAAAGGAGCATGGTACTTACCCTTTATCAGGCTCTAATTCAAGCGTTTAAAGCATTTTGCTGGCTTTACGCAGGCAAGTATTTACCTCACTCAGTTGCTTAGTAGCCCCTTTCAAATCAATAGGAATGTAAATGTGCCACTAGTGAGGCACATGCTTTAGTCTTGCTGAATCATGTCCTTTGCATGTCACACTTATTACTGAAAAATGTGGTTGTGACACCAAATTGGTTATGGAATGTAGAACATGACATCAAGCGCGTGTGTGTGTGAGTGCTGGGGTAGGGGAAGGGTGATGGTGAATGTTTTCAGCTCTGAGACTACCAAGCAGGTAGATATTTAGCAAATTCTGCCATTTCCAGAAAAATCCTAGATGCTAGAATCCAGGCATTTTGAAAGCTATGTCATTTCTGTAGGTACACTGAATACACATGAAAAAGAACCAACAAAACAACCAAAGCAACACTTGATTTCTGCCAGGTATGTGAGACCATAACAACCACCATAACAACATAACAAATCTGCTTTTTTAAAGAAATGCTTCATACACACTGAATTCAGTATGGACCAAGATGACGGTGATTACTTCTCTATTTGATAGCAACATTTGGGACCCTCTAGTATGCAGAGAAATATTATCCCAAATATTACATGGCTGAATGAGAAATGGAGTATACCAAGAAGCTGATACAAAATCTGCAAAAATCAATATGCTCACTTCAGTCAGCTCTGAAATAAACTTCAACATTAGTTTTGTTTCTCAATGTTCAATTTCAAGAGAGATTTTTTGGATGAAAATGTCAGAGAAAAATAGAAAAGATAAGCCTAACATCTACAATGAAGCAGTGATGCTTAGCTATCGTTAAGAGTCATGGCTTCCTTTCTTTCACATAGAAATCTTTGCACAGGAAGAAAGCTTCCCTTCCTTCTCACTCCTTCATGAAAATTGTTTCAGATTTTGGTTTCTTTAAGCCATCACAGAAGATTTTTGGTTTTGCTGTAAGCAGCAAGGTGTTTGTGTTGATTGCTTCCAACTGCCAGAAGCAGTTGCAGAAAAGTGTGCAGCATAGCTATTCCAGAAATTATGTACAGAAGAAATGCCTTGCTGCATTGCCTCTTTGCTTTACTTTCTTTTACTCATGTTCACATGATACAATCATACATATATCATATGTTCACATATCTCTCTCTATATCTATCTATCTATCTAGTCTATATCTATTTTCATAGATATGCCCAAATCTAAAAACATTTAATGCAGAGATGGAATCAGGGTAAGTGGTCTTGCAGAATAATGAAGCAAGCATCTTGCAATTAATAAAATAAAATATTTATGGAGGTCAGAGGTGGAGGTTTACTAGATTAGGGCAGCACAGTGGGAATAGAAAACTAGCTGTGCCCTGAGGATGGTTTTGTAGCTGAAGCCAGGAAAGATATGTTCAGAGTGCAGTTAGCTCAGCCAAACCTGTTTAGGTACACAGCACTCAGCCTGTTCATAGACTCTGTCTCCAATGATTGACACTTCTCTTATGATCAGGTTGTTTTATATTAGAAGGTTGGGGGTTTACCAGATGATTATAATGATCAATAAGTTAAAAATAAGTGACAGCCTCATGATTTACCTGGTATAAATCTGAAAAATACATGCATTGTGCTTTGTATTGTCAAGCATAAATTATTGTGTTCTTTCCAGAGTGTGATATCTGTTGTGGGAGTAACTGGTTTGTTTTAGGATTCCTCATGTTAGATAAAATTAATGATGATATTTTCTTCTATTTCCTTATTCAGGACATTTATTCATACAATCAACTCTAAGAGTTTTCCAGGTGAATTTTTGGACACAGAGTGAAATACAGGAACAATAAAGACCCTTTTAGGCAGTAAAGCTGCATTTTTAATCCCAGCAGTGATCTGTCATTCTCTGTTAAAGAGAAGATGCTGGATGTATTTTTAGACCAGCTTAATTCCACTATCTGCATGAGGTTTCTCCTTGCAGTAACAGGAGCAGTGCTTCACTGTGGAGAGCTGACACCTCATCTGTACAGAGGCAAGGTGCTTTCTTCTTTTCTAAGAGAGAGGATGGTTTAAGGTTAAGCCAATAATTATGCCGAAGCTATATGGATTGAGTAGTATTAGGGCTACAGTAAGAGGGAATGGACTTACAACAGCATTGCAGGGAATACCTGCAAAGTCCTTCATCTGAGGAGTCAGCCAGAGATTTGCTTCTCTTGAGCTATAGTTTTTCTTCTGTTATCCCTTCTGGCTACTGAAGACTTTTATTCAGGTGCAGATTTATTGGAGGTGAAGCGTGAAAGTGGGCTAATTTGACTCTCCCCTTAGTCCTGCCTCTTGCTGTTTTCCTCAGAGGCAGCAACCAGTGATAAGAAATCGGAGAAGGGTATGGGAATGCATACCTATAGAGGTAACAGTGAACAAATTGTTGAGGAGGTGGTAAGCATCCTTTATCCAGTTGGAATTATAGTAATGATTTTTCTTGGCCAAGACAAGAGAGATACAGTCATAAAAAGCCCTGAGTTTTGAAATTCTGCTAATCTAATTGCTCTTTTGAGACCCATTTGTTTATATTGATGGGTACACATTTAAAAGTCAGAATAAAAGAAAGGCACAAAGTGAACAACTAATGTTCCTGAGCAGATGCACTGCCTTGCCCTTAATTGTCTCCTGAGAGGATTGAAGGGATAACTCTACCAGCTACTCCACATCTGAACTAGAATTGGGTTCTGATTAATTGGAGATACTGCTCTAGAGAAAGGCTTGGTGGGAATGGGAGGTGTGAGTGGGTGTGTGTTAACTACAAACCTGAATTTCAGGATGCAGTTCAAATATATCTGAAGACTGGACAGCAGGAGTCCTCAAACTGAAAAATACAATTAAGATGTACAGCACAGGTCTGCTTCACAGCGGGTTTTAAAATGTAGTTCGAGATCATCTCAGGGTAATTAACATCAAAGGGTCAGAATCAGTTTCAGGCAAAATTAAAGAGGTGGAAAACACTCATAATTATATGTTCAGTGCTTTAATAGAAGAAAATAAAAGGTTTGACCTGAAATGAGAAATGGAAACTAATCTGCAGTATACAAGTGTCACTTGAGTCTGGTGCCTAAAGGAATTGGCAGTGTCAAAAAGCTTTCTGCTCCCACCTTCCCCTTTGCAAGGTGGATGGTCGATGTGTTGAAGTAGTATTTTAGGGAAAATTCAAAAGGCATTGCTGGCCTGGAAGAATGCCTGAAAGGAAGTGTTTGAGAACATTAAAGTATCTCGTCTGACATACTTAACCAATTTTTGAAGGGACACGGGTTATGAGAAATCCTTTTTATCTTCAGTTCCAGCAATTTCCAGACTGTGTAATACTGTCCCTGAAGCTCTTGCAAAGCAGTTCTAACTATTTGTCATTCATAAGCCCTTCTTCCCAACATTCAGGCTCTGAGTAGATTAAGATTCCAGATCTAGATTTCTCTTACTGTTACATCTCTGGGAAAAAGTCTAAGAAGTTGCTTTAGCAGTAGGGAATTACCTCAGCAATGGCAAACTCTCTAAGAGTCTTAAAATTCAAGTGAGACATACATGGGGATCCCCTGGAATATCTACTGCTGTGAGATGATCTGGCCAATGATACTTTTATGCTTTCCAGGAATCTTCAGGTCCTAGATAGAACCTTTTTTGAGGGAATGAATGCTTTGGCATATTGGTCCCATTCTCAGTGAAAGCCTTCAGAGCTCCTTCTCATGTGCAGTTATTGCAGACACATGAAATTGCATGAGGGTTTTCATGCATGATTGGCTTTTACCTGGAAATCTGCGATATCCTACTGCAGCTTACATGCAGGAAGTTGATGTTCCCTATATGTGTCACATTTATTGTGTGACATAGCAAGGGATGTCCTTGCAAAGTCATAGCTTTGAGAAGACAGGCCCTTCAACCTGCATAAAACCTCAGAGATGTTGTCTTTTCACCCTAATCAGAATGGAAAACAGAATGGAAAACAGAATGGAAAACAGAATGGAAAACAAGAACATAAAGGAAAAATATTCTTCTAGTGCTCTCTTTCAATGGTGTCTAAAGGATCATGTTCTGAACATTAACTTGACGTTTCAATTTAACATTAACTGTGTTATAAATGATGACATGAAAAAAAGAATGGCACTTGGAATGACAACTGGAATGTCATTCCAGGTGCTACTCAAACCCTGTGCAGAGGGACTAAAAGTGACTTAAAACCAGTGATAAGAAATGCAAAACTTAGAAGCCATTTAATAGATCTGGTATTCAAAAAAATTACTGTCTTTGATTTTTTATAGTTTTCCTGTATGGACCTAAAAGCCCACTTAGTGTTTCAGTTAGACACAATTAATTAGCAGTATAATTTCTACTGGTCTGAAGAACAAGACATGTAAATGGATTCAAATAATTAAACTATGCTAGCAAGAATTAAGACAAACATGGCAATGGCTAAGCTTGGAGCTTGAAATTGAAGCACAAGAAAATCCCAGTAAGTTATGCACCAGGAGAGATGCACAGCTGGAAACACAATATAGAATTTTTGACAGTCACTTTCACCCCGGCTCTTTGCCAGTAAATCATAATTTCCTTTAGAAGGAAGGAGTACAACTCATGCCTTTACTTTGAAAGAATTTAATGGCCAGTACTTCTTTAACACCTGGAATGAGATGTTAGCGTTGGAATGGGAGCTTAATAGAATTAGTTAGAGAGCATTATGAGAATATACCAAATGATGTGAGTGAAGATAATAAACAGAAATACTAAAAAAACCCAAACCAACCAACCTGACACGCCTCCCCCCTCCGACACCACATCCCCACAGCTCCCCCAAATATATCTTTTGGACCAGGTAAGAAATCATAAGGGCAATGGATGTAAGAACAAATTTGATAGAGTGAAAGGTTAAGCAGTATTTGAAACCTTAAGAAGAAATCTGAACAGGCAAGACACTCCTTAAAATTTATCAGGATCATTTGTAATATTCATTTAATCCCAAATAAGTTCAGAATTCCTCCTGCCTCCCACTGAGCACTGCTGTATGCTTTCAAAGCATTCATTTCCTTTAGGCCTATCCAGGAGCAACCATCACCTGCCTAGACAGTAATTAGATTATGCTAATGGTGCTCCAGAAGCCTAACTAAAGTTTTAACCTGCTGTAAAACACCCTTTCTTTTCAAGCAATTCAAGACCCAGTCTGATGCTTTTTTCACACAGCTTGTCGCGCAACCTGATACTTCATATCCATATGCAATCTGCCAGTCCGATTTAATTGCATAACTCAGTTTACCTGCAGTTTATCCAAGATCAGACCCTACATGAAATCAAACACTGCAGCATTTTGTAGAAGTGCATTTGTGAAGACTATCACTTCTGCTCCCTGAACCCTTTCCCTCCAAAATTTGTTTTTGGGGAACACTGATCTTGCCATCCCTAGATTTGGTATCCAACTTGAGGTGGCAGCCCTAACACTTGCATGATTTTAGCTACAGATGATCCATCACTGGCAAATAAAATTTTTAATTATATGACACATTTCTTAATCTAACACCAAAAAAAAAAAAAAAAAAAAAAAAAAAAAAGGAAAAAAAGAAAACTAAGAATCTCTTTTATGTACACTTAAAAACATTCCTTGCCTGATCAGAATGTAAGAAATTTATGATAAGCTTTTTTAATGCAGGTGTTTGGTGAATCTATTTGGATGACTTTGTAACCTTCTGCTCTACCACTTTCACATTACTGTTAATCTGTGTAATGTCTAAACCAACCCTAAAGAATAGTTCAAGAGGAAGTGATGTACCTTAGTTGTTTCTTTTGGAGCTGCTTCTGAGCACATGCCATTAACACTCTATACATGAATGGGAAAGTAATCATGGTATGTCATTAAAGGCTGGTGATGAACACACTGACAGCATATTTCTCTCATTCATTACTGCTCACACACAATATACCTGATCCAGCTATATTCTTCTCTAATTCCATACATGCCTACTCTTTTTTTTTTTTCCAGTCGTCCAGCAGGTCTTTACTTGTCGAGCTCCCTGTTTACAAAGTAAATGGCACATACTGGTAGCCAGCCAGTGCTGTTCATCCAGCTGCTGAGTGCATTTAGTGTGCAACAGGCTTTCACTCCACCTCAGAAAGCTCTGCTTAGAGCTTCAGCACCCAACCCTCCCAAATGAAGATGTTGCAATACTTACAGCACTTTTGAATTAATACAAGAGATGGTCTCATATATCATTATTGCATCTGATAGCATGCTTTCCACTCATGAACCAATTTCCTGGAAGAGTATTTTATGCCCACAACAGATTTTAATTTAAAAGTATGAGACTGTGTTTCCATGTGTATTGCTTCTCTTTACAAACTGAAGGATTACTTTTCTCTTCTCTCCCTGATTTTTCACAATCTGTGGGACAGGACAAGCCAATTGATTTCTTATAACTCCTCATTTAATAAAGTAAGCAATTTTTTTGATCCTTGGGTTTACACCTACATCCTTAGAGTTAAGGATTTTGAAGCAAACTCAAGTACTTTTTCTGCATCTGCAGCTTTCTTCAGAATTCTGTAGAACTTTATGTTTCACCATTTCATTGTCTGGTAACATACTGTCTGCTCAGCAAGGTTAACAGAAATAAATGAAATATCAAACTATACTTACTGCCTGTCCTGGAGATGGCTGGACTCTGTCTTCACAGGGAGGGAAAAGAGACTACAGAGATTTTACTCTAATAAATGTAAAGCATTCCCTGAGCCTCTACATCCACAGCAATGCCACAGAAGACTACTGGGACAACACTTTATAGAGAAGGAGGTCTAAAACACGTGGAGGATGTTTACATGACACTGCTACCAGGAACTGACCATGAAACAGGGCACTTTGGGGAAAAAGCTTGTCGTGAAAACTGCGTAAAACCCCTGCCTCTGACTGCCAGTAGTGGCTTAGTGGATTCCCCTGAGATGATTTACAAACAAAGGGCACCAAAGTGTGCAAAGGACATGGTTATGTAATTGTGAGGCAATTTCTACAAAAATATGATTATAGTAGTAGTAGTAAATTATTTCCTTTTTTTTTTCTTGCATCAGACAATAGAACACCGACTATCAAAGAATTAAGAGAGTTAACTTCTTTCCTGTTGCTTTTACGTCAGTTTTGACAGGAACTAATTACAGGTGGTTTGCTTAGATGTGATACTAATATTCTTTGTGTATCTGCTGGAGAAACTGCACATGTAACTAAATAGAGTTAATATGATAAATGTACTAGAATTAGTATGATAAACATATCTGAGATACTAAATATCCATCAAATATCTGTCTGTCTAAATAAGTTGCTTCAACACTGCAAGCCAAGTTTAGACACATGCATTTTGCTGTGTTAAATATGCACATTATTCAAACCAGGGCAACTGATCTGCAGATTAGAATTATTTGTACAGGTAACTGAAACAAATTAAATGCTCCCCATTACAAACCCATATTTATGGTAAGTATGCTAAATGTTTAATCATCCAGCTGGGGTAGAGTTACATACTTACTTAGATAAAATTCTAGAAATCTGATGCAACTGTTTGTGAAGACTTATTGCATTTCTCCTGGGCAAAGATTACAGATCAGCGTTAATTTTCAAGACCTGATTTAGATGACCAAGGTTACCTTTCATTTTTGCACTAGTGCATTCTCTGTATAATATAATGCTTTGCCATGAACATCTTATGTTATTGCAAGAAATTATATTATGTGTGGAAAGATTTTTAAATTATGTGAAAAACCAATGTGAATGTACCTACATGGAGAATATTTTAGTACTCCGAGAAGTAAAAAACCATTATGATTACAGAGCACTTAGCAGAACTGCTCAAAGATTATCTCTCAAGGAGATTTCTAGGACAGAAAACAACAAGTAGCTTACTAAAAATTCCTATTTAAATATGAAATGTCTTCTAGATGCTGGACTTTTATTACAGGTAAGGCTAAGACAGTCCAAGCTTGTAGACCTGTGAGTTTTCTATCTAAATAATTCTCAAAGTTCTTAGAAAAGAGTCAGAAACCTTTTATTTCTTGGGCAAAGAACAAACAAAAAACCCCCATCCCCATCAAGTTTGGAAACAGAATATTCTGAATACAAATACTCTGTCAAACTCACGGGACTTCAGACACAATCTAATTGCAAAAATTGACTGATTGAACTAAGAAACAGTTAAGGGATACAAATTCATGTGTCTGCTATAAACAAATGTAATTTTATTTTTAGGTGATGCAAAAAGCAGAAGGAATAACTGCTATAGGAGATACAGGAGACTTTATGTACAAACCCTGAGTAAATGAGTGACACACATTTTAATGCAGATAAATGTAAAAGAGTTAGATAGGACCAATGAATAGATATTTGCTGATAAGAAAGAAACAGATGTGAGTGCAGGGGAAGTAAAAATAGACACATCTTCTCTTAAAGATACACCTAAAACGGCCAAAGGAATTTGGGAAAACATCGCTATGTAATGAGGGTGTATTCTAGCAAAGAAATGCCCAAATTGCGTCTTACATAATGAGCATAAGCAGTGGCCTAATTTTATACTTTTTAAGCTCTCCCTTGATACAACCCTTTTTTTGAAATATACCACAAAGCAGACTCGAGATACAAATATATTTCAAAATGCCCAGGAAGAAAAACAGGAGCTGTGCAAGGAATCCTTTACAGCAAAAGCAAAGCTGTTAATTAAAGCCTGAATTCTGAAGACACACAGTACTTAACTTTTGCTTTAATCCCAGTCATTTCAATGCCTTGACTTGTTGAATCTTTCCCTTCATTGCTGTCTCTCAGTTGCCCTTGCAACTCACCTTGTGTTTACCAGCTGGGTTCTGTAAAGGCTGTTTAACAGAACCCCACATACCCTAAAAGTACAGTCCTGGAAGCCATTTCTTAACTGTCTGGAGCGTGGTCAGAGAATCTCCAGTTTCCACACATTCTCACACAAGAAGCAGCAAGAGAATTAATTTGTTTCCATAAAGGTAAGATTTGGAACATTTAGGATTTGACACGTAACGTGTCACTGAAAGAATAAGAACTCCAAACAGAGCTATCCATTAAGGAAGTTAATACAAAGCAAATGTCATAAGCACTTCAGATTTGCTTAGGAAGCAAGGGGAGTGATGGCTAGGATCTGCCATGGAACATCCTTTCTTGGAGAATGGAGGGTTATCATCTGTTTTTGGAATGCATTAAAAAGACCCTAAGGGTCTTTGGTGATCAGTAAAAATCAAATAGCCTCTTGGATTTTGTAGCTTAAGTAGGTAGGCATAGACCAAGCAGAGTGGGAGAGCTAGCAGCAGACAGCATCATGAAGCTTATTCTGTACCATTATTAAACCAATGCCTGTGCCTACTGTAGGGATTTCAACTACTGGCTTGAGGTTCCTTTCCTTAGAATCAAGATCAAAGCTCTGATTATATAGGGGCATTAACAATTTAATGTCTTTTGTTTTTTTTTTGTTTTGTTTTTTTCTTGCAAGAGGGGGCGTGTTACTGTTTGTGATGTTCATCCTGCCAAAATCCAGTTAGGGCTGTTGAACACTCCCTATCAGTTGCAATCTGGTTTTGTTGCCGCCTGCTTTATTGGAAAGAGCATCATGCTGCAGGGCATGCATTTAATAGTTAATATACTTATTATCAAGTGCAGCTTTTGCCGCCCTCTGCATTTCACAACCAGGTCTGGTGTTGAAGGATCACAAAATTGTGAGTGCTCCCTATTTTTTCGTGTGGATGCCCACCAGGTGAAGAAGTCAGGTTGAGTAAGATCCCAAGCTGTTAGGACAGTCTCCCACCAAGGTCACTATTAATGGCTACATAAAGGCACACAGTGCTTTAACTCACTCACACAGTCTGATTAAACTCTGGACTATTTTCTGAGGGCAAAGTCATCTCCACAGAGCCTATACCTGGAGCTGCCTCATTCAGCAGCATTGCGTATGAATTTGGCTAATTAGCATTGGAGGAAGGTAACTGAGGAACTCATTGCATACAGAGGAGTCAAAGCAAAGTGCTGAGGCCCAGCAGGAGCAGCACCACACTGAAATCTGGGGCTTCAGCAGATTCTCAAGGAGAGGAGGATGCCAGATCCACCTCCTCTCATCCCGCAGCTCGCTGGTGTGAGCTGACTGGCAGTCAGTAGCTGGCCCTGTAACAGTTAATTTTTTGACAGAGAAGCTGCCAATGTGCAAGGTTGTCGATGGTTTGGAGAAATGCATTTTCTGAATTGTGTGGATGTTACTTCCAATGTATTTGCCTCCCTCTCCAGACCAGACATGTATTTCCCCACTGTAGTGCAAAGCCCATTTCACTCCTATTCAGAAAGCAGCAACATGGATATCAAAACTCTGTGCTAACAGTGTATTTGAAACCTAGGCTTTTGTGAGCAAGGAAACAACTCACATAAATGTGGAAATGTTTGTTTTCCTGTTCAGCATTCCCCCCAAGCATTTACCTATTATGGCCACTTACCTGCTTTACCAATGAGCAGCTAAAGGGTAGATAACAAACATTTAGTAACCAAGGATGCATCTTTTTGCTTTACTCAGAACTCTGAGGGCATCCAGCATCCAGTTCCCAGTGAGTCTGGAAGTCAACAGGAACCCAAGAGCTGAGCTTACCCTCCCTTTTGGCAAGAAAAGCACCACCTGGTGAACCACTTTGAAAGGCTGCAAAAAGTAAACTGATTGGCAAACACGTAGTGAAGTCCTTTGTTCTCACAAAGAATAAGCTGGAGATCCTTCCCTGCAGTGACACCAATCAGAGAGGGCCTGAGGATGGCATGAGGGGCAGGATGAAAGGAAGGGATGGTGTTCATGGTACAATGTGCAGGTCCACCTGCTTCCTGCACTGCTCCTAGCCGGGTTCTCAGGTACTGAAAAGTGATTTGTTTGAAGGTCATCCATTCTTCTGTGCTTAAATAAAGTTTTTGGTAAAGTGTTAGTCATTCATGGAAGAATTAAACCATCAGAGCCATAGTTTCATGCCAAGAAATCATAATATGGTTACTCCGGGCCCAAGTCCAAAGTGAAAGCAGTTTGTAAAGTCTAGTTAAAATACTTGTACAGTTTAAGAATTTTTTAGGCTCTCTTCCATCTTTAAAATCTACACCCATGTATACAAACAGTTTAAGCATTATCTATCTGTTTTCATGCTCTTTAATCAGCTGAATTAAAAAGCATTCCTTCAAACTGCTTGCGTTCATGAGAAGTTTATGGAGGTCACTACATTTAGTGGCACCGTATATTACCGTATCTTATCCTTTTCTGAAGGAATGTATTCCTGACAATGTTTCAACTTCTGAGTCAGGAAAAAAGGGACCAGGGAAAGATATATTTAGGACAAAGCAATCAATGATCCTAAATCGGAAAAGCCTCCCCTTTAAGATGAGGCAGTGAGGATTTGCTGCCTTATCTATATTGTATGCTGGAACACAGTGCAGAGATCCTGAGGGCAGTACTGGGGCTGAAGGCAGAGTAGCTGGGCAAATGTGACTCTGTAGGACTGGTCGTAGTAGCTGCTCCTCATTGCCTTTGGTTGTGACTGGATGTAGGGGACAGAGAGCATGGTGCAGGCAGTGGATTTTAGTTGTGGCTACTCTGGTTAAAGACTGGGAAGAGATAGGTAATTTCTGGTAAAAAGTGAAAGTATCTTCCAGTGGAAAAGACATTTTCTTCCACTCAATTAGAAACCTTTTATTATCCCCCCCCCAGCTGTTTCCCCAAGTTTATGATTATCATCTTTATTTCATGGTGTATGTCCTTTCTTATATTAAGCCCAAATATCTGTCAGTAGGAAGGTCTTGCCTGTCATGATAAAAGAGCTGCAGCTAAATCAGTGTCATAGTCCCAGAGAGGCAGGTTCAGAGGCAGTAGAAGTGCCCTGTTGGATCACAGAAAATTTTGCTGACAGTTCTGCAGAAATGCAACTTCTTTAGGCTCTCAATCTCCTTCTAGCATGTCCAAAACGGAAAGATAGAATAAGTACTAGCTCTGCTGCGGACTGGGTGGAGCTCTAGGAAGCTTGAAGCAAGTGTGTCTGCAGTTTCCAAAGTTATCCTGTGCTTTTGGAAAGGACCGTTTTGGGAAAAGCTTCAAAGAAAGAGAGTCTGTCAGCTTTTTAAAGCTATTGATCAGTTTAGATGTTTTAGACTTTCACCACTACAGACTAGAAAAATTTTGATGACAGCAGTCTCCTGATTAGCATTTGCTGTTCTCTTTAGTTCCTAAGTTGAAGCCTGCTGAAGTGTCCTTAGTCTTTGCTGCATGGGCCTCCAAAGACCCCTGTACCTTTCAGTGGATCCAAAAGCATACATTTGGGCTTTTAAGCAAGAAACAAAGAATGAAGGAAAGCCAGGAAGTCATCAATCTAGGAAAAAAGTAAAAGTTTTAACTTTGACTCCTCCCAACACCTGATTAAAGGCTAACACAGCAGCTGGGCTGGAAAGACTGCTTCCCTCCTGAGACCCAAGGTAAGCAAACACTGTAAATGCTCTGGGGGAGTGGCAGCAGAAAAAAGGTGGAAAATTTCTGTTAGCATGGACTTTATTGAGATGGGCCCAGACAAAATCTGAGTAACTCTTCAGCTATGAGATGTGCTAATCTTAGCATGGAACTCTGCAGCTCATGACCATTGTTAGGTGAGAATTTTATGTAGACTGTTTAAACATAAAAATTGACGTAATATAGCATATAGATGTGTTTGCCAGACAGCAAACAACAAGTGATGGCCACACACAAACATGCACATGATTTCTTTTGATGCAGGAAGCTTTACCATTCAAAACAGTTGCCCGAAGTGATGGGTTGAAGATAAGCTTTCAGCTTAGAACTGAGCACCATTAACCATGTGGGAAGTACCTGTGAGTTGGACCCAAGTGCAGTATTAAAAATACAGAGGTATTGCATTAACTCTGTACATCAGTGATTTTAAGTGGGAAAACTACCAGCTTATAGTGATGTTGAACTGAAAGGAAGTAAAGTAAGAACACAGAAATAGCTTCACTAACATTCAGTGGTTGTGACATATACCAGCATCATCTGGTTTTAACAACAGATTAGCAGAATCATTTAAAAAAAAAACCCAAACAGACAAAATTGAAACACAACCGAAACCAAAAACCCAACTCAAAACCTTCAAACCACACCCCCAAAATTACAAGAATAAAACTATTCTCATTGGAGAGTCTAGAAGGACCTGTGAGTGGCTATATTGCCAGCTTTACACAATATATATTATGTATAATTATCAAGTGACATATATATGAACTCATTTACGAGAAGCTATTAGGAGAGCTAAGGATAGAATACTTTGAATTATGATGCTAAGAGTCCACGCTAACTGTAGGTCCATATAAAGCTACTGAAAACCTATGGCTAATTGCAGGCCATAAACGAAGCTGAGAGCAAGCCAGCACCACTAAGGAAAAAAAAAAAAAAAGAAACCAACCCCAAAAAACTCCACCACAGAATAACTAAGAATGGGACCCCTCACTGGCAGAATAAGTTATGATGTAAAAGGCACCAATATCACAGCACCAGCATTGCACAGTAACTCCAAACCAGACACTGGATAAGGAGTACAAAGGAAAGCTTGTCCCCACACCATCTAGGAAGACAAGTTAATGATGTTCCTGAGTGTTCAAACACTGAGTAACCATGGTTATCCATTCTCTGCAGTACCAATAACTCACCCCAGCTGCCAAGCTGAGTGCTAAAGAACCCCATCCCAAACCAAAAATCCCAACCCTCTGCAGGCCTAGATAGAAGTATGGTACAACAGGAGATATTCTGATGCTGCTTATGGAACAGCTGCCCCCTGCCAAGGTTCACTGCAGTTTGAGAAGGGCATAATATCCTTGCTTGCAGGGAGATAGGCTGAAGGCTGGAGGTGCCACTCTCTGCATGGATCCTTCTGGCTCTTTTCAAGAGCTGAGGCAGATGAGGGGTGAGGGAGAAGAGGAACATCAAGGTATCAGGAAGATACAATGCTGACAATAAATTATTGAGTTCTATTTTAAACATCAGAGCTTCCTGTCATTGAGTTACAGCCACAGTAAAGTCAAATGTGTCCTTAATTGAAACTACTGGAACATAACATGTTGGGCTGGGCCTTTTCTGAAAGTCCATTTGTTTCAACTAGATTTCAGAAGGCGTTGGGCATCTGGACTCAAAAATCTCAACCTTAAATTTTTGCTATAGAGGTTTAAGGGAGATTTTTTCCATATTATTGAGAGTAAAGTTAAGTAGATTTTGGAGAGAAACTTTCCAGAAATCAACACTAATTATGTTGCTTTGGTAGTAAGAGATCAAAAAAGTCATTACCAGATTAAACATACTTTTCATTTTTTGGAGGCTTTGCTAGATTACATGGCTCAGGTAGTTAATTTAAAAACTAGCCCCTTTGAGTTTCCCACTTTGCTGTACAGATAATGAGCAATTCTAAACTCAGTTGGTCATGATACTTTCGTAAACTATTTGATCTCTTAACTTTTCTTGATAAAACATTATCTGTGAAACAGAGAAATGAACCAAATATTATGGAGCATTTTAATACTTAGAACAACAAAAAAACCCCACAAACCCCTTACAATCCATCACTAGTTAAGTTTGAAAATTCAGTTCCTTTTCTTTTCAGCCCATATCCATAAAGTATTTCTACTCATAAAACAAACCAAAACTATTTCTATATAACAGATACAGAAAGAGACAAGAGCAAAAAGGAAAGCAAAGTCTGGTTATCAGTGCCATTTCCAGTGGAGAGGTGAATTTCAAGAAGGTATGATTAAGTCTGTATTAAGAGTTGAATTATAACTGCAGAGGTTCTAAATAGAGCCAGCACATTTGGCTTAATTAGTGAGAACAGCTGGGAATACGGACAGAAAGGCTGAAGGAATGGTAATGGCTACTGGCACTTGACATGACTAAGTGACAAAACAGGATGTGATTGTTGTTGTTTCCTTGCTTTAAGTCCTTTGGAGTCAAAAAGCTAGAGGGCATTTTAAAGTTTATTTCTTTCCAAGCTCATACCTTATTTATCCTGACATCCTAAACTCACACATCACTTGCTAAAATTCTTTAACATCTAGAGGATGACAAATGCTTTATAAGCTTGATATAAAAATTGCCCTTTTATGGCATGGCAGCAGCAGGGAGATGGACCTGGAATTCAGTTTCAAACAATCACAATGCCAACACAGTCGAGAACCCCAGGTCTAACTGGGGTTGGTTGTACGCTTGTCACGAGATCAGCAGGGAATTCATTTTAAACTGCTGACAGTGGAATCCCAGGCAATTTCTTTTTGTTCATGCAGCATTTGTTAACCTCAGTTAATATCCTTAAGAAGTAACACAATCCAGGTTTATTTATGCATATAATCTGTTCCAGCAATCTGTTAAATCATATGTTTACATTTCAAGTAAAGCCCAATTACTAAACTTTATTCACCTCTTCCAGTGCAACTTTAGCAAGAATTACTGTTGATAGTACCTCATGATATTTTAAAATACACTACAGTTAGGTTTCACACCAGAGTAAGATCAATCTGCTGTTACTGAAGACCCACAATATTTATTGCAACTTGACTGTGAAAATTCCTGTTTATTAAATCTTTTAACCTATAGATCAGCAGCTCATTTCTCTGCATTTGTGTGCTTACCATTAGGTCAGCAATAAAGTGTTCTCAGAAGTGGATTAATGCTTTGGAATGCTCACAGGGATGCAACACTGTCACATAACAATGCACATACACACAGAGGATTAAAGGCAGTAATACAGGCTTGCAGGCAGCTTTGCTCTACAACAGGAGCAGACAGTCCCTGCAGGATCAGCAGAAGGCATTTAACTTGCACACACAGATTTGCAGAGCTTTACATATGAGGTACTCAGTGAAGTAAACAAGATTATTTATCTGCATAAAATAAGCGTGCATGGAAGTCTTCGAAGTCTATGGACTCAAGTTGCTGCCTACCTATTCCCCAGCAAAACGTGTTGGATTTTCACTACCCAGTCACTTGCACACTCCTTTTCTCTAAAGGCCCCAAATTTGTAACATGGAGTGTAAAATGCTGTGTGCCTTGTTCACTGGAGAGAGAAGGAGCAAAATGAACTTCACCTAGTTAGCAGTTTTCAGCTTAAAAGATGTGTTTCAGTTCTCCCTGTACACAACTTTGGACCCTAAAATTCATACTGTATCTCAGGAAGCTTCAGAGCCTGTGCTTGAAGGACACAATATGTCCCGTGTTTCAGTAAAAAAGACACCAGAATTTATTTCCCTAATGCTCTAAGACTTTCTGCTCTTGTTTTTTATGCTGAAGAGTCAATAAAATGATTTGTCAATTCAGTTTCCTTGAAAAGCTATCAGTGTTTCTACATGGAAACAGATTTCTTCCAAGACATAATATGGGCTTTTTTTCAAAGATTCTGTCTAAGCTGCATTACTTCACTACAGGGCCAGATAAAGAGCGTCCATGTAGATATTACTGTGACTCATTTGGCAGACAGCTATTTGTAAAAGATTGCAATTTTACTGTGTGCTGAAACCACAGTTCAGCCAGTCTGTGAACAAAGACTTGCTTTCTCGTATTTCAGATTTTTAACTTGCAGCCTGCTGCCCAACAGACTGTTAATTAAGGGCTGATCGTCTTTAATCTTCATATTGCAAAGGTTTTACAGTCTTGCTTTGTATAGAGCATAGTATTTAGAGAAACAGTGAGCTGATCTCAGCTGGCTTGTCTAGATGCTAATGATGTAAATATACATCTCTGGAGAGGAGCTCGTTTTCCTCAGTTACACTGACATGGAATCAAAAGCCAATTGTATGCATCAGTGTTCAGATCCAGCCACTATCTAGTGCTGAATGTTTTGGTTTGGACCAAGCAGAACTAATGTGAGATAAGATAATCTGCATGTGCCTTGTATTAAAAAAAAAAACAAAAAAAACCCCATCAAGGCCACAAAAAACCCCAAACCCCCCAAACAATGACAAGAAAAAGCCTGACACATATGATATCCCACCATTTTATAATTTCTCAGCTGCAAGATTAAAAGAAGATCAGATCATGAGAGAACTGATACTAAGGAAACTTGACTGTGACCACAGAGGAATTCTACTGGGAATGGAAGAGAGGGCAAGCAAAACTGGAAGAAAAGGAATCTGACTGACGAGGGTGGAAAATGAAGGAAAACAATTCAAGATTTGCCAACCCACAACTTTTGACTGCTCTGTTTTCTGTAGTTGTTTCAGGCTCTGATTAAGACTTTTGCCCCTTCAGTGAGGCACTGGTAAGATTTCTTTCACTGCTGTGTTTACTCATGTAGAATCTCTGATGTGAACCTAGAGTGCTGCTTTTACCTTCATCAGGACACTTACCTGTGCGCTCTCTCCTTTTTCTGTGTGTTTTGCTCTCTGTCCTTCCCTTGACCATCAGTGCTGCCCCTGAAGAGCTTGATTCCCTTCCTGCTGCAGAAGGGTTTTCTCTCTAAACCATGACCATGTTACTACATCTTTTGTGAGCTTCATGTCAGTAGATCACCGCTAGCTAAAGTAATAGCAAGATTCAAGCCACCTGTAGCTCAAGGAGATCAAATACTTCTCCAAGTCCATTTCCATTACATCACTGGAACAGAAAGAGCCCTGGAATCTTGCTTGTGTGTGCGACTTCCATTCTCTCTTTTGTACTGGCCTAATTTTGTCTTCATTCTCCACTATCCTTTATTTATTTCCCTAAAACTTGTGAATTGGAAGATTATTGATTCCAGCCTTCTAATTTCCTTCCACCAACATTAAACTGAACATCTGTGGCTCTGTTGTAATGTTAATAAATATTTGAATACAGGAAATGGGATACTGTACTGCTAGAGATAATATGTATCTTCACTCAGGTCTTACAATAAACATCTCTTCCACATCTCCTTTTGTCCCCACTGCATCTGCTACGATAGATAACCACTCAAAGTTTTGCCCTCCTGCAGAGAAACTGGAAAGAGAAGGGGAAACTAACTGCTCCATCTATCAAGGTTCCCTCTGGCCCAAAGCTGTGTTCACTTCCACAGGGGATCTTCAGTGTAAGCACATTTTGTGCCGCAGAACATGTGCTAGTTTACATCCTGTTTTCATTCCTGCAGAAAGTTCACTTCCTAAGCAGTAATGGGGAGAGTTTCTGTAATCTCTTGATTGGACAGACTATATAAGAAGCCATGTTCTCTGAGCAACACGAAAACCTGGAGGCCTGAAATAGGCAGAAGATGCATTGGCCCTCTTGAGACTCGGTGTTACTGTGCACAGTGGGTTGTGTAGACCAGCATGATTACCTCTGGAGACTTTATTAGGAAAAAAATTATTGATTAACCTACAGAGAAAAACACACCCCGTACAGTACTTCCAGCTAATTCCTGCCATTTGCCTCTGTGCTGTCACTCCTAAAACACAAAGAAATTATACCTTACTAATGTCTAATTATTCACCATCTCCACTACCTTTTCACCATTTGGTGCAGCCATTTTCAGCAGCACCAATCAATAGCAATACCACATTTCAGAGTATCTGGTACTCCCATCTTTTTTTCACCTTTATATTCAGCTCACTCATTTGATAAATTCTGTGGCCTGGTAGATTAATAGGTTCCTTTTCTAATGCAAGAGTTTTTGCTACTTTTATCTTGTCATGTCTAAAAGATGTCCACCCAAGAATATGTTGAAAACTTGCTTTTTTCCTAGGTCTTCATTAATTAAAAAAAGAAAAAAGGCTGAGAGGATGATTACTTATTTTTAGCCAGTAGCAACTCTATAAGGTTATGCAATTGTCAATGAAAATCGTTTGACCTACATACATTTTATTAATGATGATGAACCAAAATGAAGGAAAGAAAACCTTATTATGAATATTTTACAAGATTAGTATGTTTCTCTGTAACTTCATATCAAATATTATTATTTTCCAGTATGTACTAAACACTCTTCAAAAACATTCTGACTTTCAGATGTTAAGATGTAAACCCTCCAAGAATAAAATCTCATTTGTCTTTCTCACTTCACCAGTCTCATAACAGGTAAGTGAACACAACAGATAAAGCATAATCTGAAATGGTTAATGTCAAAGCTTGTAACATGAATATGTATTAATGTGCTTGCTCATCACTCCTCTCCCGCAAGGCTCATAGTTGTTTATCATTTGGGCTTAAATATTCCATGCCCAGTGCATGGCTGAGTTTGGATGGTTTTTTTTTAAGAGTGTGTGTGTGTGTGTGTGTGTGTGTGTGTAAAGCTCTGCCAGTTCTAGCTATTTACCAAGAATTATGGTAACAATTTTCTATGCCTCACATAGCAGACTGTATGTACAAAACAAAATGAGAGAATGAGAGGAACACATGTCAAGGAGGAATCCTATGCTGTTTCAAGATAAAAAAAAAATCCATCCAAGTTTGGCCAAGTTAAAAGCTTTTGATAGAATCTCATAAATGCCATTTGGACCCTCCTGCCTGGGCATCTTAGTATCTGACAGTGGTATGGGTTTACACTCGCTGATTGTGCCCAGCTTCCGTAGAGTTCCTAGCACTTATTAGCTCTATTGACAGCTCCTCAAACTAGAAAGTAGCAAAGATGGACATTCCCAGTGGAGCTAATTTTGGATCAGGGCAGGCACTGAGTGCAGGAGCAGCAGCAGTCAATTTTTCCTAAATTCTTGAATATTATTTTCTATGATAATTGGGCTTGATGATCTTAAAGGTTCTTTCTAACTTCAACAATTCTATAAAAATTTATGACATTCAGGAAGAGGGTTAAAAAGCTTTTTGGTTTTAAAACAGAAGGTCAGAAAGTATTTTGAAGAGGAATCAAATGAAATGAAAGTCAAGGTACTTAATTTTTAGATTTGTGAACAAGCTCGCCCTTGTACTAGCTAAGTTCCATGAATAATTGTGTAGAAAATGAGTCTGCAAGCTCCCCTGCTCTTTTTTTTTTTTTTTTTTTTTTTTTTGGAAAATTTTATTTCTATGATGCTAATGACTTAAAAATATATGAATGACCTCTACACTCATTAAGATGAACAAAATGCTATCTACCTTCCAACCCCAGCATCCTTCTCACTCTGCAGGCTAACAAAGAGAGAACAGCACAATGGGTTGTACAGATTCTTATCTTCTAAATCTTACCCTGATGTCAATAATATGCAAATGAGTGCCTACTTTTAAAGTTGAACATAGTAACTCAATCTATCCTATCCCAAGTCAGTGTTTGAACTGTGGGCTTCATGGCATCTTGTAGCTTGTTGTCCTTGCCTAGCATGTCTGTTACAGTCCCTTTTCTGATCTTTGGCTTTCCACAGTTCACCAAAGTTATTGCACGGCTATCAATTCCATACTGTTTCAAAAGAGCAGCTATAGAAATAAAGCTGGCTCTTCATTTACTGTTCTCCTGCCCCCCATCAAATCCCATTAAACAAGATGAAACTGTAGAGTCTGCTTCATCACAGGATCCCAGTTTTAAATCAAGAATTAAGGAGAGCAGTGGTGGGATTCCTTTGGTATACGCCCATTATTGGCACAGCTAGTGGTGGATTTGGTGGGGCATGTTTCTTACTCTAACCCTGACTTCCTCATGACCCCCGTGTGCACACAGCAGTAATCCTGCCTTTTGGGCAGCAGGCAAAAGCCCAGACTGCATCTCACCTAGGTAGGAAGAAAGGCAAAGCTGCCTGAACAGCACTGCTTTGTTTGCCACATTGTTGGGTTTTTTTCCTGGCTGTATTGAACCTTGTTTTGTTTTAGCCATTGTTCAGGTCTTGGCTGTACAGGACTTGTTCTAGATCTCTATTTTTTCCTGTAATTTATTGGCCTTATCAGAAAAGATGGTTCCCTGTGGAACAGCTATATTTAGTTGATTTTGGATTCAGTTTTAGTCTTATAGTGACAACTGTGCCCTCAAAAGCAGCTTGTAAACAGTTCCATGGAAAGGCATAGAGCACTCCAAGGGCTCACCAGAAGAGGAAATGGGGCCACAAGTGCAGGACAGATAAGATCCCTAAGGGGATAAAGATAAGATTTAACCATAGAGACCAACCATTTAAAACAAAAGAGATTATGATAATAGGTAACATGAAGGTAGGCAAGGGGTTTTGGGGAACCACGCAGCTGAGCTTTGGGTGATGTGTTTTAAAGAAAGCTGTGATGCAGACAGAGTATAAGAAAGCCAGGTCCATTGCTTCATGCAGAAGAAGAAAAGTGAGATTTCCACTTTGTTAAATAGTAGTGGAACAGTTAGGAGGGGAGAACAGCTCTTTAGTGAGCTGTTACAAAAAGCTGGTTTAAGAATTGTTAGCAGCACAGAACAGAAGGACAGAAGCCATATTCTTGCCTTCAGAGCCACACCCTTAGCTACTCCTACTCTACTTTCCCATGTTTCTTGTGGCACACTGTGCTTGTTTGGAGAAGCCCCTGCAGCTTCTCTCAAACCTCAGCAGGATCAGCCTGGGCAACACCGAACATATCCATGGGCAACTTCTGTGGCACTCACTACAGGAACTCTCTTCCCTGCTCATCCAATGGCTCTCATAAAACTTTGGTGAATTTTGCTATATTTAAAAGCTCTCCTGCCAAATTTGTTTAAAAGTGTCCAACATGTCCAATGGTGTGAAAAATGAGGCAATATAATTCTAAAAACATTGGTTATTTTACATCCTTGTCTTTGCATTATAATGAAGTTTGCAAAGGCTGTAACAAATTATGTACCTCCTGCACACCTGTTATAAACACCAAAAGTATTTGGCTGGTGGTCCTTTCCACCCAGTCTCTTTGATTTCCACTACAAAGATTTGAAAGCATGCCTCATGACAGGAAATCCAAAAATATTTGCTACCTTCTCTGCAAAAGCTATTTTACCTGGATTCATTTTACACTTCTGATAACACTCTGCTAAGGTTTCTCTGAACTATCACAATTAAGAAACTTTCCAGTAATAACAGGGTATTGTTCAAGCATTTTCTGTCTTAATTCCCACAAATTTCTCAGAAAAAAACCCCAACCCCCCAAAAGAGTAACGCTTCAATCCCTTATGAGATTGGAATGTGTAGCTAGACAGATGGAAAGAGGGTATATTAGAGCTGTACTTGCATTGAAGGCACAGGTAACCTGCATCATCAAAGTCTTTGTTTGCTTCAAGTAATTTGGTGATCTAAGTGCCCCTTGTTTTATATATTGTCACTTACAGAGTTCATTCTGGTTCTCAGCAAGGAATGGCATCAAGCAGAGAGGAAAACTTTTCCAGAACTGTTGTGTGGCCACCCAGACTTGGCCTTTTGCACTGGTCATTGGCCAATCTATCTCCCTTTTGACAAGGCTCTTGGTCATCTTGGCCTATTAGAAAAAGCCATTTGAGGCTGATGTGGTTTGATTCAGGAAGATTTGCAGCGCTCACACGTCATCTGTCAGCATGGTCTTGGGCAAAGTTTGGGGATTTCACCAAGAATGGGAGGAAGCCTAAGGTATGGTAAGGTATGGTACCTGGTCCAGGTATGCAGTCACTGTCCTATGTAATCCAAAACTTTGGACACAGTTCTGTAGCTGGTTTATTCTGGCTTACAAAATTAAAAATATACAACATATTTAGATGGTGCAGAGCTGAAAACAAAACAAACAAAATTAAATCTTGTTTTCTTTCTCTATTGTTTTCCAGTGAGTTGTTTTCCATTTTGCAGCAGAAAAACCCCAGGCATTGGAGTGCTTTAGCTCCGCATGCTGCTGTGGCTCATCAAATGTTCCCAGCACTGTAGGTGCTCTGTGGCTTTCTGTACCCACTAAAGGGACAGTCACTTTCAGTGTGGATGGCCATAGGCTGTACAACCCCTGTTCACTCAAGATTTGCTGGAGGCAATTTAATTCATCTGTACAATACCTGGCACCAGTTTCAAAGACAATGTTTCACCTGAGGTGTGTCTATCAAACATTCTCAAATGGAGCAAAATAGCTTCATGGAAAAAACCAGGTGCTTCTTAGGGAGACGTTATAAAAACATGCATGTAAGGACTGTAGACAACTTGTACAAGATCTTTTGTTTTATTGATCAAATGGTTTACCTGTGCTTGAGAATACCCAGAACATGGATAAAAGTCCTGCAAATGCTAAATTTAGTCTCTTCTTACAGAAGCATTTTGTCATACAGTTATTGTTTATAAATATTCTGTTCTTCTTTCTTTCAAATTCCTCATTTCCAATGAAAGTTTTTCTCAAACAAATGTAAGCAACTTCTGAGAGGTTGTTTGTTTTGCCATACATAAGACCTTGAGATTAATTGCTTAGTGCTTGGTATGGGCAAAAGTAAACCACAGAAACCTGGCAACAATATTTGAGTCGCTAATACACTCCTTCAAGCTATGTATAAATGCCAAGTAGCCCCCAAATTAGCACAGATTAAAAAGAAATCATAAATCACAGCTAGCATTTAGTGAAGCACACTGACATTTCTGTTGCATAATGGATCAAAACTAGAGCAGCGTCAGCTGAACTGCACTGAAGCTCAGTGTGAATAAGCAATGTTCATCAGTGGAAACATCCAAGGAACACAGACCACAGCAGTTCCAAAGCATTTGAGGGATTAAAGTTACCAGCACGGTGTGGCTCTGATCCCCTAAAACACACTAGGTACATCCCACACATGGAATTTTATGGTTAGCTGGAAGGGAAAGTGAGTAAAGAAAGTTTGTAGGGTTAAACTTCTATCTTGATAAAGAGAAAGGGTTGTTTCAGCTTCATATGAGAAGTGCCCAAGTAAAGGAGGGGAGGAATCTGTAGATTTTTTTCAAAATTTAAATGTTTGTCTTGAGTACCACACAAGTCTTACAGAGAGTACAATTAGTTTTTCTCAGTTTTTCTAGGCCTTTCAATGCAGTCACCCAGCTGCATTTGAAGTCAATTCTAAGAGCACAACCAAACCCTGTCCCCTAAACAAGATTGCCACCTAAGCCGTACTTTGTTTCTGGCTTACTGAGAGTTTAATGGGCACAGCCAGAATTCACACTTTAGATTTGATTATTTTTAGTCCTTGTGGCACCATTTCCCCCACTCCTGTTACCCAGGAGACACTTATCTATTGTTTTCTTTAGAAGAAAACCCAAAGCTGTGCAAAGCTATATGTAGCTATGCCTTGTGGTGCTGTGTATTCCACACCTGATAACACCCATTTTTGGCTTGTTCTTCAAACATGCCATTCCTGTGCAAAACAGGTTTGCCTCCCTCCATAACCCCAAATATTTCCTGCCTCCTTTTCTCAGCTTTTGAGGCTAGGAACATATGTAATCCCAGTCATCCACTGATATCTTACAGATTTTCCTTTGCCTTACAGAGGCTCAGTGAGCAGCAGCATCAACAGCAGACATCGCTCTGTTCTGGCAGCCTGTCCTGATTTCATGCACCTTCTTAATGGTGCTTTTCCTTCTGCCATCCGAGAAATTCTCTTAGCTAAAAAGAACTGCTGTGTTTAATCTCATTTTCTTAAAGATTAAACAGGGTACAGAAGTCCAACAGAAGATGCACTGAGCCTTCTCTGGTAACCATGCTGCCACTTCTTGATCTTCCAGACTCTTACCTGATGTGATTGTGGCCAGTTGCATAGCCAGATAAGAACATAATTATAGAAGTATCCAGATCATCTTCTAGAATCCTTTAGGTTGGAAAAGGCATTTAAGATTGAATTCAACCATAAACCTAATGCTGCCAAGTCCACCAGAAGTGATGGTATTAGCAAATATCCTTTTCCAGCTGGAGCTGATGACAGTGAAGATAACCGTTATGATTTTTGCTGTGCTTCTCTTCTAGTAAAACAGACACTTCATCATGGACCTCCCCAAATTCCCTGGTGTACTGTTCCCACCTACTATGCCACTAGAACCGACCGGAGCGTGGTTGGACAACAACTGGACGTGTTCAAAGTGACTGCTAAACTTCCTGTGTGATTATTACTGAGTGACCTTCCACCATCACAGAAGTTATCCCCTCCACCAAAGGCCTTACAGACAAGGAGTGCAAAGCACCCAACTCTCAGGTTTCCTGCTGCCTTTCCTGCCTCAGAGTGTAGGCTGGTTCAAACGGATGATTTACAAATCCATTTATTTTCAGCGCGACTTCTCGGCCTTTTAGGTCATGGCACTACTTTTGCTTGCAGGGGTCTTGCTTGTGTGAAGATACATTCCTGATGTCTGTGCTCAGCAGTCTTTCAGCAGCTGGCTCACACTGCACTGCTTTGTTCCAGAGTGGGCTTATCTCTGTACTCAGCAACACACTGCACTTATCTGAGAGAGACATTATCTTCTCATTTAAGTGCAGCCCATTCACATTACAGAATGCATGTTCTCTATAGCACATATCCTATATGTGGGAGGTCTCCTATAGTCTTTCTGAGCTTGCATGCTCAGTTTGAGGAGCTGCTAATTCTGTTTGATCTGAAGAAAAGTCACAGCAACAAGATACACACAGTACCCCCAGCACCAAGTCAAGACAGAGGACACCCAACAGAAGCTTTTGAAGGAAGTGTAAGATTTTGGCAAACTTCCACTGTCCAGTCCTATGACAAGAACTGTTCCACACAGTGATCTTACTTTAAGCACAAAAAGCCTTTTTAAAGAGGCTTTGTTGAAGTGTAAAATCCTCAGAACATCTTGGTAGAGATCAGTAGATGGTGATCTTTGTTATGATTGACTCCAAAGCAATTCCCTGAACACCACTGAGTCTTAAATGCAAACAGTACAGAAAAAAGCTGAGAAGAGGTTATTTAGAGAGATCTATGTGTTTCTCAACACTAGAACCAGCACAGCTGTCAGGCAAAAATGATGTGAATAAGAAACCAGTAATCCTAAAATAGGCAGTGTCTAGGCAGACGTTAGACAACTGGATGAGTACGAAATACTTCTGACACATAGCTACCTTGGGAACTGTGGTAGACCAGCAGACTTGCCTGGTTAATGAAGACCTATACAAACACCCATACAAAACCCCTATACACAAACTGCTGGTCTCTGCCTAAAATGTATATTTTGAAGGTGTTGTTTGTATAAAGTTATCATATTATTCAATCACACTATGAGCAACGCTGTCAGCATTACATACAATAGTTCATATATTGCAAGTTTTTAATAAAAAATGACTAACTTTTCTTGATGCTCAGTCCTACAAGAGAAATCTGACCTTGATCTTCTGTTTACAGAACAAAAAGCCATTACATTAAATTTTCAAAAAAGTACAGTACAGATCCCATAGAAGTCATTGGCCTGAACTAGCCAAGCATTTAGTCTTCTACTGGAATCCTGAAAGGAGGATTATGGTACTAGCGCACACCTATTAAAAGGATAATTATGCTGAAGAAATTAAACAACCTACACATGATGCCTCAAGCTGTTGTACGATTTTCTTGCAGTATGCTTTAGAAGGCCATTGGCTGCGTCCACTTTTTTTCCAGATGCAGGGAAATACCTTCCTTTGAGACTGTGCCAATCTAAACTGCAGAGTTAGTCATAGACCATAATGGCTTAACTTCAAGATGAGAGCACCAAGCTCATGTTCAGGCTGGATCTGTGATCCTGGTTGTTTCAAGTCCAAGGACAACCTACAGCCAGACTCAGTTCTTATATAATGTTGTAAAACATTTCTAAGAGTCTCCTTCTTAATCTTTTAGCAAGAAGTGCTTCTTATCCCAGACTTACAGGGCATAACTGGGCAGCACAGGAGAGCTGTGCCAACTGACAGTGCTTAATAAGGGCAGCTTTCCATCAAGAAAAAGCTTTTAAGTAACAAGGCCCCTTCTGCTGCAGCTGGCAAGCTGAGCCTGAAACTTATCTCCCCAGCTCTCCCTCTGCAGCAGTCTGCATGTAACATTACAGAGAAAATAAAAATTAGCGCAACTTCAAAGGGGATTGTTGGTTTTTTTAAAATTAGGATGCCAACTATTGTAGTCGTTTTAATCATCAGGAACCAATACCAACAAAGGTTTTATTCTTGCTGGAGATATGCAATAAAGAAACATAGAACTAAGATTTTTCAAGGTGTCCCTTTTTATATAAAGATTAGAGTCAAAATGTCAGTTTAAACCAAACAAAAACCCCGCCCCCCCTTCTTCCCTCCCAACCTCCACACCACGGAAACCAAACCTTCTGAGACAGAAACAAAAGCCAGATGTCCCTGGAGCCTATCTGTTGTTTCTGGAGGTGGGTCAGCTGGACATTGCCTTAGCTCTGTTTCCAGTTAGCTGATATTTTTAGGCTATTCCCACTTCTTGCCTGCTGTTTGCTGAGAAGAATATGAACCTGCAGTAATGTCTTATCATCTAAGTCTCCTAAAGCCCCTCAAACCCTGACAGAAAAAATGAATAGATTGAGTTCTGTTCTATACTGTCATTTTGAGTTACAAACTATCTTTTATGGTTTATATATAATTACATTATTAATAAATAGCAAAAACCAAAACTAAATTCTTTATATGTTCTGCTTGTATCTAACAGTTTTCCACTTGACTCAAGGACCAGTCCTTAAGTAACACCTGCTTGTTCATAGGAACACAACTTCAAAACCCAGAGAGAGCAAGGGCCCAAACCCAACATTACAGCCGAATGCAGTTTGTAATACTGTGGGTAGTTCTATTACACCACTGGTTTGGCACAACTGAGCCTTCCAAGACAAAGGCAGACAATGAATCAAAGTAGATCCTCTGTAACAAGCTTAAAATTTTAAGAGCAAAAAGCAACTCATTGGCCTTGAAGTGCAGCTCCTCCAGTCCCACAGCACACAGCCCATGCTCAGTCTCAGCACATTGCACACCTTTTCCCAAGCCATTGCTCAAAAAGCAAAGCAGTGTGAACACACTTACCTGGCTGTCTGTGGGCTACAGAGGTCCTAGCACAGGCTGGGTCCCCTTTATACAGCAGGCCTTCCACTGCTCCCTGTTCCCAATGTTCAAGTAAAGGAGAACTGTTTATGCTACTGCACTGATAAAAATCACCTCAGAGGGGCCCAGAGCTGCCCTCATAGCTCATAAATTATATAGTTTTACTCTGCTTGGCACAGGCTTGAACCCTGTTATAATTTAGGTTAAAAGACAACACAAAGTTTCTGCCTTTTCAGAGCCCTTCGGCAGTTTTGCTGCAAACCACAGGGTCTGGTCAGGCCTCTACAGGTGTTCTTAATTAGGAGAGAATCCACGTAAGGTACAAGCCTTAAAGATATATGGCTTTCAAGCACAAGAGTTCAAAACTCAGCTGTATCATACCGTCATCTTCACTGAGTTATGCTTACAAAGAGCACAGATGAAATAGTGTTTAATCAGAACTGCTGCTTCCCTTTGCAGGCAAAAGATAATGAAATAGCTATCCTGCAGTATGAAAGCATTGAGTTATCTCATCCAATTGTGAGTGCGTGGTTGATTCACCTTCCTGTCTTTGACTTGCTTTAACACTTGGATTTAAAAAGTACTTCTGTCCTTAGAGGTAAGAGTTGTGTATAAAAACCAGCATGGAGACTTCTCACTGAATATGATTATTTTTGGGAACAAATCACCTGGTCTCTTATTCACATTTTCAAGAGAAGACTGAATGACTTTAAAAAGTAGAGACTTCAGAGAGACGGTGTGAAGCCATGCATGGAAATAAATATGCAGCTCTGGCCTGGATGGTCATTAATGACACACAGCCCGTGAGGATGTATGGACGCATTCTTCATTTTGGAAGAGTCAGAGGGAAAAAAGGCACAAGCAATTATGCCACACAGTGCCATGAAATATATTAGACCCTTTCTTAATGCTGGATAATGAGACAGGTTTACAAAAACATTGTCAGTGTCATACCCCAAAGGATTCTCCAAAACAAGAGCCCTGCCTTTCCAAGCGTGAAATTTCCAGAGCAATCTAGCAAGGAGTCTACAAGGAGTCTATCATAGAAAGCAACTAGAAGGACTGGCACCATAGACATTTGTCTTCAAAGGTTATAAAGTGTTGTCAGTGGAGCATTTTCCTGCTTGCTGTATTATGAACAGCAGAGCTGTTCTGTGGATGAATTGGTTGGACCTTAATTTTTGTTTGTTGAGAGAGTAAGGATCTTTTATGTCCTGTGGAAATTCCCTACCAGGTTCTCTGCAATGAGACTGTGCTCCTGGGGCTTCCTTCTGTGAACCACTCTGAAAATGTTGCACTGTTTCAGGGCTCTTCAGATCACCAACTCCAGCAAAATTTCAGGAAGATTTCAGGATTGAAGGGGCCAGGTCAGGATTCCACCTGTGCAAAAGCAACACAAGCCTGTTATAAATGGCTCTAGGCCTATGGTACTATATTTTGGGTGCTGTTGTAGTACTTGGGGTATATCTGAAAGTTCAGGGATAACATAAGGCCTCCGTCTTTCCTAAGTATTGGACTGTGCCATCTAAATAAAATTTTGAGAGTCACGAAGGAAGAGGGAATATTCGTGCTCCTTTTGAACCTAATTTAGCTGTTATTCTGAACCATGTCCTATAACAGTCCCCATTCTCTGTCAAATTTTATAGAAAGCCTAAGAACATGAGCTTCTACACTTGGGCTTCTCATCAAGATGTCTAAAGTATGTGTATAACTTTATAGAATCAACAACTGAGCTGTGAGGAAATTTGGACCATCTGATAATATCCCAAAATAAAGTTATGCAATTTCTGTAGTGGATTCAGCAGACCTAAACATGAAGTGCAATCATAGGCAAAGTCTTCCCAGAGACAATCTGTAGGTTAGATTTTGATTTAATTTATCTTAATTAATTTTCAGATCAATTTAAGAAGGCTGGTTTTAATGTCTCTGTACTCCCACACATCCATGCCTATTTTCAGAACTGCCCAGGATGCATTTTCATTGATTACGGTGCCCAAACAGGAGCCTGTTTTGATACTAATGCAGAGCAGCTGTTTTTCAGGACCTTAACTACACCTTGCTACAACAGCAGCCTGAACTGCAGATGCCCTGCGGCACATGCAGGAAGGGATGTTTTGATTTCCTGATTCTGGCCAGTGGATGTTGTAAAACAGAATATGTGGAACATACAATGAGCAGCATGCCCCTCAAACTGTGCTGCAGTAGGTGGGTTTCAGCAGCAGATACTCAGACTTGTGTACAGGATGCATTTGGCCGTGATTATATGGCCACAATGTGGGTTCAGGGAAGGTGAGAATGAAATCACTGCGCACCCCAGTTGGTGTCCCATAATATCAATACTGTAACATAATAATATTTTTATTCAGTAGGCATTGTTTCTAAGGGCTTCTAAATGCTTGCTGAACCTTCTTCCCCATCTTTTATTCCAGAAACCTTCAGCATTCTCAGCCTCCAGTTTAACGGAACCTTACTATTGCCACTGAATTCAGAAGTCCCCTGAATGGACTTGCTGGCTTAGTGTTGGTCAGTATCAGCAGCTGAATTAGGAGCCTTCATTTGGTGGTTGAACTGCTTAGCACTGCCTCTTCTGGAAGTGTATTTTTAGTTCTGGATGTCTAGAAAGTCCTCAGCATCACCTCAGAAATGTGCCAAATCAACTTTAATTTCCGAAAAGTTCTAATATGAGAAGCGATTATGTCAAATAAGATTCTTGGCTGAAAGATACTGATGTTATCATTTAAAAAAAGATCTGGCAAAGCCACAGTGGTAAAGATATGAAAAGTAAATAAGCACAGGAGATAATACAAAGATGCTGAGTTGGGCAGGAAATTATTTCTAATATGAAGTAAGTCTCTCTTTTATAATTGTCATTCCACCAAAATGGATGCATTTAAATTGCTGTTTAGGTGCCCTTATTCATTGCTGTTTACAGAATATTAGTTTAAATGCAGAGTTCATTTAATTCTGGCTAGGTCAGTAGTTGTGGTAATGAACAAGGTGTAGCCTCAACCATTTGCTTTAAGATGAATAAATGCTCATGTACAAAATAAAATTACTTTACTTTTGTGATTTCATGAAGGCATTAAAAAAAAATCCTGACCCTGAGCAGGCTCAAGTGAAAAGTTAGATTACATGAAAGCTTAATTTAAAGTCATGACAGTTCCTTGTGCACTATAAAATCTGTGACAGCTATGAAACAAGACCTTGTTTAATACCCACA
The DNA here is from genome assembly GCF_017639235.1 of Corvus kubaryi. Taxonomy (NCBI): domain Eukaryota; kingdom Metazoa; phylum Chordata; class Aves; order Passeriformes; family Corvidae; genus Corvus; species Corvus kubaryi. Next base: position 28,731,984 of record NW_024581135.1, read on the forward strand.
CACTTCAATTCTCAACAATAAAAGTTTCAGATGAAGCAAGTTAATTATTATTTGATTAACTGGTAAAATGTGGTGTTATAAATAATTCAGATCATTTCCTTTTCCCACTGGCAAATTCTTGATAGAGAAAAGTTACTTTAGTACTAATTGTCTATAAATAGTTTTGATTAGGGCCTCCATATTTTCAGTCAGTGGTTCTACTTTGAATTGCTGCACAATGAATAAGTATGATCTTAAACTTGCAGTGAGAATAGATACATATTATATCTGTTTATATGTCACATATATAAACAATTGTTTAATTCACAAAATAGATGATGAAGCTAGCTAGGGGGATCATAGTTCAGCTTTGTAAAGTGGTTAACTTGCTCTTCTTGCCTTCACAAACGGAGGAATGACTGCTTGATTTATTTTTTTTTAAAAAATATCTTCAGCATACTTAGTAATATAACCCAAAGTTAAAGAATTCTTCTTTAAGTCTGCTAGCTTATAATATTATACAATCCAATTACATCCATTCTCAAAGGGCTCGGTTCAAAGCTTTGAAACTAATGCCAATCAGTTTTTTCATTATTTCTTAATAAATCACAGCATGATCAGTGAGTTCTGTGAGACACTTCTGTGTCTTCTGCATCCTCTGCAGAATGCATTGGAAGCCAGGTCGATGTCTAATTTGGGGCACAGCGTGACAAGTTAATGCAGACAAGAAAACCACAGAAATGAAACTCAACTCTTGTATGAAAAAGGTGGGAGTGGATTTAGGAGTGTAGTTTTTTAAAAGAACTTCCATTTAGGGGCAGTGGTGCCAGTGTGCTCACTGACTAACTTGAACATTGGCAGAGAACCTGACAGGTCTGCCTGGTGATGGGCATTGAGAGAAAGGACTCCCAAGATGGTTCTTCAGATTTCTCACTGAGGAAGCATCATGTTTATTTCTGAAAGAGTATGCTATATTTACAATTGCAATAAAGTTCTTTTGGTTTTGTAAAAGAGAAGAAACACATTCATTTAGGGCTTTGTCCAGTAAGGCAGGAGATCTCTTTTCTGATTTTAGCAGTGACACATACTTTAAAGGTGCACAAGTAAACCAGCAAATTATTTATTACCTGTGCCAATCTCTCAGCTATAAAATCAGTTTAGTAGTGCAGGCAGAGCAGCAAAATGCCACATTATCGGTATCTATTTTACGGTGATGGTGAAAAGAAACAGGAAGCAAAATGAACTGTGATAAGCAAGTGAAGACTGAAGGAACATCGCTGGGGACACTACAGTGGAAAAGGACAAGCAGTTGGAGAAAAGAATATGAAGGAAGAGAAATATGAAGCAAAAAGGAACAAGAAGCAGATGGGAAACAACCTGGTACTTTGATATGGATACTAATTTAGAGTAAAAGTAAGTATGAAGTCTTATTAAATACACAATTATAATGCAAAGGAATACTCTCACAAAACTTCTTTTGTCCAGATGCCTGTGCTACTGAGTCCCCTAAAATGTAGTTAATTTATATCTCCATTTTAAGGTCAGAAGGGCTCTCCTAGTCTGACTTCTCTTCCATATACAGCGTGCATCTCATCCAGCACTCACTGTGTGGAGCACAGTAACTGTGCAAAAGGAAATACATGGCATTTTTTGAGAATCTATATTTCTCCCATATTCTCTGCACCTTCTTGGAATATCCAAAGCTTCAATTTATTGAAGGCACTAAGTATAGGTTCTTCTTTCATGTGGGCAGAGATCAGTCAATGTGTCCTTAGAAGAGTTGCCAAGAACTAAACTGACTTTGAGACTGACTTGCTACAGTTTTCAGTTTAAGCTCAAAACCTTTGTAGATGTTATTTTCTTCATTTAACACAAGCATTCAGTGATAACCTGTGAATCTAATTACATCATCTTACTCAGAGGTTTTCGGTTTTCTTAGTTTCTTTATAACCAACAAAAATGTTCCCTTAAAAATGTAAAATACCTTTTAATTTATGAATTCATTTGAAGAGATGCCATCATTCCACTTACTACCCGTGTGTTAAATTAGTACTTTTCAATTAATAGACTTCACCAATGAGCCTCAGGACTTTGTTCCTTCCCTGCACATAATAGGACTTCCTACCTTCCTTTCTATCCTAAATAGAAAAGTGATTTCATCACCAGTGTTTAGGCTGTAGGCAGTTTTTAGCCTCAAGTTTTATTCTCACAGTTCTTTCCCCCCCACTGTAGAGGCAGTGATTATGCCTGTGGTGATCTGACATGTTGGTGCCTGTGTGTGCAGGAACCTCTCCCTGCCAGGGAGGCTCTGCCTGGGCACCAAATACAGGAGTGTTGATCACACTGTGAGCTGAGATTTAACCCAGTACCACAGGGCGGTGTTTCTCCTCCTGCATAACCACCTGGAACAAAGGCGTTCCCATCATCCAAGGATTTTTATCATTATTTAACCCCCAGGCTTCTTAAAGTTGGAAGAAGAGAATTCACAAGTGGGTGACAGTACTCTGTCCTCAGTTTACTTTGGGACATAGAACCAAGTTTTGAGGTTTGAAAATGAACCTTCCCTCAAGTTTACTTTCTGTTTAATAAGCGTTGCTTTTACTCCTTTTGCTACTTGAGCTGTAGAAGCCAGAGTAGTTTACTTCCTATAGTCTGCTTGGAATTATGATATTGTCCCCCAAAAACTAATTTATATTGATTAAAATTATAGAAGCCAATGGATTGCTTGTCACCAGACATTCAACTTTTGACGTGTTTGCATTTACATGTTTCTGATTTCTGACTTACAATATTATGGTTCAGTTGGAGTTAAGAGTAGTTTATTAGTTGAATCCTACTCCAGTTTGGTGGATTATAACAAAGGGAAAAATACTCATCTGCATTTAGAAATACAAATATGTAATTCTTCTGCTTACGTTCCAATGAGGATGGTGAAGAACACTCAGGACTAAAGAGATCAAATAGAAGGCTACAAATCCTGAGAATTTACTAGATTTTTATTTATAAAATCTTACAAACTAAGAGGGGATGCAAATGCTCCTCTGACTTCCAGGGGCATGCACTAAGTGTTTAGCAGATATTCTGTTCAGAGCACTTTCTTATGTAAGAAGGATTCTTTCGTTTGTGAAAATTTTCAACTATTAGGTGAGTCTTTATAATCTGCCCTCCCTAGTCCCTGAAACTTGTGTTGGAACTTGCATTCATTCTCATATTCAAAATGATGTAATGAGAAAACAGTTAATGTGCTTAGTTTTTTTTTAAGGAACTAACACGGCAAGTCTTGGAACACAAATTTTGGTAATTAACATGTTTGCTGACAAAAGCTATTTGTGCGTTGATGGCAAGCTGCTTCAGTATTGTGTTTTATGTGCAGATGAAACTGCATGTAGGTACCTTCAGAGCTGAAACGTCTGATACAAAGCACTTTTCCTATCTTTTGGTAAAGTGCCTGAAGGGCATGATTGAAGAGAAATTGCTTGGGTATGGATACCAACCTTCAAGGGTAATTTATACCCTCTTTTATGAGACTCTGTTGTGAGTCGTTGCTTCTATTGCAGGGTAATGTGATGGAGCACAATGCTGCTGCTGAGGCTGAGATACCCCTTAGGTGTCTATTGAATCCATTAGCCTCTGAAAATTGCAGCTCACTGATTATTGACTTACTCTGCAACAGTTTAGTGTGTGTGTGGAGCTTTTGCTATCAGAAAGCTCTGGTGATTCCACATTAGAAAGTAATTTTCCATATGGCTTACTGGGAATTTAGGCACATAAACAGATACTCAGTAGTGATATTTAATGTAGTTTATTGAACAGGTTTCGGATTAGGGACATAATTTTCAGAGCTTTGTCAGTTTCTGTCTGAACATAGTGTTTATGTGCCTGGGAATTTGACTTTTCCTGTTGTATTTTATTTTCCTTTGTTCTCCATTTTGATGATAAAAGGTAAATGCAAAGGCAGGATTGTGCTGATGCAGTGGAAACATATTTCATTGCAGTTTATAGACAGAACCTCTACAAGAAATAATGTTTATGTGATCATCTCATCTTGCTGCAGATGTTTTAGATTAAGCTTCTTCCTACACAGTCTGCACAAAATACATGAGCAGATACTATAATATGCTGCATAGAAAATTGATATGGAATAGAAGCTGATGTGAAATTACAATGAGCAATTTAAGTGCAGACATGGCAATATCCAGTTGTTCACACTTAAATGTTTATGAGCAGAAGAGTAACTGGAAACAACAAGGACCTGCTCCATAACCAGGTCTGCTGGGTGTCCTAAGTGGATATAAATATAAACAGCAACATATGGGGTATGGATTCATTTGTACTCTAAACAGTTTTGCAACATCTTTCTTTTGATAGAAGGAAAACAAACAGGCACAGCAAGCTTGTGATACTGTGCAAATCTGTCACAGCCAAGGAAAACACAGCCTGAGCCTTATCTGTTCTGAGCCTCCTCCAAAAGGAGAGGAGGAGGGCCTGCTTTGGATTTGCAGCCATGCACATTCTGTCCAACATCCTCAGGGAAGCACAGGCCTGTAGGACTGCATCACCAGGGAGCTCTGAGCCCGTGCTCCGCAGGGCGCCGGAGCCACCCGTCAGCACGGAATCCCTCTGGGGCGCTGAATGCCTCCTGAGCTGGCACCCAGCTGACCAGGAGCAGTGGCACTGGCCGTGATGTGACCTCTGGGGGACAGCCTGTCACGTCACACCTGGGGGTTTTGTCCTGCTTTTGGCAGCCAGAATTTGGCCTTCAAGAATTACTTGGGTTTGGAAACTTGAGTCTTTCTTCCCTATAGGTTTCCTCTTTCCTTTTCTCCTCTGCTTTTCTTTAGTTTTGGTGTTTGTTTTCTTTTTTTTAGTGCTTTTAGGTAAAATTTGGCACTTGAAGTTAATCTTTTTTAGTAATTGGGAGTGTTTCACTGGTTAATGAAGGTCATGGCTAAGGTTCCAGGATTAGATAATGTTAAAAGCCACTCTGCTAAGTTCCTCATAAATAATTCCCAGCAGATTTCTCTTCTAGTGTTTGTCATGCTAACATAATTTCAATTCAGAAAGAAGGACATATGTTACTAGGTCTCTATGAAGCAAATGCAGGAAAGGATCATTTAACATAACACTGATAAAACTGGCAGTAGACAACATGAAATTTCTTGTCCGAGCTATGCAAATGTCTTAAGTTTCTGCATTTATGACATTTTCTTTTAAACCTGAAGGTTTGATATGTTAATTTTATGGGCAGACATTTTTTTTTCAACTTAGTGTAAGGTTCCTCAAAAGAGAAATGCTCTTTTATGTATAAATTTTGCAGCCTTATTATGAACTAACAGCATTTTTAATATATAATTCATAATAACAGAGAGAGAATTTTGAAGAGATTTGAACACTTAAGGGATAATATACCACTGTAACTTCATAATACTGTGGTAATTTGTAAAGCTTGTTGTGGGCTAATAATGGGGTCTTCACCTAAGAGCCATAATATAGGCAGAGAGTCTGGTAACACAGAATCTGCATTTCAGTGACTAATATCATCCAAACTCTTCAGTGACTAGTCTCATCCAAAAAAGATCTGTTCTTTGAAGTCAGTGGATACTGGATCAGACTTTAAAGGGAATTCATACATAATTATATTATAAAAAGCTGAGGTTCCTTTTAAATTTTTATATGAATACCTCAATGACCAACGTCATGGATTCTTTTTATGGTTTGTTTTTTTTTTTTAGGATGGGGTGGGGCAGGGGGAGGAATAAAAGTATAACTAGTGGGGGAAAAGGATTTCCATCATATGAAACATTTCAACATACATCCCTTTTAGATATGAACCAGTGTGAAAAAATTTGGATTTTCAGTATCTGAAATGCAATTCTGAAAATGCTCTCAAGCTTGAAACAGCTCATTTAAGAAACTCCAATATATATTTTTTTTACTTTGAATCTGTTTTAATATAAAGTATATTTCAACTTTTTATTTTACTCTATTAAATCCTAGGAATTGGTCTGTATCAAAAGAAATATAAGCATACATTTGAAGTAGTGCTTTATGGTTTTCCATATGACAGATCTGGCTTTATCAGTAGCAGCTTGTGCTATCACATGCTAGTTAAGCTGACACAGAGATATGTAAAGACACCTCTCATAAGAGCAAGAAGTTTTTCTGGTGTTCCTGAAATATCTCATCCTGGATACAGTTTTTAGAGGAGCCATACAACTGACGCTGCTCCTTCAACTTGTCAGACAGGACACCTCATCTCCCATGAAGCAGCCTGTAAAAGCCTGTGAGTGTTATGGGCCAGGATGCAGATGCTGCTCTTTCATGGAAAGATTTATGCTGGCAGAACTCACTTGGATACCTTTGAAGAAAAGCAGCTGGCAAAACAAGGCGTATAGGTGAATTCTTGAATTTCTTCCAGAGACAAAGTGACCCAGACTGATAATCCATACATTCCTACAGCGGCAGGAAAATGCATACATATGTCCCAGCAGTAATTCCCTCTCCCAGCTTTACATATTTTTTCCTTCTATTCAGACTCATAGGTGACACTGTTAAACAGGCACAAACCTTTCATCTTTCCCAGAGTCTAAAGGTTTCAAACTGTAAATCCTAAGAATGCTGCAAAAGTAATTAAATACAGTACTGAAGAGGTTCTGCAAATCAAAAGATTTTGAGGTTCTACTTTAATGAATTCTCAAGCTGTTATCACTTGCACATTATCGTTTTTAATTGTCCTTCCGATTGCTTGTGAAAATTCAAATTCAGAACAGGTATTTTCGGCCTCACCCATCTTTAACTGTTCCCCTAGTAATATCTATGCAAAGTATTAATTACTAAATTGAACTTGCAAACATTTAAAAAATGGTTTCCTTCTCTCTTTGAAAACATTTCATGCACAGCACAATTTCATTCATGAAAAGCATTGAAGCATCTCAGGATACGTGCATATTTATTTTTTCCCTTTCCCCCCAGCTGAGACACTTAATCTTATGCTTTCTTTTCAGACTTCTTGCTGCTCTGTGGAGCAGTCAGGCTGAGAATCCTCTGCAGCCCTCTGGGATTAAGGAAGATGGCATGAAAAAGAAGCTGCAGGAGGAACACCTGTGCAACTAGCAAGAGGAAATATTGTTTTGGGAACAGAAGAATTAATTGCTGGATGTTGTGGCTGTGTGGAAAATTAGGTCACCCTAATTATTCATACCATTTTAAGACCAGGTAACTAATCACAAACCAGTAGTGTAATAAGGTCAGAGAGTTTTACGGGGCTGTTAGACAAGTCATAGTCACCTGTACAAGTGGGAGAGGTCCCAGGATGTGTGAGTTCAGCAAAGAGGAGCTCAGCAAGGTTTTTGCTGGTTATCCTACCATATAAGCACTTCATTTTGTGCATTTTATGATTAATCATAAAATCTCATCCAGCTGACTTCCAAAGCCAACTGGATCAGGTAGTCCTGTGTTCCTTAGACCACAAGCAGGGCCTCTCCCTGTCCCTCTCCAGTGGAAATTCTCCAAGAGATGTATGATATAAATCATGCCAAGGTGCATGCCAGGCTGAATTTCTTGCTAGAATTTTAGTATTTCTCTGGGTTTGACTTGTTCCTTATAATGGCAATTATTTTGGTTATGCAAAACCTCTGTCCTACTTTTTCTCCTTGCCATGTAGAAGTTTGAACACTACTGTATATTACTGGATTATTTTCTCCTTTTTTTTTTTTTTTTCCTTTTTCTTCTTTTTTTTTAATGCTGTTTTGTCAGCCAGTCAATTTTTTTTTACCTCCCTTTGAAGAAGCCACTCAAAAGGGCAGGAGTACATGAGCTAACTTCAGGGATTGTAAAGGAGAGGTAGTTTTAGAGTAAGGGGAACACAAAATAGAACTAGTTTATTTATTGTAAAAAACTGTGGAGGTCCTTGTCTTTGAGGCAGGCTGATGGCATGTCTGCCACACTCATGACAGACACTTCAAAGTGCAGAGACATTCGACAGCACTTCAAGGAATTTCCCCCTCTGCAATTAATGCTGCAGAAGAAACACTCAAATACATGCAGCACAGCATTGCAGAAAATCCAGGTGGGATGTTTAACAAACCTTCCAGTTTTATGAAGTAGGGGAATTCCATTAGGAGTGTGGACTATTTGCTTTAACATAATCATTCATTGGGATAAGAGAAGTAGAACTTGCTCTGTAGGTTTGTAATTGTTGAAATTAATAAGTGTGGCTCATCGCTCTCTGCAGTACTATACCAATTTACTGTGCTCTTTTATCTCAATTACTTTCTGTGAGTGTCTTATATTTCTCTATTAAACTTAGGTAATTGTAACACTATGGTAATAACATTGGCATACTGAGTATTATATGATGGACTATTTTACTCTGACTGCCTTATTTACATTATAATTATTAGTGTCTGTATAAATGTGATTCATTGAACTAATAAAGTTTTCAGACAGCTGCCAGAGCTCATTGATTTTTTTTTCTGTGCAGAAACTTACCTTGCACTATTGTTTGGATTTCCCTTCACTTTCAGGGCTGGCATTTGGACAATAAAGGTCTTCCACTTTAGCCCCTTGGAAATGATACTTAATACCTCATTTTATCTTGATTCCATTAGGCTGACAAAGCAAATGGGAAGTACCAAAGTTGTATTTTCTCAACTGATCTGTTCTTTTGTTCAAAACTACTGCCAAAAGCATCCTTCTCGCTCATCCTGCAGAACTGATGACCAAATCATGATTTTTTGAGGTTAAGCAGTTAGGACTCTCAAATCTCATGTAGATCCAGTGTGATTCATTAACCATGCAATTCTCTTCTGATAGGAATTTGGGCACAGTTGCTTCAGCCTTCCTCTATCTGCAGATTTGAATGAGTTTATTCCTCATCCACTGTGTACCCTGTGTGTCCTGTAGGGACCAAGTCTGCAACCAGTCCTACCACAGTTTAAAAGTCAGTTAAGAATGTGGTAAAAGAAGATAAAACGTAACCCAGAAAAAGGCACTACTGATTATAACCTCATGCTGTTCAGGTCTTCTTCATTTACTGGGATTTTAACAGATCCTTCAAACTCCATCTAGCACACCACCATCTTACAACTTTAAAAACTATACATAGTAGATTTCATGATAAGAAGAAGATTGAGATAAATCACTTATCTAAGGAACAGTAAAAAGTTTAATTTATTTATGGTTCTCCTCCTGTGCCCTGGTCTAAGGCAACTCAGTTGTCAGCCATTTCATAGGAGATTGAGATTTCTCCCTGGTGGAATGCATTTGTTTCCAGTTGCTTTTCTTTCCAAACATCTATAATAAGAGGGATTTCACTCCATCTCTCTTGTTTCTCTGAGCATTTGTTGACAGTAAGCTGTGTACAGTGCTATGGGTTGGGATAATAGTATGTTATATTTTGTGTTGGCCCTTTGTTCTTGGCATACATTGATTTCCATTTCTTGAGGTGACCTTCATATTTCAGCTGTGTTGAACATGAAGGGTATTTATTTCGGACTCCTTCCTTGCATGCTTAGCTAAGTTCTGCTGATGCTATCAGAAATTACAGAAGAACCACTGTGTCAGGAGTTCCCAAATTGCAGTTGGGTCAGAGATCCCAGTGCTGCAATTCTAAGCTGTGTTAGAACCCACTTTTGAAGCTTTTAGTTTTCCAGTGTCTGACTTACATTTCAGATATTCATTCCAGCTGCTGGAAACACTCATAAACTGTGACACCACCACCTGCTGGGTAACACCTCTGTGAAGTGTTTATCTCACTGTAATCACAGGTGTTTATAAGGGATAAAGGACTATATAATTTAAATGAGGAATAGAATTTAGAACCATCAAAGGTCTTAGGTTATGTTTTTACTCTTTGGGGGTTTGATACTTTGTCGTTAGTGGCACATATTTCCCGCTCTCTGTATCGGTGCAATAGACATCCAATTACACTCCCCATGGCTTCTTCTAACTAACCATGTGGGTAGAACCTGCAAAAAGGATCTTTTCACAGACAGTGACTGGTAAGCTTTACTGTTGCAGAGATTATGCCCTGCTATAGTAATATCTAGATGCAAAGCCTTGTTACGAATGCAGACAGTTCTGAAGGTAGGAGCTAACAGTAAGAAAAATGGCTTTCAAGGCAATTATTTTGCAGACCAGGGAATAACTGTAGCTGATTTATCTCTGTTTCTTTTCTGTCCAAAGCACATTAATGCAGTACTTTTAGTATCTTCTCAGTGGAAAGAAAAATGGACAAAATAAGAAATTAGTCAAACAGCAGCCATAGGGGACAGGAATCTAGGTCTGGAACTCTAATTATACTCTAGGCTTAAAAGATTTGCATTTTTACTGCAAAGTAGATGGGGTAGATTGTGGATAAAAGGTAAAAGTCTAGACTAAATTCAAAGTAATACAGACCCTCTTTTTCAGGCTTTAATTCAAGAATCTGTGTTGGTGGTTGTGCAAGGACTGCACAGTCATTCCCAGACTACATTGGAAAGGAAAGGGAAACAATATAGCTCCTGCAATGTTAGCTTCTAGATAGGAAAATGCCACAGATCTTCAGTTAAATAAAAGAGGAGAACCAGGATTTCACCCTTTTTTGTAGTGGCCCAAAGGGATATGAGGTACAACTGTAGTAATATTATGAACAGACTCTCAAAAGGTCTGGAGTGTTTGAAAGGTCAGAAACTAGGGAGCTGGTAAAACCCACCACAGGGTATTAATCAGATTTCCAATGCTCCTTGCTACCATCTGGCCAGAAGATAGGTAAGATTCTGATGGAAATGCTGTCTGTTCCTGAGTCTGCTGGTCCTTGAAAAAGAAGCTATAGATTACTCAGTAATTCAACTCCAAGTTGCTTCTATTTCTCCCAGGTGATTCAAACATGGTAGAATAAATCAACCCCTCTTGCAACCAAAGAGATTTGTTGAGCACTATAAACTGTCGTGAAGCTCTCCAGCAGAGAATGAATAAAGCAAATCTGTAGAAAAGCTAGTGCTCCCCAAGGATTTATTCTCCCCAGATTTAAATATCCTCTTTCCAAAGTGCTATCTAGTGCAATATGCAGCCCACCCATGACTAAATATTAGGTTGTTGCGCCAAGACCTGTCATTTCTGGGGTCTCAAAACCTGCTGCTTTCAAAGCTTCTCCATTACTGTCCATCCTGAGCTATGAATCAAGAAAGATGCACATTTCACTTCTTCACAAGCTCAGATAAGGAAATCAATTTTACTTCATGAAAGACAAAACTACTGGTCTGGAAAATTAATGAATAATTCCAATCACTTTATAGCAAAAGAGTCTCAGTGATTGATCCCAAACCAGACAAAAGCCTTGTCCTGCATCACAAAACTGGGATTCTGTACAAAGGGAAAGGGAGAAGGATACGTAATTGGTGCACATCACAAAAGTGCTACACATCCAGTGTAAGAAGCAGTTTATGCAGGAAAGTCCCAGAAATAGAAACAACTGGTCTCTGGTGAACTGGAGGATAAAAGCTGGAATGCTTATCCAGTGCAAGGATCTTACTTGCTTCTCTTCCTTAGTCTTTCACAAGCACTAAACCAAGCCCTAAACCAACGTTTACCACATTTAAAGAAGATACTTAAGTAGATTCTGTGATTATATCTGACAATTATTTTTATCTAGAGTATTTTTCTGTGAAGATAAACTGCAATTACCTGAAAAACTTAAAATACATTGACAATGTAATTATATTGCAGATATTTCTGCAGTGTTGATATCATCCTTCTGAACAAAGTGATCTTTCAGGACTGTTCATTTGAATGTCTATTTTAAATAAAATAATTAAGGAAATGGATGCAAAACAATAATTCAAATAAACATTTTAGAGGAATGCCATTGGGTTGTCAGCTTCATGTTTAAAAATATGCAATAAAGCCAGAACATCAGAGCAATGCAATTAAGATATGGCTTGCAAATGGAGCATCTATAAGTCATACTTCAGAAAAAACCCCTAAAGAATAGCCTTTAATTTGCACTAGAAGCAAGCCTTAGATGATGTTTGCCTGTGCTAATTTGGTTTGTTAGTGTTTAGTTAAGTCTGAAGTATCGAGATCCAAATCCTAACTTCCCCACAATTGAGAGTATTGCTTTGTTCTTGTGCTTTTCATATATTTGCCACATCAGTCAGTTTTTCTTTGAAGTTTCCTCCTGCTAAACTCATCCTGTGAAGACAGTTTCACCCTCTATCACCCTGCGAATCTCACAGGCAAAATTTTTGGCTTCGTCTTGAAATGCCAGCAAATGTTGAGGGCATGGAAGAAAATCTTTGGGTAAGAGAATGTGCTGGAGAGCTCCATTCTCATGTAAGAAAAATGTTATGAGTTATTATAGACATGCCATAGCTGCCATAACTGGTAATAAACTTTTGTTTGTGTTTCTATGAAAAATAAATTGATTCTGTTATTTCTGTGTATTACTGTATCATGGGTCAGTTTCCTGTTAAGTGCTGCAGAGGCCATGTAGACTATTCCCTGCAACCACATCGGTGCTATATTTCTTCACTTTCCCTGTTTTTCCTTTTAGAGGGGAACAGCATACTGTGAATTATGGGGCAGGTGCAAGAGAGCATATGTCAAAATGCTTTGGCTTAGAACACAAGTGACCACATGGATCTGATCAGAGTTAGGTGGTTTAAAGAGCATTCATCACTTAGAGCTCTTGCTCTGATGCTGCTGAAGCTTGAATAAGTGGGAGGATGGCCACGGGAGAGAGGAAAATAAAGGCAATGGGGCTGATCTGACTCAGTTACACCTAAGATTAAACAAAAGTCTGGTACCTGGGAGGACACCTCAGGCCACATTTTGCCTGGAGCATGCCAGGCAGTTGAGGAACCAGATACAATCTAAAAAGCCACGCCACGCTTCCTACAGGTGTCCAGCGTGCTTGGGGTTCCATTTACCACAAACCATTTTTAGCTTTAATGGCTTTAAATAACAACGTGTTTGAAATCTCAGTGGGCTGTAGGGTTTCAAAACCAAAATGCCAGAGGAAAGAAACTGGGAGGGTTCTCCTTCTACTCCTGTGTTTGTTGCTGTGTCTGAGCAATTTTAGGGCTGAGCTCTAAAACCCCACTGATACTTTGCTGAAGGATTGTTTACTTGTTGAAGAATTGCTTGTTAAATATAATCACTGACACATATCAAGAAACATTTTCATTAATTGCGTGAGAAAACACCATTACACATTTAATTATTTTAGAAACTGGACTTTCTGTATAGAATGCCTAGATATGTATGAAAAATTACAAGAATAAGAAGTGGTTTGGAAGCTGAACTGATATGTGTGAGAAGTGAATTGATGATGGGCTTCTAGTGTGCTGTCTCACATGAAACATCTGGGGTTTGCTATCCTCCTGTTGGCACGTAGTTATTATCCCTAGCAACTCTTTCTGTCAGGATATCTTATGGTAATGCATGCTAAGAAAGCTGCTTTAGCAGTTATATTATGCATACTATATATAGCAGTGGTATATAATAGTGACAGAGACTCTAGAATGAAGACGTTAAAAACAACAGAAACCACAAAAGATTCTTTTAAAATGGCTTACAAACATCAGTTACATACACATTCTGATAACTTCTGCCTTTGCTAAGGAACTCGGATTTTACAGGCAGTATGATTTGACCTCATTTTAGAACAAAGGGAACATATTTTAGCAGATGTTAAGTTAACTTGACTGTCAGCTAATAACATGGAAGGTGTTGTAATCCTAGTTATATACAGCACATTATGTCGAATGTAAAGTACCTAAGCATTTTTCAGTATTGATTTCAATACCATGGTAATTAAGAACAGGTGCATATAAATTAGAAGAGAGGCACTCTAATTGTTCCTAATGAAATCCTTTACAATAATAACTTTACGTAATGAAATGCATAATTAAACATTAATGACCAAGATCATTAGTGGCAATTTTATTCCACTTACACATGATTTTGGCCTTAGGTGAAGCCTAATGTTTTAGTAAAGCTGTCATTCATGCTGCAGCTTCTCTGTTTGCTTTGCAACTGCATCATATTCTAGCCTTGAAAAGCCTTCTGGATATTGATTTCTTTTATGGATTTAAAGGAACACTGCTTTCAGATTAACAACATGGGTGGCAAACCTAATGAATTACCCCAGGTATTATGATGAACCAGGAAATCTTGTGGCCAAGCATCTATACAGAGCATTCAGCAGGAAATCCAGCCACCCAGGTAAGTCTGCGTGTTTTAAAATACACTTTGATTTTCTCTAGTGGCTTGAAGTGACACTTGATACTTTTCAGCTTTATTTTCAAATGACTGTTGTCTCCACATTCAGCATCCCACATCCTTTTCTTTTCGGTGTCAGCCACTGAGGAAGACATTGATGAAACAGCTGTTTTTCCACAGCTGCAGTCTTATCCTTTAAGCTGAAGCATAGCCTAGCCTTGTGTTATTATTGCCTCAATATAGGATTGTTTGGGAATAAACTGTACAAGACTTTGCCAGGATGCTGCACGAGATCTGGCCCAGCAATTCCTAAAACTGGGCCAAACAGCAAAGAGACTTTTAACTTACTTATGTGTGATAATTCCTGTCCAACTGAAGAAGAGAGATAACTCGTGTTTCACTTGAGCATCTGTACTTGCATTTAAGTAGCTGAGGAGTTTGGGGTCACAGTAATATTTCTACTTGATTACTGATTCAAAATCTTTGCTCCAAGAGATGCCAATTGCACAGTAAGTAAGCAATATTCCTAGAACTGTGTTTGTCCAAGATTTGTGATAGGCAGTTGCCTTTAATGGCTACAATTCCAAGGAGTTATTTACAGGGTACTTACTTCCTGTAAAAATTCAGTAATCTCTTTAAAAGAGATCCCATTGTATGCCCTTTGCTTGTTTTCTTCAATTGTTTACAATATTAAAAGGTTGAGTTTAAAATATTAAAACTTATTTCTTCTACAACCAGTATAAAAATAAGAAACAGAAGAATCTCCAAAGGTTTGGAGAGGAACAATCTAAAGCTCAGTAGCTGTGGAGTGGGTAAAATGGGACAGGATATTCACCAGATTTCCAGTGTTTCTTCCTATAGTGATATGTTCAGAATATGTTTTTTCTTACCAGATTCTTAACTATTTGTGCTGCTGCTTAAAAAAAAGCTGAACCAAACAGTGATTTACAGGTACTCCTCTTGTAATGCTGCATAAACTCTGCATAAACTGTCTTCTCTGTTTATTAATAAATCAGTCAGAATCGGTTGAATTTTTTGGGTGCTCTTGCACTGTCCCCATTTACTGCATGAAATGAAATACTCTTTGTTTTAATTATATTTGCACTTCTCCTATGGATTTCCCCCCCATTTTCTGTATCCGTACAATACTTCCTATCTGTCCTGAGATGTGTAATTTGCGAATCCACAGCCAGAATTGCAAAAACTTACTTAATTGCAAAACTTAATTGCAAAAACTGGAGTGACTGGGCAAATAAAATGGCAGGTGAAATCAAATGGAAATTAATTAAATAAACGATGCATCTGATGTGCATCTGATGCGCAGCAATCATGCATGGAATGATGAGTTCCAGGCTGAACACTATGACTCAGAAATCTTGGTGTTGTGACAGTTGTGTGAAAAAGACAACTTGGTGCTCAGCGAGAGAAAGGCAAATGGAATTAAGTACCCTTCTAGTGCCTGTATCTCAAAATAGAGAACTCTAAAAGTGGGAAATATTTGCCAAAACAGAGCTAATCTCAAAATGCCCCAGGAGTGCAAATGACCGCAGGCTGGGAAATAGTAGTTGTACGTATCCATAAACTCTGCCTATTCCTACATTCTTCCCTTGGCATCAGAGATGGAAAAGAAATCACCTTTGGCATGATCCAGTACAGCTGTGCTGCGTTCCTGCTTTAAGCAATACATTGAGAGACAATATTTGTGTATGGGTAATGTAATGACCAGTAATAGAACTCTGATGGAAATTCTTCCTTAGTTGCTAACAAATTGGGGTTTGCAGGGTCTGTACCCGCTGTTTACCTGACTCTTGCTCTGGTTTCAGCCTGGCCGAACCGTGTGTGTAACTGGGATCAATATATTTGCTGCTGTCCCTTCCTAGGAAAGAATTTGAGAATTGTCAGAAAGTTTCCACTCCTTAAGAAAGCTAACCATATGAGACTACAGCATGAAGAAAACAAATCTCTGTTTGGCTTGCTGCAGACCAGGCGACTGTTCAGTTTTATTTTTACAATACTAATGTAGTCCCATGCTTACACCTATTCTCCTCCTGTGTTTGTTTGGCAAGGAGAATGGCTATTTGTTCATAACCATTTACTAAAACAATTATGTATAAGAAAAGCCTGCTAAGTGCAAAAGTAGGGGCAATCCCTTCAGGAGGTTCCTAAGGAAAAAACTATAGCAAACTGGGAAAGGATATCACAGAAATTGTCCCTGTATTCCTACCTGGTTTCAATGTTCTTGCCTAGACATCTGCCTTTAGCTATTATCAGAGACTTTTGGTCCATCCTCAGCAAGTTCAATTTCATGAGTCTCTGATAACAGCATCTATGTTTGTATAGTAACAGCGGCAAGCTACACTTTCACAGTCTTTTAAGAGCCCAAATACTAGAAGACACTATTTTCAGATAAAAATATTGATATAAAATAATAATTTAGGTAATAACTATAAAGGCCTCAATTTTATTTCAGCATCTTAATTAACTAAATATTATTCTCCAGAAGAAAGAGATTGGGAATCTGATCATCCTGAGTGCATGCAAATCACCCTCATTTCAGTGGGCGGTTTGAGTAGACAAAGAATCCAGGAGCTGGCTTGGAAAACTGGTGGAGAGAGCCCATCTGTGAGGGAGTGGTCAGCTCATTCTCCAGGAGAGAATCCTCACCCAATGCCCAGCAGCTGCTGCCAGCACAGGCTCCAGTCAGTGCCAGCTTCAGGGATGGCTCTGATTAGGCAGCCCACTCCCACTGGGAAAATGAGAGCCTGGAATTGGATTGTGGATACTGCAGGGATCCAGGGAAGGAAATAGGGGCAAAGTTGATGGCAGGGAACTGGCAGCTCTGGCTGCTGAGCCAGAGGGTTGATACAACTGGAGCTGTCTCAAGGCAAATGGCTTCATTCCTGGCTGTAATGGATTGCAATAATCAAGCCTAGAAGTCGTGTGTGTGCATTGCTGTTGCCAAATTAGAGTCTGATAAGAAAGGACAGTTTTCTGGTGCTCTGCAGACAGAAGGTGACATTTTAGCAGCCACCACTGAAGATAATAAGATGCAGCAAACATCTCCAGAGAACATATTTCTTATGTGAACAGAGGCCACTGCCTCTGGTGTAGTGATTTAACTGTGTTTATGTTAATTTTCTACCACCAGCTCTCTTTTCCTTTTCACATTCAGTCATATTCTTCAATGGGGTTCTAATAAATTTCAGTTTGCCAGTGGCATTTTACAGTGATATTCTTTCCTTGTGCTTTGTTGCTCTTGCACTGCTGACATTTACAGAGCATCATTTCCAAAAACAGCTCCATGCAGGTGAGTTAGAGAAAGGAAAAGGACTGAACCTCTCTGGACCTCCTTTGTGAAGGGCTTGGGGGAACAGCTGGATTTCCCAGTGATTTCTGCTCAAAGATGAAAGATTTGAGCTATTTGTTTTTTCCTCTGGCTTATGAAAGTCTGTGGTTCAGCTGCTGGTGAATAGTGTTGGATACAAGACACATCAAAATAAAAATGATGCAGTACTTTTCTCACTGAAAAACTGAGTTTAAAATGATGTTGACTTTTTGTGTGTCTTGAAAGCCTATATACATAGAAAACAAAGTTAAAGGAATGTTACTTTTATATGCTTGTGCAAATCAGCAAAAGGAAGATATGCAGCAGCAGGGTGCCTCCTCTTTTATATAAAATCCTCAAACTTTAATTTTATTCTGGAAAGAAGGTCATTCCAGAAGAATTTTCACCAGTAATCCCACTTCAGAGCTTCTTGTGCCTCTAGGAGGCCTAGATTAAAGTTTTATCCAAAAGGAAATTAAAATAAAAAGCCAAGAAATTTTGCCTCTGAGAAGAAAAGCAGTGACATGCTTTAAACAAAAATGTATATACCATAGGCAATTTACTCGGGAAAAACACATTTTAAACTTGAGGAGTAAAAAGCACCTTCAACAATGTCATATGTCTCAGTGTGTGTGTATATCTTCCAAGTCAAATCTGCCTAATCTCATAGCAAAAGAAGGTTTTAGTATTATCAGCAAATGGAAAGATGACATTAATACAGACAATAAAGACAGCATATTCTGATCATGCCTTAGCCACCACAAAGCTATTAGCTCTGATAATGGAATTTTTAATGTTGATCACTACATAATAAAAACATATCTAGATCTGCAGCTTGCTGGTGTTCTGTAGCACAAAAAAAAAATCTTGAATAAACTATTGATTTATGCAAATTTTCTGCATCTCTGAAGGTCATATTTCTCTCTGTTTCTCCCAAGTTACTGATATTCAATACTACTCAATGATCACACTTGAGTGCTCTTGGATGCCTGCATAGTTCAGCAACATGAAACAAAAACAAAGAATACCCTAGGTAACAAACTTTTACTTTTTTGTAGTTTTGTATGTGACTGCATTCTGTTTTTAGCCATAGTGAGGCAACCTCATTTAGCTGTCTAAACCAAATGTATGCTAATTATGAGCTGAGGCACTGTTTGAGTAAAATGAACCACAATATTTCACTGCTCTCTGACTCATTAAAGCAGCACTTCATGTACTGATTCTGAAAAAAAATTTCAGATACACTGACCTTTATTTAGGAAATAATATACTTCAATGGCAAGAGCACTATATCTATTACTAATATTATTATTTACAGTCAAATGAATAAGTAGATTTGGAAAAAATCAGTGTCTGGAACTATTATGTTTCGAAATTTCTGGGATTTTTGTACATGTAAATTTACTGTGCTCAGGAAAGCTTCTTGGAATGAAAAGGGAAAGCAGGTGACATTGTGATGAACATATTGGTGTGATTAATTACCATTCATGGTTAGCCAGATAAACTGCCATGGGCACTCAGAAAGACCCACACTATAAGAAAATAGCAGTTCTTTTTAATGTGTTGTTTCTAAAAGTTTGTAAGAAAAGAAAATGTTTCTAAAACTTTTCAGATTTCTCATTTTGGACTAGAAGTGTCCTGAAAAACAAAGGTTATTATTATTCTGGCAAGTGTGAAGAGTGCCAGTCACACTTGCAAAACAATCAGGAGATAATAAGAAATGAAGGTTTTTTGTTAGCTATACTGTATCTCTGTGGAAATGCTTTTTAACTCAGTTATGAAAAACTGTGAAACTAATTTCAGAGAAGATAAAGCAGTGGTGAAAACAGGTTTATTTAATGGCATTACGGTGCCATTCAGGAAAGTAAGTATCAAAATTCATATTGTCTTTATATTTTTGCAAAACATACAAGTAATAAATATAAACACCTGCTGGAAGCTGATGCAGACTGAAACATGATTTTTTGCTGAGCAAAGCAGAACTTGGGCCTGTAGTGCAATAAGTAAGTTTTCACTGGCAGGAAGTTTTCCTCTTTCATGAGCATGAGGGTCAAACACTTCATTTAGTCTCAATGCATGAACTGCTCTGTGCGCTGGTACTGAAACCTTGGCTGCTCCCCCATTCAGGCACAACGTTACCATCTCAGCAGCAGCGATATACAGCCACTTACAGCACTCCTCATCCTTCCCCTCAGCTTTACTGCAATACTAGGTAGCAACAGAGAGCATTTAAGGATTTGAAAACATCAGAGACTGGTTTCCTGTCTGTTATATATGTATTTTCTAAAAAATGTGTGCCTGCTCCTGCTTTCATTGGGCTTTATTTGTAAACTTTCATCTGAAGCACACAAGTGATTTAACCTGGGCAGTACCAAGCTGAAACGATACTACTGGGAAATTAAAAGACCTTTCCACTCTGAAGAAGAGCAACGTCTTTCACAGCTACAAACACATCTGTAGGAGTGCAGCCTTGTTCAGCCTTGATTCACCTCTACTTCCTCTCATTCTGTGTGTCACATCATGCCTGTCACCTTCTGCATTGTTAAAAGCTTCCTTCACTGTGAATCATCCTTAGTTTTGGACGGTGCCATTGATGATGCACTGGGGTATCTGCCTCTGAAAGGTGACTTATGCCATGTCTGATTTTCTTTTTTTTTTAAGTAGCCCCCCAGTTTCTTGTAATGGCCCCTTTTTGAACATGCCCCCCTGTGCTGCAGCTCTCTGTCCATCCAGAGCAGACACAGCAATCTCTGCTAGCCTGTATTGGACTGTAGGTTGAGTTTGCCCAGTTCTCCTCTTTGCACAATAACAAAAGTTCCCTCTTACTATCTATTTTGAAAGTTCCTTGAGACCAGGAACTGCCTTTTGGCTCTGCATTACTTCAACCTGAGTCTGTGGCAAAATCATGTTTTCCATCTCCATTTTCAGGTTCAACATTGGCTTCAAAGGGAGGAGTACTTGTCTTCCTCTGGTTTGTTTACACCACTTCTCTGGATGGAACTGAGACAGAACAGCTGCTCTGGATAAATTGCTTTAGGTAATAAATTTCCTTTTTTAAAAAAAAATTTAGACTAATACAACAACCAGATCAGTTTGTGTGGTTGGGCACCAACCACATTGACAGCATTTTTACAGACTCTCCCAGCTTTCAGGAAGCCACAGGAACCTGAAAATTATTTTAGAGAGAGAAGGTATTTTAGACAAACAATGAAGATAAGATGTGGAGCTGACAGACAAATAGCAAGATCCTGCCAGTATTACGTCTGTTTGCATGGCTAGCTGTTTGAGAAGTAGAAAAATGAGCCTGTCTGTTTTGTTACTGACAACTGCATAATTCACTTCCTAAGTAAACTCCATTAAAGGCATAGCTATGAATGGGGAAGGGCCTAAAGCTAGATTATAGTCTATAAAAGGACTAGAGCCTGATAATTGTATAATGGATAGTAAGCAGCTACTTCTGTTATCAGGAGTAGCAAGAGGTGCTTAGTAAAGCAGTTATTCAAGGTTAATCATGGCATACCTTTGTGACAAAGCATTGCTTTCCATGATTTATCCAACCAGAGCACAAATGTTGTTAAATATTTGTAATGAGTTTAAGAAATATATGCAGCTTGTCACTGTTTAATTTAAATCCAGGCTCTGCTGTATAGCTGGAATAATCTTCTCTACTTTTCATAGTCTGCTTTAAAAGAGAAACTTACTATTTCTTTTCATAGCTTTCTGGCAGAATTCCACAGTGCTTTACAACAACAGAATGTCAAGGAGCTGTATTTCCAATCCTGAGCTGCACTTCCGTGCACACACTTCTGTGTCGTGGTGAAATTCAGAACTGACCCATGAACTTTTCCAGGATAACTGCTTGTTTGACCTTCAGCAAAGGGTTGGAGAAGCTTGGTTCTTCTTCCTGTGAGCAAGTCTTGCACAGTTGCCTCAGTGCTGATGGGCAGCAACCTGCACTGCCACCTCATCTCTAAATAAATAATGTGACTGCACTTCAGTGTTAATGGGCAATGTCCAGGGGTACAACAAGGCAAGAGACAAGGAACAAAGGAAAACGTGGAGGGAAGCAGAAGTTGTCCGATCTCAACGTCTTGCAGGAGCACAGAACTGGTCAAGAACTTGGGAGAGGAGCAGGGACAGAGAAGCCAGGTTGGCAGGGGAGGCAGGCTGGATATGGGGATGGAGTACATGAGTTTGCAGCTACTGACATTCCAGTTCCCACTGCCTCGACCTGAACTGGTAACTTGACCTGAGCGCTGCACCTCTTCCTGTTTGCATGGTCAGAGAGAGGTTCGTGTGTTGGAAACAGGTTCCCTCTTACAGGACACAAAATCCAGATTTTTCTGGCAGACTAGAAAATATAAATATTTCTCATTTTAGCTGCAAAGAACAAAGAAGAGATATTTGAAAAGCAAATCTAGCCAAATCCCAGTTGATTTGGATTTACTGTACAAGGATTTACATAATTTTTGAGGAAATATTACTTTTGAAAGCCATGATTTATAACTCAAAAAATGGAATGCAGATTGATTATTTAAATACAACTCAGAGAAGCAATTTGATCACAGAACAGGATTTCAAAATTGCAGTTTTTAATTCAAAGACAGGCTCTCAAAATCAACAGCACTGGGTGCTATATGTGATTAATATTTACTTTAAAATATCATCCATTTTTCTTGCAGATTTGAGATTGATCCACTAAGGATAGAATACACTATGAATAGGAGTGTAAAATTTAGATCTGGGTCTAAACTAAGATTAGATGTGTTTAGACCTGAGTTTTGATGTAGTTCCTTACAGAAATAACACTCAGTTGAAAAGCTGTAATTTGAATGTGCCAGATTTTGATGACATTTATAGTCAGACAAGTTTCTTCGTGACATAAATATTTCAGGACTAAAGGACCTGTGTAAACTTAGATATATGTCTATATGCAACATACTTCCCAAAATATTTGCGAGTTGCATCACTTCATTAGCTTAAAAAGAATCTTGTAGTCTTGAGTTCTGTCCATAGAATTTATCATTGGTTTACTCAGGAAACGTAAAGGATCCACTTAGGGATCACAGCACCAAATTTCAAAATATAAGTGAATCAGAATTACAAAATGTATCTTAGTTTTATATTTTCTTAAGGATTTTATTTCTGTAACACCTTCAGAAATCTCAGATACTCTTTTACTCGCTGTTCAACAGATAATGCTTTAGGGATTAAAATATCTGACACAAAATGCATTTAAATGACTGTATCATGTTTTTACCCCATATTTAAACGACAGTCCTGCAAAAAAAAAAAAAAAAACAAACAGTTAAAATAGTCACCTCAACATTTTGCAGAATGCTAGCCAGAAAAATGTTGATATGCTGTTTCTGTTCAATTAAAATTAAAAACAACCCAAAACAACCCAAAATGCAGCACATTCTCACCAATGCCAAAAATGCCTTATAAAAGTCACTCCTTGCAGACTGAAGGTAGAATTTGTAATTCTTACAGGAAATTCAAATAATCTTTTCCACTCTACATACAGAAGGCAGTGGAAAGGTGGGAGAAGAAACACAACCCAGATTCTGAATGATCTCAGAAAAAAAGGACTTAATTCCCATTTATCCCCTACTCCCAGTTATCTCCTACTCTGTAGTCCAAGTGCTTTGCCAGCTCATCAGACTTCCTTAAGGCCAGTTGGCAACTCCTCTGTTATTATCACATCTATAAGTTTTGCTGCTCCTTCCAAACAAAGATCAGGGCTCCACATCCTGTTTGTCCTCCAAAATGTCGCAAAATGTTTTTCCCACCTCTGATCTCACTCAATTGCCTTCCCTCAGTATCCCTATCATAAATTAGTAACTTGAAGCCATTAGAGCCTGAGGGTTTTACTGACTGACCAGGTATTGGGGAGCAGCCCATCTCTATCAGAGCCCTTATCTGATTGCTGTCTAAAGACAGTACAGAAATTGAAGCATTTTGTCTCTGCCACTCACAGTGGAAAGGGATGCATTGAGCTGGCAGTGGGAGATACTAACTCTGCCTCTCCAGACACTAAGTCAGAGCAACAAAACCTTCTACCTTCCTCCTAGATTTAACACTTTACATAAAGATTAAAAATCACCCACTGAAAAAAATTCAAACCATATAACTATTTTAAAATGCAGGTTCTAATATTTTAACTGTATTTTTATATTATGGACTGAAATAATGAGTAAGAAAACATTAACAAAATGTTCATTTTAATAACTAAGAATTCTGGGCTAAGTATTTATTTCTGAATTATAAGCAATGAATATGTATATCGAGATATATATATATATATAAAATAAATAGGGAGCAGGTGAATCAAAATCCAAGAGAATTAATGACCAATCCAAGATTAGTGAAAAGTTACAGGTATTTCAATTATGAGTTACAATTGTTTTAATTAAAAGTAACATTGAATACAAAATCACCTCCACTCCTGGCCTGAAGGCTTCCTCTATCTTTCACCTTATTTAAAAAAAGGTGTTAGTGATGCTGCTTCTAGATAGATCTGGCAAAAAATGTAAGCTTCTTTTCTGCCTACACATTAAATGAAATTGTGTGTTTTCACGGCTAAAAATGGGTCCAAATATACAAAATGTGCATGCAATAACAGAAGTGCATAGGAGACAAACAGTAATAAAACAACCACCTCTGTGGGTCAGACAAGGAATGTATGATACACTCTGTTGAGATTAAATTCAAATGGTGGCTTCACCAATTTTTTATTGATTTTAATTCTCAAATATTTTGTTTCTATATTAAAAATGAGTCTGGTGACAACATGATGTAATTTAATGCCTTTAAAGGAATGCATAAAAATTCTCAAGGATTCATCTGGAAAAAATGAGTTTAAGAGTTACAGCTTCGATACCATATAATTTTTCCTTTTCATATTGTTGGAAAAGCATTACACATACTGCTGTGCCTTGTTTTGTATATGGCAACTCTCAGAGAAGATATTTCTCCTTGATGGTTGAGGAGATTCCTGTGAGAATCTATTTTTTGATTGTCTCTCTTGGGTGCTGTATAGTGTAACAAACTTCTAAGGTTCTCCAATGAAGGACGGTCTAGTAAGACTCGTTAGAGACAACTACTGTGAATAGACAATGAGAATTGACTGTAGTTGAGTGAGACGGAATTGTAATGGAAAGTGAAAAGCCAGCATAGAACACCTTTGCTTAATGGAATAGATGTAGTATTGTCATCCATTGACATTCACCAGGGAGTAGCTAACTCTTACAAAATTCACACCACAGGAAGCCCTGTGCTATTCTGCTCTTACAACCCAACACAAAACACATTCAGAACGTAGGCAATATAGAAAGCACTGAGAAAAACCTACACGTACACAGGACAGATCTGTGTTCCGTTGCTGTTCTTATCTGAATTACAGAGTGCATGGTTGCCCTGGGCAAGATATTTGCCAAAATGAGAACTGATCGTAGGGGCAATAACATGTAAGAGGTGTACTGCTGGTAGAAGACACTTAAAAATTTTCATAAGAATGCCAAGCAAAAGTTTCATGAGCATGAAGTGAACTGTTCATTGGAAAAAGAACCTGTACTGTTAAGCCAGCAGCCAGAGTGAATAACAAACATACAGCTGCTCCAACGAGACACCACACTTTATATATATCTTGTTTCAAAATAATCTGTACATGTTTGATATTCCCTAAAGGACTTCTTGATCGTATGTGGCTGTGCCTGACTGAAATGAGCAAGCAATTTTGTGGATTGTCATTCTGTGTGGAAGACAGGTGTAAGGCTGGAATAAGAGATTAATGCAGGACATAGAAAAGTCTCCAACAGAGACTTGCTCAGGTCACTCTCAAATCTCCACTTGCATAATACCCACTTGAGGAAAAGGAAAATAAGAAGCAAGATAACCAAGCTGGAGTTTGCTGACAAGTGCAGGTTGAGCCTGTGCATGCCTCTATTTTCAACAGCAGTGATAGTGAGGAGCGTCTCTTTGAAGGCAGAGGGTGGGGAGAGGGCTTTTCAAGTACAGAAGTAACAGATGGAAGAAGTGGATTAAGATAGCACTGATGGGGTATTTGGGGGTAGCAAAGAGCAACAAATCTTCCTGGTCTGGATGGCAGGAACCCAGTGACAGAACAATCTGGGTGCAAAACAGTAGGTTTCAACTACCTTAGAGCTTGAGAGGCATTTGGAAAAGCAGCAGCAGGAGTCACAGGCATGCAGTCGAGTGCATCAGAAAGGACTGGATGCTTTAAAAAAGCCTCATCTACATCTGGTCAGCAACAGGCCCTGTTATGGCCATCAGAAAAGATCAACTGCAGCTGCACAGTGGCTGAACCGATGCAGAGCTGCAGTAAATCAGAAGGAGCACAGAGAGCAACACTGCTCAATCAGTGGGGATGTTTCCTCTCCCATGACTTTCATGTCTGTCCTGAGCTTTGGGAATGTCTTTGCAAACTGACAAAAACACAAGCAGCTCTCTCCAGCTTCTCAGGCTTTCAAGATTCCCTATTGCAAAAGATGCTGGCCATTAAAAAGATGTTAAATCCTGATTTTGAGGTGCTCAGCCCTCGAACTCCAATCAGGTTCCAAGGGCATTGCAAAAAAGTATTCCTAAAACTATATTTTACTGAGAAGATTTAATTACCTTTTCATTGCAAAGCTAAAATTGCTTATTTTTCATTGCAGAGTGACAGATTCTTTCAGTCTCTGACATTAAGAATTTATCTCTATAATGTTATTGTTTTACCCTTGAGTTAAAGAAGTCATGAAACAACAGAAAAGAAAATCCCACTTCCAAGAAAACAGAAGAAGAGAGAAGAATTTTGTTTAGTTTTCTTTCTGTTTGTTTTCTTTTCATCTTTATGAACTCAAACTTTCAATTATACAGTAAGAAATCCTAGTTCTGCAATTTCCTTGCAGGCAGGTTAATTCATCCAACATGAACACTGTCAGAAGGTTAAATCTTTGTCATCACACCTGTGAATTCTGTGTGAGCATGCTCCTGTTCCCATTGGAGTTAATGTTGCTTGGTGCAGATACAGGGCTTTCCTCTTCAGAGAAATCTGAGGAGGAAATATTGCTAATTTAGAGAAAAACTGAAAATTGGAACAGTAGCTTTAAAAAGATTAACCACGAACCCTAAATAGAACAAGATATTTTAATTTAGATATTAAATGAAGTCTAATTTAATTTTAATTTGTGGGGAATTATGAGTAGCTACTAGAAGAGTTTGCATTTTGGAGCATAGGATCTCCAGAGATTGTGATTCGAAGGATAGAGATTCTCCTTCCCATTCTGACACAGATTTTCCCAAGTCTTCCGATCAAAAATGTTGTGCAGAAGGAGAGCACTATTTGTAACAATCATGAGAGTTACAAATAAACTATATTCACAGTTTCTCAGCTTTTGAGAGGGAAAAGTCAGAAGTATGGGTAACTGAGATGCTTTCACTCTTTTACTACTAAATAAATTGTAAGGGATATATCTCTGAATAAACTCAGTTGAATGTCAGAACACATTCCTGCTTCAAAGCAGAGTTTAAAATGTGTGCAAAGGCTCCTTCTTAGCCTCTCTGCATGCCTTCTCTTTAGTAAAAACATACAAGTGACACAGCTTTAAAACCACTGTGTGAACCAGAGTCACCTGGGCATCCCAGAAGTCCTTCAAATGGAGAGTTGATCAAAATCCTCACAAAGGTAGGCTTTAAAACCACTGAACAGGAGGTATTGGAGACAACACACATATTTGTCAGGTCACTGTGTCTGTGACAGAGTCCACTCGAATGTCTCAAACAATCCCTGTGCCTACTAAGTGCATTGCTCTGCTCTGTGCATTGAAACATTCCTTTGGCACAAAGGACTCCAAATAATGTGGTGGCAGAAGGCTCAGGGTTGTCCTACAAATACCACTGATACCTTTTACACAGCTGCTTTATCAAATGTAAGTGCAAAGGGAAAGCGGCCAAGGAAGAGAATCTAAAATATGTAACAGTAATTCTGAAGAAAATAGGGTTTCTCTTGCAAGATCATGTTTCTTCTCCAATTAGTATTGATACATTTTAGAGAAAATTACTATCGAGTGCTAGTCCTGGAGGAAAAAGAGAGTGGGTACTGGCTTAATTTTTCATTTGAAAATACTTTTATCATACTTTTCTTGTAGCCATTTTTAGATTATTGAATGAAAAAGATCATGACCTACTAGATTTGGTCAATTTGGTGGGCATTGGTCCATAAAACAGAATGGTCCAGCTGATCTGCCAGGCCATTAATGGCTCCAGCATTCGAACAAGTGCTGGAATGACAATCTTTATGGAAATCACTGGCTGATATTTGAAGTCAAGTGCAAATGGGTGTTGGTATAGCACAGATGATGGTGCCATAGGCAGAGTGGAAAAATTTTCAGAGGCGAGAAAATGGTTAAAAATCCTGTTTTACAAAACACCCTGGGTTGTGGCTGATGTGTAACATACCTCTGCAGTATTTTCATATTTCCTTGTTCCAAGGAAGGACCACTGAGGTCTAGGAAAAGCAGATGGACAAATACAAGTAAAATTCAGGTTTACATCAATCCCTTCAGGGTTCATGGTTGAGCTGCAGGGCGATGGAAATTTTCCATGTCTTTTTAGCGTTAGAAATCTCAAACCCAGTGATTCTTTTGGAAAAGGGAAAGACCAAAGATTCAGTCAGCTAATGAGAACATAAACTGCTGAGATCAAAGTGTCAGTACAAGCAATTGGTCTGAAATATGGGATCCTAATCACTGGAACTGATGGATAAGAAGAGTACCATTTCACATCCGACAAAGCAAAATGTAATTATTATGAAAGTGGTGATAGGGCAGGTAAATGACTTGCCCCCAAATTTAAGAAGTCAAACCTAGTTAATTTTATCTCAGCTAATAAAAACAGCAGTGATAAGACTGTTACAGATTGGTGAAAAATTAATGAAGTCTTTAATGAACTTTATGGCAAATTACATAAATCAGACCTAACTTAATAAAACCCCAGAAGATTTTTAGTAGTGATTAGATTTTTCTATTGCTGAATGATAAAGAAAGTAACTCCAGTAAAATCCTCTCTACCCTACTGGAAGGTTCTGAAGGACATTAAATTAGAGGAACCAGAGCCAATTAACAATAGTTTCAGCAGAAAGATCATTAAATAAGCTTAGGGTTTTATTTTGAAATAATCATTCGCAGAGCTGACCAGAGCGTATTTTGAAAACCCCTCATAACAAACAACAAAGTCAATGTTTCTTTTTGGATGAACATGAGGAAAGAGCTGTGCATGCTGTGCAGACATGTAGAAAACAGCATGTTTCACACCGTGAAGGGTTTTGTTGGAGTTGGGGTAAGTGATAAGCAGCCCTAGTTTTTAATGTTTCAAAAATTATTTTAAAAAACCCTAAAGAGGAACAAAAGACAAACTAAATGGAGACAAAATGAATTCCAAGGGCTTTATTAAGATCAGGGTTCCTCATAACAGTTACATAAGAAAAATTTGCATTAAGTGCTCAGGTGTTTGGTTGTAGACATAGTTGTAAATAGGCAGAAATTTCAACAGGGATATTTAGTAGTAGGAAGAGACAGCCCTGGAGCCTGATTTCTATTACATGTCAGTATGTTTGGAAACTTAAATTTCCTTCTTGCCTTTGAGATGTACTTGCAATTAAACCATCAATAATCATATGTTGAAAACTTATTTCAGATTCAGAGGAGAGTTTAGGCTTCGTGCAGGTTTTTCTAATTTATGTTGCTTATCAGGGACCAGTAAGGGAAAAAGAAAAAAAAAAGATTTTGCCTTGTCTCCTAAACCATGCCAAGAAGCCTTGAGTGAAGTTAGTCACATGAGAATCACAGGCAGTGATTTAAAAGGCTGGTTTATTTTTGAATTTATCAAACTGGTGAAAAAAAATTGTCCTTCCTCTTTCTCAGAGTTGCAGGGTTGTATCAGAAGTAATATTCCAATCAACTATGCCTGAGCCTATACAAATGGAGAAACCCATCACAGGAGTTTAAGATATCATGGAAGGGTGAATGAAGAAGAGGATTAGTGGCTTGCTTCCAGCAAGATGGCACTGAACAACTGGCAGGCCATCAGATAATTTGTAAATGCAATAATCTTGTATTACTCTAAGAACACTCGTCCACTCCAATAAGTGCTGCCACTCTCCACCCTCTAGAGCACCAGAGATCCCCCTCACACTTTGCATATTTCAAAAAGCAACCCAACAAGCCTATTTTCTGGCTACCTGGAGTCAGTCCATTGCAGACAGACATAATGAAAACTTATTGAGTGACTCCATTCCTTGTGGCTTGCTGGTGGTGGAATTCACTGAGCAAAAGTCAAACAAAATATCTTCCCAAAGTATTGCAATCAGTTAATGAAAGTACCACATAAGAGTTGTCAGCTTCATACTTTCTAAACAAAGATAACCTACCTTTTGCTTTTTTTTTTACCTTGTTTTCAATTTCTCCTTGGAATCATAAAGTAGAATTATGGGAAATTTCCTATTTGAACCTCAAATTTTAGCATGACGCCTTCACCCAAACTAATCCTCAGGACTTTAACACGGACCTATTAAAAAAGACTTGTCCAGACACTGACAACCATGAAGGCTGTTTAATAAAACTAGATAGATGGGTGTTAGATGTGGAATTTTACCTCAAACAGTGACAAATCATCCAGTATCCACACTGAAAAGCAAGATGACCTCTGAACCCCAGGCATTTTGTGACATGAAATTGTACAGGAGCTACCACTCTGTTCAGTAACTATGGCACACTCTGATGCAACCAGAGCAATAAAATGCAGCAGAGTAACAAAGAAAAAACTTGTCCTCAGCAGGACAACTGAGCACTCAGGAAACATTTGTCTTTACACAAGGATGCTTTTGAAATTACCTTTGAGCACCACTCCAGGAAAGGGGACCAGAGCAAGCTGTTTGTGCTTCACACTGTGAGCAGGAATGTGAAAAGGGCGGCTCATTGCAGGCCTGGGGTGCAAAGCTGACTAAGTCAGTGAGGTCTTTCTCCTTAGACAGATTATACAAAAGTGCCTTCTACCCCAGCCACAGGAAGGAAGGAGGAAGAGTTTTCCAAGGAGCATTGCCCTCTCTTGCACACAAGACTGTTGCCCAGGAAAAGCTGGGCTCTTTCCAACCTTGGAGGTTTCCAAAATTCATCTGCATAAAGCCCCAGGTAACCTGGTCTTATCTGAGAGCTGACTCTGCTTTGAACAGGAGGTGTGATTAGAGACCTCTTGAGGCCCACCCCAGTCTGAAGTATCTGATGACTCCGGGTGCAGCTGGACCATCACTGTACTCAGGCACAAATATGGAATTTTCCTTCAAGGCTATCCTTGTAGCTCTCATTTAAAAAGAAGTTGGAAAAATGTGCCCAAACTATTTGTATATAAATATGTAACAATTTGTGATGAAAGTGTGCTCCATGAAGAATTGTGCTGTAACCATGGCAACTTCCATTGAGAGAGACATCCATTGTAAATCTATAAGGATCTCATTTAGAAAAGATTTAGTTGTACTACTCACCAATTTTGAATATTCCAATCATGTAAAAAACACCCCAGTTTCTTACAGAATTGTTTTTAAATAGTGCAGCTGTGTGATTAAGAATGCTATCAGAAGCATTTACATTGAACAGGTTTTAAATTTTATTTTATGATTCTTCTGCAATTTAGATATTTTGGAGACTAACTTGGAATCCTTTGCGATAAAATCATTGCAGGTTTATTTAGTCTGGCTTCTAATATGCCACTCTTTCCCTGATGATATTTCTCACATCTAGACTACTGGGAAATATGTCTTATAATACTCAGCTCCTTGTATGAGGGTAAATTCACAAATCAAGAAAGGTTCACCCCTCTTAGTACCTTAGCTGTGAGCTCTCTTTAAAATCATCAGCTCTCTGTTGCCTCTCACCTAAGCAAAATTCTGCACCAATGTTTCCCTGCTGTTTCTGTCCGTCTTGTAACCTTTCTCAGTGGAATATGGGCCTTTATTTCTCACTAACCTTTTGTAAATTCTCAGATGGTGGTCTTGTCTCTAAGGTACCAAACTCAGTGTTGAAATTTGGGATAGTAGTTTTGTGTCTTGCTGACAGGCTGATTTACCTACTTACGACCAGAATTTAGGATACACAGAAATATGTCCTTAGAGGAGAGATTAATAATTTGCGGGGGAATTTAGGTTACAGTTTTTATTTATATATATTTTTTACTGTTGGTTTACTAGTGCAGTCAAATGCAGAAAGAGAATGAATCATGAATCATCTAAGCTCTGCCTGCTTGTCTTAACACTAGAGCAGAACAAATCCCATTCAAGGTGTATTTCTTTGCATGGGAAGGCATCAGCCAGACATCAATAAAGTCGATATGTGCCAAGTAGCATTTTAGAAATTCAGAGCAGCCTCCTGAAAAGAGCACAGCTCTGGGGACAAAATAGCACTGGTAATATTGGATAAGAGAGCCTATTCATGAAGCAAGGATGCATGTAAAGTAGCTAAATATATTGGTAATGATTTTAATTTTTGGGGGGATGTCCTTTTTTTTTAAATACAGCTCTGATCCCATTTACTTGGGAATTAAAATCAGCATCAACAGATGCCCAAGGGACTTCTAACAAACTCTACCTGATGATTAACTGCGCAAAGATATGAGAGGCCTTGGGGAACCTCTGATTACATGCATCCAAGCTTGTTCGGGCCACCTGTTTTTTGTACTGACAGCATCATTTCTGCAGATTTTAGAGGGAAGTAATAACTTTTCCTGGGAGAAAGATAGACCTCCTGAAATGGTTTGGGAAAAAGTCAGCAAGTCCATTACTAAAGCCCATCTGAAATCCTTAAAAACAGACTTGGTCTTTAGTATAGATGTGTCTTAATAAATGAAATCTAATGTACTGTTGAGGAAAAGAAATACTTCCACTACTCTCCTGATAAATTTGTCTAATAGAAGAATATTTAACTCTTAAGAGATGTTTAATTCTTCAGGACCTTTTATGAACAATACCAAGCACACTAATGTAATTACTCAGTTCTACAGTTTCCTTCTCAGAGAGCGAAAAGAGAAATGCTGTTTGTACATATAGAACACTTCAGCCAAACTCCCTTTTCCATTACTCCAGCTCTGATACACCCAAGTATTTATTCATGTCTTGACCGCTTGTTCAATCTCTTTACAAACCAGAACTGTCTTAGGGAAGTCTCACTTTATCAGCAACATTGCATCCTGCTGCAGAGATAACACAGCTCGCATGGTAACACTGCCTGTAGGTTACAATTCCCTTGGATACCTTCATGGAAAAGGAAGAAATGTCATCAGTTTTGGAGGCAGCTATTTTCTTCAGCTTGCTAGAGAGTTAAAACCAATTAGTTGCATCTCATGAAAATGGCAGTCTTTTACAGAGCAAATGCTTGTCCTATTTTCTCACTTATCTTTCACTTAATACACTGGTTCAGGACTGTGCTTTAGAATTTAAGACTTGATCCACACCTCATTTTTAAATTAAAACCAGTCCTCCCCTGCTCTGATTCCACTTCTCTAAACAGCTCACGCTCTCATTTCTGAAAGGCAACAGGATGCAACATGAGCATTTCTCTCACCCCACAAATGCATGTAGGAAGGGGAAGAGGTTTAACAGTGCAACAGGCACAGCCCAAAGAATGAGTGAACCAAATGCACCTGTGGCTCTGGCTTCTGTCAGCTCTCATTAACACTTGGAGCAGTAAACTTACAAAGCTGTTTGGAAACCACAGTTTGCCACCTTACAGAGTTGAAATTGACACAGTCAGAGCCCTTCCCTCAGGATTTCTCCCTCACCTGGAGAACAGCCACTGAAACACAGGCTGGAGTTGGTGTTTCCCATTGATGCAGGAGGAGAAGGACTCCCATGTACATAGGCGTGGTTGGATGGGTGTGCCTGGTTTAAGATACATATTAGATCCACATGTACTTTTAGCCAGTGCCTTTGGGACTTTCAGCCTAGTAATTAGTTCATATTTTTGAGTGTCCCCGTAATAAAGACAGGTCTTTTTTATCAGGTCAGTCCTTCTCCCTTTATTGGAAATGGAACAGTGAAAGGGACACCCAGCTTATGGGATGGATGGGTTGAAAATACTTTCTTTTAAGTATAACCGCTGTGACATGCAGTAGTTATAAACTGAAATTTCTCTATATTTTCTAAAGTTGAATATGAGGTTTCTAAGAGCAGCCATCCTTACATGGACACAAGAACTATTTTGTTCTGACTGTGGTTCACAGCACTCACACTTGCGACACTTCCTCATGGGAACCTCAACTTTTGTTTTTTTCACAGTGTTAATAAAAGCCAGATCAAAAATATGTGGTTACCCTTTGTTGTGGAAAACTCAACTGAGCTGCTGCAGCTGGCTGACCAAGTGCTAAAGCCCAGGAAATGTTCCCTGTGCTCTCTTCTGTCAACTGCCAACCCCAGGGAGTGCAAAACCACCTTCCGGAAGAGTTCTGAACTGTACTTTTATAAACCTTCCCCTGGTCAAGGCCCATCCTTTCAGTTTGATTTCCACTTCCAGTTTCTCTGCATGAATATGCTCAGATAGGAACATCAGCTTTCTGTAGAGCAACCAGTCACCATAAATCTTCCATATCTCATACGGATGGGCAGTGGAAGGAGTTGATCCGATTGCACACAAATTTCATGTGGCTGCTCATTTGTAGAATGCAACTGTACCAGACAGTTGCACAAAATATTTGTTTGGATAACTTATCTTGCCTGTTGTCAGAGCTAGATCAGGAGGAAAGCACAACATACCAAAGTTTTCAAAGCCAGCACCTATGGCCAGTGACATGATTACATGAGAATCTCAGGTTTGTTAACAGAAAAACAAGACAGTATTTCTAGCCCTTAATTATGGACCAAAAAAAAAAAAAAAAAAAAAAAAAAAGAAGAAAAAAAAAGAAAAAAAAATCTGGAAAGCCTGGAGGTAGCTCTGGCATAGTACTGAAATATGCTAAAAACCCCAGGCTGCCTTAATTCAGGTTTGGGACTCATGCCCATCTTTACTACCTAATTAATTATAAAGATGAACTCGCAGGAAGTGCAATTATCTGTATTTTCTGCTGAGTTTCAAAGTATTTAGAAAAGAGATGGGCAAAATCTTTTATTTGTGGAGCAGGAAATTTGTCACTCATTATCATTTCAGGAAGCTAAAAGTATTTGAAAATTTGGCAAATAATTTCAGTCAAAGGAGGGAATTTTACAAGAAATATTTCCATATTGAATGCAGATTTGTTCAAAATAGCATTTTTAATTTTAAAGTAGATCTTTAAAAAGGAACAAAAGATTTAGAACAAACTTCTAAATACAACACTTAATTTGGTTAACAATATAACATTTTGTGTTCTGTCAAAAGATCATGAAACATTTTGACTCTTTGCAATCAAAAATCCTTTTCTCTATCAGCACTTTTCACGTAGGTCACAAAATTCATATCCCATTACCCCACCAGTGCCCTGGAGTCCATCATGGTTCATTCCTGACACAACAGCTACTTGCATGTTAAATTCCCAGATCTAATGTGGGCAGTCCCAAACCACGAAGATGTTCAAGTACAAACTTGTTCAGAACACCTTCCATGACAGGTATTCTTCAATTTCTAGCCAAAAACCTTTTAAACTAGGAAACCCCTACCACTTTAAATAGCACTGCTGTTTGCTTTGAGCTGGTTTTAGAAACCAGTGTCACACCTCTTTGATGCAGCATTAAGGTCAATCAGAAGAGCAACAAATTGCAGCTGCTGAAAGCAGATTCCATATATGGGGATGGATTTACTTCTCTGAGAGGAATGAATATAATACAGTAGCCACGGTAGAAAATAACAAAAGAGCTTAAGAAAAAATGCCCGTTTAGTAATTTGGGCCCCTCATTATGGGAAGTTCTGGAAAAGTTTTATTTTAAACACAAAACTTGCACAGACAAAAATTGACAGTAAATGTTTACATGCTCCCTGCAATGGCAATGGATTTTAGTTGGATTGGAAGCAATTTGAAACTGAGAAACAGTAGCAGTAGCTACTGTCACTGAAGAGTTAATCAGGCAAGGAGTCTAAGGACATCATCCACAGGAGGGAACAGCTTCTGAGTACATAACCCTTGTTAACTCTTATTCTAGAACTTAAAAAGCTTTGCTCTCACCTCAGACTCTGAACTGGATTAAAACCCACTACTATTCTATTGTGAGAATCAGCAAAAAGGGTTAATCTTAAATAGCTATTCCACCTTAAATGTAAAATGTGTTTTTACACAAGTTAGTGACAGTGTAGAAAAACTCCAACTGAGCAGTAGAAGTCCTAGATCTTCCTATGAACTTGAGTAACAAGATGACAGGGGATCATTCACCACTGTTGGAAATTGGGAAAAAGCAGCTTAAGTCTTTTCAGCAAGACCCCGTGTGCAGCCTAAAGAAGCTGTGTTAGGAACTAGGTGGGACAATGCCAAGGGAACCCTCACTATACAGACTTGGTGTTTTCTCTTGCATGTAAAACTGCAACAAAACACAAAAGTGCGTAGACCTCAAGAAAAATTTGATAAACCAAAGCAAAATTGGGAAAAAAGAAGTGCAAGGCTACTACCTTGATCCTGAAGTCATTTATGCCATTACATAGAACTATCTCCCCAATATTAAACCCAAGGTACGGCTATGAAGATCCTGAAAATGCTTCACTTTGATACAAAATACTGGCTAAATACAAATAAAAAACCAGTAGTGTTATGTACTTAAGCGTGATTGCAATAACAGGCACACTTTCAACAAGCAACACTATCTCGAATTTTTAACTTTGCCTTTCTTAACCCCAGCAAGATGGAAGAGGAAGCAAAAATAGAGATGGAAGCACTAGTATTGTGAAGAAAAATGTCCCATAGCTGCTTTTTAAGACTTGAAATAAAGTTGCCTAGGAGCCATCCTTCTTCTACATTGCTGTTTCTGTCTCTGCCTCCAAAAAAAGTCATCTGCAACTCATATTAGTATTTCCTTATTGCATACATCTTTGATTTGCTTTTCTACTACTGCTAGAGTGCCTTACAGTCTAATTCTATGCAGTCTGCAGTGCCTGACAGTCTGTGATCTTCCAATCCATTTGTGCTTCCTGTCATTTAGAAGTATGTACTTCCAAAGTCACAATGTTAGCAGGCTTAGTGACCTCTGCAGCTGCTGAGGAAAACTGCTTGCTTTTTTTGTGTGCTACACAACACACTCTGCGTCCATTATTCCAAAGGGAAGCTGCAGCAGAGAGTCTGCAGGCAGTACAAATTTGATTGTTCAGATCTTATCACTGCTTTAGTATAAATATTGGGGCCATATAGGGAAAAATAGAGGGTTGATATTGATGCCTTAGGTTTTTAGGTGGCCACCTCTAGGCATCAATACTGTCTTGAATATCACAGCTTAAAAATCCTCGAGTTTGGTGTCCTGTTGTCACTCCTACTTGCTGAGAGGGTCCTGCTGGTCTTTGTGTTGTTGTTACTGTTGTGCAGTGGACATTCACTGATTTTGTTCTTAATTCTGATATCTGAAATTATCATTATTTGCCCCTAATCTCTCCCCAGAGCAGCTTCCCTGAATTGGCCTTGTCTTCTGGTTGTTGCTGAATGTATAGATGTTTACAGGGACAAGGATGTAAATTATTTTAGATGACTGTTGCAATGTTTATTCATTAACTCAGTTTTAAGAATGTCTGACAATGCTGAAGGAAACATAGCTCTAATGAAGCACTTACAAAATGTCAGAGAAAATCTAAATTAGTCTCTGAGGTTTTCAAAATATTCATTAAAATATATCAGAATGCAGAATGTTTTTCAACCACAAAGACAACCCTATTACTGCAAATTTCATTATGCATTTTCAGTTGAAATAGTCATATAACATTTAACATAAAGCAATAAACCTGATGCTATTTTGGTCCAATCTACACAATTTAAAAGAAGTGTAAGGGATTTATTTTCTAAAATATCAAAAATCAAACAGAAAGAATGATAATCCATATTTGAGCATGTTCTATATAATTACATTTGATTCATTTAGGAATGTATAGGACAGTTTCAAAGTTGAGAAAAATATTCACCAGGTTCAAGGTTTTCCAAAATATTTCCACTCACATTTCCATTAAAATTAACGGAAGAGTTCAGAGTACACTGAACAATGATTTTCCTTAATGTAGCATAACCATGAAAAAAGTACAAGACTGGTCCTTATATTTCAGGATAGAGGAATTATTAAAATGCCTGTTCTTTCAATTTTCCGTTTATACCAGTCATCAAACTGGTCTCTCTTTTTATGAAAAATGCAAATGAAATCTTTTTTGGGTGTCCTGGCAAATAGAAGCAGAATTTTAAAAAAAGTAAAATAACTTAGATGGTATATGTTAAAAAGGGTGAAATAAAATTTGGTAAACTCATTCTCTTTAAAAATTATAATTGGCAGAAGCAATATAATTTTTCCCCCAAGACATTTGAGTAAATGTGGTCCATGCCCAAGGGTACCACTGATTTTCAAGTCTTGAAAAGTGTAAGAACATAAGAAGCAGGAGAAAATATGCAGCAGCCACTTATAAAGAGGAAAAGATTGTTGATTAGTTGTACTTTTTAGTGTGGTGAAGAAGTAGAAAACCTAGAATAGGAAAAGCTTAGATTCTCCTGGTGTGTTGTACAAGGCAAGTTAATTCTGACAGAAAAAGGAGTAAATATTTTAAATTTTCCTTCATTAATGACTCTTTTCCTTTCTGCCCTCTGTGAGTAGGGTGTTACTCTAAAGTTAACATGCGCAGCATGATGATTTTATTGAATGATTTGCTAAGACCTCATGTATCATTATCTCATTGAAATATAATGAATAGTCATTTGTGACTTGTCAGTTAATAATATTCAAAAATAAGGGCTGATCCTGGTTTAAACCCACACCTGAGGAGGTGAATGCAGCATGGAAAAAGCAGCGAAAGTACCCAGGGCATGCTTAAAGAAAACACTTTGGCAATTTCACCTTAACTAAATGAGAATTCCTAAGAGAGAATCTAGTCTCATATCAACTGTACATCATTAAGAGATACAAATTTGGGGGTTTTTTTGTATGTTGGTGATATGCATTTGCCAGCAGATTTCTCTCTGCTCAGCTGCTTTTAGGTTCCTTAAGATATTTCCTTTGAAGTTCTTCTAAATAGTAGAGACAAAATGTCTATGGAAAACTGTAAGGGTTGACTTATCCTGTGACAGAGGTGATAGTATTGTATTGCTACAGAAAGGATGGATTGTTTTTCTTTCATATTGTGTCATTCTCTGTTACGATTATGGTAATGAGTGTTTAACAGATAAGCCTATAGAAGCCTTTGAAAACCTCAACAAATCATTTAAAATAAAGAGAAGAAAGAACAAAGGGAAATGGGGGCTTCTTGTAGCTGAGGTTCAGCGTCTGTGCTGATGCCTGCCTTAAGCCAGGATATAGAAAGGATGAACTATGTTTTCACTAAGGAAAAGGATACTTTATTGATAATAAAACAGGATAACTGTCCTGCAAAACCCTAAACCAACAAATGCTAACTCAGCTGGATCCAGGCACTTAAGGACCAGCTCATAACTCTCAGTTCCAGGGTGAGAGACCACTTGGTTGGTATTGCTGCTTGCCTGCATAGGGTTTAAGGATGACTTTTTCTCAGTTGGGTGAGAGCACAGCTAAGGACATACTCAGTCTCAGAAAAAAGCTGTACCAATAGTATATGAATAGCACCTGCAGAGGCTCCTTAAAAATATAAAAACCAAGAATTCACCTTACTTACCTTCAGCTAACATTGACCATATCAACTCCTAATTCTTGCTTTAAAAATTGGTCCTACCCGTGGCTTTTGAAAGCACAACCTGTGTAAAATATTTTGAGTTTTCCTGGAAAGTCTGGAGCTTCACGACTCTAGTACCAGGCAGAAAAATTACCAGTATTGTCACGTATCATATGCATTTGGCTGGGGCCAACAGAGAGCTTACCAGAAATATACATTTGATTTACATTAAAAAAAGTGGCAGTTCTAAAGTGTTCCTGATAATACTGTAAAATTTCATGGTCACTTTGTTGCAGCTGATTTGATTGGCACCTCAAGGGAGGCCAGTAAATATTAAACATCTCTCAGCCTTTTTTTCTGTCAGTAGAGATTCAAAATGCTTTTGATGGATTCAGAGACTGTTTCATATGATATTTTATTAACTCCTGCAAGCTGTATGAAAACAGTTCGAAATATCTCTTAGATAAAACAGCTTTAGCAAGAGCTAAATTGAGTCCCACGATTCAGCAATATCCCATATGGTGCCTCATATGTCACAAAACCTGCCTGGATCTTGAGAGTGAAGGTGATTTTTTTTTTCCTGTAGGACTTCAATCTACATTAGAACAAACCAAACATGAGTATGCTCTCCCTCCTGGATCACCATCTTAGAAAAATGCTATTTTTATGTTGCACTAGGCTTACATCGCCCTGAGATAAATTGAGTATTTATCTTCCAATGACTACTACTTGGGGTCTTGGAACTCTCTTGATATTTGCAGGCATGAGCCACTGAAGAACTTGGCTTATTAATAATTAAATTCATACAAAGCTATTGCAAATGGAGACAAACAGCATCCTCTCCAAACACCTGCTGATACAATCTCCCATGTTGGCCTCAGGTGTGAGATACAGATTTCAAATTAAACATTTGGAACTGTCCTAGTTTGCCACTGATTGACAACAATAATTTTTTTCATTTAGTTTATTCTCTGTGCTATCTCTGATGCCCTTTTGCAAAAGAAGGTGGTAACATAGCTCTCAACTTTCTAAAGCATGAATGAAGAATAGCAAAATTATTTCTAATGTGGGAAATGTGAAGCCATATGGAATTCCTTTTATGGCATAGGCAGTCCTTTTTGCAGTTTTTCTTATTAGGTAACTCTCAACATTAATAACGAGAGAACACCAGATTTCTAGGGAAATCAGGCAACTCTGGCACTAGAACAGCTCCCACATCCCTGAGAGGCATGGCCAGAAGTGGCTGGGTATTGGCTATTAGTGGCACTTCACACCTAAACCAGTCCCCTGAGGCAAATGCCCTGCACCCAGAATTTTTACTTCTTATTTGAAACTCAAAAGTGTTTAAAAACCCCTCATGTACAAACCCAGTTATATTTATAATTAAAAAAAAATCATGAAGGCAACTATTACCAACAAATTTAGTTTTGTGTCTTACAAAATTGGACTGATAATGATAACACACAAAGATAATGGTTGTTGAGCCATTAAGTGGAAAAATGGAACACATGAAGAAGAGGTTGCCAAAGCAACGCTGGTTAATAGGCAGACAAAGAAATTATTGAGGAGCTTCACAGTTTCTGTATAAAACACATACATGGAATGAGAAATGCTATTTTTTAAACTGCAAAATTGAAGAACTCACTCTTAGCAGATTCTGATTGGCAAGAAACCAAAACATAACAGCACTGCCCAAACACAGAATTTACTGAAACTCAAAAAAAAAAAAAAAAAAAGGAAAAAATTATGTTAAAATTTTGAAAGCAACTAGAACATCAACAGGAGACATTCATATAAAATGGCTATAGTCCCTTTATGGTGAGCCTGCTCTTCATTTCCACAAAACACAGTGGGATCTCTTGCAGTTTTTTCTCACTCCATCCTGACACTTCAAGCAGCAGTTGAATTACTTGAATTCTCACAACTCTACTTGCAAACTGTATTTTACTCTGCTAGTTTGTTACCCTGGCAAGGGATGTGATAATTACTGAGATCACAAGGGCGCCATCTAAAAACATTGTCACCTTCCAACTCAGTGGCACAAATACACTTGTCTTACACGAACAGCAGAGAGCTTACTATTGATGCCAGCATTCACTTATGGGAACAATTTTGTGTCTGCAGTTAAAATAGCTGCCTTTTTTTTTTGGAGATACCTGTTATTTAATTATTGCATTTTGAGAAAGCACAGCAGATTGACCTAAGTAATTATTTTTTTATCCACAGACCTCTAATTGATCTGTCTTTGCCATGATTTTTAATGCAAGCAACTCCACAACCACTATTTTCCATATGGGTAGCAGGACTGGCCATTAACTCAGAGACTTTCCAAGGAGTTCAAACTAATGTTCATTCTGCAATACCCACTGTTATTCCCTCCAGTGCTCCCTTTGTTGGGCTTGTCTTCCTGATAGGCTACATGCTTTTTCTGTCTGTCATTTGCCTAAGTACTCTTTAACACTGCTTCGCTTTCCTTTGTGTTTTTCACAGCAGAAATTAAAGTACTGGGCCTCTGGACACTGTAAGAATTGGCTAGGATAATCAGGTTACTTGGTAAGAAAGTCTGCTTTGACTTAGTCTTCCTACTTGCCAAAAAAGGGAATACCTCAGGCTAGCAGATCATTTCTTCTGGAAGAACAGTGATTACCTAATTCCAGAAAAATGGCTGCTCACAAAGCTACCAAGAATCACTGTTTGATTGATAAGGGAGGGGACAACTCTCATCAGAGCTGTTATTTTGCTGATTATATGAACGAGGACATTATTTAAAGAGCTTTCTGGCAGTAGGCTCTAATTCAAGAGTTCTGTCAATTTTGGTTTTCTCAGCAGGGTTGTAAGTGGGCTACTTCACACCTGTCCTTCACAGAGCTCTGCCGAGGGAGAAAACAGGGGAACAGCTTGCCACTAGATACCTACCATTTAGAAGGAAGCATGGGAGAAAGAAATGTGCCTTATTCTATCATGACTGCCCTGAAGATTCCTTACCCAGAAGCATATTTTGCTGCTCATTCTTTTTGCTCTTCTACAGTCAAATAATTATAGTGCAGTTGCAACTACCTTATTCCTCTTTGAAAACAGTTCCACATGTTTCTCAACACATACCTCATTAAAACCCAGAAACTGCCATATTCTGGAGAAAAGAAATTTTATGCAAATTGTATTATATGGGCAGAAAGAATTGGAGCATAAATTCGAGGAAGATGTTTGTTTATAAAACAAGAGAGAGCCTGTTTGTGCTTATTTAAGGAAAAAAATATTCAGTGACATAATCAGGACTGTTTAGAAGAAAAAACCCAAGAGTGATGTTTCAAAATCAAAGATAAACCAGAAAGCGACTTTGAAAAAATCGCCTAGAAATACAATGCTTAACCACTTGGTGTCACTCTTGACTCGTGCTCGAGTCAGCGCTGTACGGTCTACGCCAGCAGGAAACACAGCTGTAATAAAGAAAAGTGACAGACTAGGCACGATTTCACTAGCTGTATTTTGGAAGGAAAATTCAGATGTTCAGAGATTCTAATAGACTGACCTAACTGTTCGGTAGAGGTTGCATGGTGGAGACAAGTTTCACAACTTGCTGTCTGAAATAGACCAGTCATAGTCCCTGTCATCTGCAAAAACTTCACCTATTAAACCCAATTGTTTGATTTGTTATCATCTCCTCTCTAGTTCTTAACATGTATTGCAGATGGAAGTGTCCCATAGTTGCTACCTTTGTGCACTGTTTTCAATGGAAATGAGCTTTGAAAAATGTCACCAAACCCTTGTCTTGGTAACTACAGTTGGTATCTATGGATAACTATGGTTAGTGAATATCCTGCCTTAGTTGCAGGAATGGACTTCTTACATGAGCAACCTGCAAACCAACAATTTAAAACTTTTAAATATAGTAGCCTTAGAAACCAAACTGGTATTTGGCTTCTACTCTCCTGTAGGCCACATTGCTAGAATAAACTGTATAGATCATACTAATGCTGGCAAGTGCCAACATCACTCTATTCCATGCCAACAGGCATCACGGAAAATAACCCCAACCCTTCCAGCCATCATGTCCAGCCCTTGCACGGGATGTTGCCTTACAATGCATTCAGACCCACCATGAAGATATTTTTCCCAGCTTTATGTGAGCAGCAACATTTGGCTGTCACTAGCATCACTGGCAGCTTTGGGAGCAAGAGAACTTCATTTCTCAGCAGAAGTGTCACTGACAATGCACTCTTCTCTTGGCTTTGCCAGTGGGATGAAGAGAGAATAATGGATGAAAGCTTGAAAAAAGGTAGCTCAGGAGACAGCCACTGGTATTAGATTACATCTTCTTAATTCTGCTAGTTTCCAGGGAGTTGACTTTCCTATTTATTGCCCACAGAGAATTTAGAAAAGCAGTACTTATAAAACAACATACTCATATTTATAGTTTTATTAATGAGAATTATAGTGTTATTAATGAGAATTTAGGAAGAATATGCTCTGGGATTTCTAGTACTCGAGTGATAGCAAGAGAAAAAAGGTGATAAGAAAGCAATAAAGGTCTCCTCGGCTGGCTTCCTGTTTCCTGGCAATACTCCTGACGTTGAATATTTGGAAAATGTACCAGGATCTTTTTTTCTTAAATTTAAGACCTTTCTACTCATTCTGCATGTTTTCTACTGCAAGAGGTATTAGGATAAAAGCAGCTTACCTCTCCTCTCTTCTTTCTCCATCCCACCATCTTGTTTAATGGCTCAATTCCATCTTCCTTCCACAGGGTGATTCTGGGCATTTCGACACGTCATTTTCCCTGGTAGTAACACCAGAAAGGCAAATATGGTGCCAGTGACTCAGACCTGCATTGCTGGTACCTCACTCAGTGAGATGCAGTGCAGGAAAGGACCTGCCATCCTCATCCCCTGCTTAGTGGGCATTGCCTCCCTTAGTAGTTCCTCTACTCTCATTCCCTGCAATAGTTTGTAAATTCTCCTTTCTTGC
This sequence comes from Corvus kubaryi, assembly GCF_017639235.1. Classification (NCBI taxonomy): domain Eukaryota; kingdom Metazoa; phylum Chordata; class Aves; order Passeriformes; family Corvidae; genus Corvus; species Corvus kubaryi. The sequence goes on from NW_024581135.1 coordinate 28,776,264, forward strand.
TATTAGTCTTTCTGAATAATATCTAAGTTAACCTACTTCAGATTTTCTCCTGTGAGCTCAAAGTTTAATTCTAATTTAGCAAAGGGGGTTTGCAGGCAAAATTGATTTGTTCAGTGTTATAGAAGAATTCTTTGGATTAGCAAAGAAATGAACTGAAGCCCACTGAATGACAGGCTTCAATACTACATCCTTCGTTGGCTACCTTATACTCCTGTTTGGATTTTCATATTTCAGGTTTCGTGTTTCTGATTCTGACATGATCTGGGATAAAATCTGTTGATACCTGCAATGAAGAACTCATGTTTCTGTTCTCAACAAGGATGAAAGCTGCTGCCTGGCACCTACAAAGCATGGAGCTGCTGGACTACTGAGCCCAAGATGGTAACAATGCCTAGTTTCATGTTCACACCTTACATCTGGAGGTACTGCAATGTAATGTTACAGAAAGCTGGTCTGAAGCATAATGACATTAGTTCCACAACTGCTAAGCAGCTGTGAACAAGTGACTCAGGGCTCTACCAGAAAAGTTAAATGATGAGGAATGGTTTCACAGCAAAGGCAACACCTAACAAAACTTGCTAACACAAAGCAATAGGGTTTTCAGTTCATTGACAAGCCTGTCACCATATTGATGCATCAAGCCAATGTTTTCATTCACTCAGAATGTATCTGAACTAAAAGAACCCCAGTAAACCTGTATAAACTGGTTAAATCATGTGCAGAAAGGCAGGAAATCTTCAGGAAGGCTACTAAACAGTGGTAGAATCAAAGCTTGATTGCCTGTTTCTGACTGCTCTGTCACACACCCAGCATTGTTTCCAAGGTTTGTGACACAGCCCGTAAACGCATCAGCTGAGACTGACAAAACACCACCATCTACTGGTCTGCCCATCCCAGAGGCTTTCAGCCCCTCATCAGTTCCACAGAGCCTCAAAGTTTTCCAGTTCAGCACTCAAACTCACGAGAAAGGCCATCTTCCCTCAGAACCACCTGCAGCAGTGCCTGCTGTTATCTTGCCCCCTCTGCAAACGTGGCTCAGCTGATGATGCACAGGGACGGGACAGTAAATATCAGTGCCAAGCTGTGCTCCAGGTGCCCACGCAGGGACTGCCTTTCAGCTCTGACACTGTCTCTGGCAACAGCCAGCAATGCGCAGCTTTCACTGGCACCCAGGCTGGGGGAAAAAAAGGGCCATGGGCACAGGAGTGAAAAAGTTTAGGATGACCTCCTCTGTTCTCCATTTCCTTTATCTCGAATCTCTCAGTTTTTAATCTCATTGGCACAATCCCTGCTTCCATCTGCAGGTGCCTGTAATGACTGAGTTTTCTGTCACCCTCCCCTCACGTTTTCCTTCTCTCCTAGAAAAGAAAGAGAATCAACATTGTAGATTCAGCTGGACTTTGATGAATCAAAAGATACAAAATCCCATCAAAATCTAAATATTCTGCCTTTTGTGAAATCTAAACAAGTACTTGGCAAGTGGCAGTAAGTTTCACTGTAATGTTACATGTTCAGTTAAAAATATTAACCAGACTTTTCTCAAGACAGATGTTTTTAAATAATTTATAAAAGCAAAATTATAGCTAATAAGTAGCAAATTTTAGCAAAAAATGGATGAACTCCAAGAGTATTTAGAGATGTGAAGCAAAGTCTTACAACTCTTCTTTCCAGCTGTCATTATGAAAGCCCAGGATAGAGGGGCTGACTGAAACTCCATTGTTTCAGATAAAAATCCACAAATCCATAGGACCTCCAGAAGCAAGTAGGAGAAATCCCTGTACCTATTTTTTTTTTTTCCAGAAAGATGGTAGCTGTTAGCTACTGCAGCCTACAAATATCCATGTAGTACAGAGAGGAGAAATTTATATTTCCTGTCTTTGGCCCCAGCCATGCTCTGGCTTTTATGTATTTTATGTCAATTATTAAGCATGACTGCAGTTATTATACTTTTAGGTGTTGAAGAAACATCCCATTACTAGTTTTTAATATTACTTTGTCATTGAATACTTGAAGTCAGAGATAGCCTTGCTCTACTCGTGTAATTTCTTTTATTACATTGTTTTCCTATATAATATAGAAGGTTCATTAAGAAAGCAGCAAGCTGAGGGATATTACTGAAAGCACATACTTAAAGGAAAAGTACATAGTCAATACAAACATATTAATTGGTGTACATCACACAACAATGATTCTTTCACCAATATGTTAAAGTTTTATGAGCCATTTTCTTTCTGCTCATGTGGAAAGACATTAATAATCAGTCATTGATCTAGGGTACATCTGTACCATATACCTTGGGTATTGACTGCCTGGGTCGAAGGCAGAGCAGATGTTTATAGCTTTGCATGCTCCAGACAACTGAACACTGCTTAAAGTAACTTTAAAACAAGGTAAGATAATCAGATTTATCTCGAGGTTGAAAGAATAAAGAGAGGGACCATATATATTAGATATTATCTCCTTTACAAAGGAAAGATGGATTAATAAAAGGTATTAAAAACTCGAATTACTGCATATTTTATAGACTCTACAGCATTAACAGGAAGATTAAACTTAAAGGTGGCCATTTCAGGCTTTATGCAGCACTTTATGAATTTATTTCCATCCCTTGAAGTAATGTGGGTGTAATGCCAGCAGACCAATTGTGTTACCAGAATGAAGAAACCATCTATAGCAGCTTTGCTTGAAATGCAAAACTGCAGAGACACCTTCACACTAGAATTCACTATTTTTACACCATACATAGAAAATAATATCTTTTTATAAGAGATACTTTTGTTTTCCTTAAGTTTTTACATTTTTGTGCATTTCAGGAGACATTTAAAATTCTCTCACAAAGTATTATCAAGAATGAGGGAATAACAGGATTAGTTACTGTAATTTGAGTGAATTTGAAAGACTCAATATGATACAAAACCTACTGGAGCTAAACAAAAGAGTTGTACTGTCTGTAAAGTGTAACTTTGTGTAAAAATCACTCAAATTCACTGAACTAAAAGCTTGTTCCCACATTTCTGAGCCATGGGATCCCACGTGTTCTGCATAAGAAAGTAGAATCTGTACTGACAATTCATTCAGTAACCAGAAACTGTATGGGAGAGTCAAGGGATCCTGAAGGGCAGAAAGCCCAAGCCAGCCCCAGATGCCTCCGGTAGATGGAAAATCAAGGACAGAGTGAAAGAAACAAAACTGAAGAAGAAAATTGAGAAGGAATGTTGTAAAGAAAATTTCATTTAATTGATGCACAAAACATAGAACCACTCTTACAAGAAGTATAATGTAGTTGATTCAATATACTTGGCAGATCACACCAAAGAGAGCCAAGAGATCTAATCCATCAGTTTTCCATTTCCAAATGAGAGCTACATAAAAATGGCTAAGTTTACCACAAGAAGAAATCTTTCCTTTTATTATGGAAACTTACTTTAAAGATGTATTCTGTTTGTAGGTGTACAAAATTGGCTACAATGGTTAAAAGTTTATAGACTTTGAAAAAGTGCCCATTAGTTACTAAATGGTTTTGGAAAGAAAACCAAGTTGGCATAATTGAAAAGTGAAATCAATGATATAATTTGAAAGATAGTGTCTAGATTTAAAAAAAAAATCTATTTCTACACAAATATGGGCAAGATAGATATAAAGCAGGAAGACCAAAACCACAGATGAACTTGCTAACAGCATAAAATCTAAAACTATCTTGTTTCAAACATGCCACATGCTGCCTGAGTGCCTGTGGGCCAATACATGTTTACAGTAAGAAAGATGTCCAAAAGAATGAATTTTTTCTCCTACACTTCTTGAAAACCAATTTACTTAAGTGATACCACAAATGTCCTTTATGATGGACATGTCAGACAGACCATTTCAAATCCAAGTACCAGTAGAATAGAATTAGAAACAGATTGGTAAAAAGAATAATCAGCAAACCCTCAAGACCAAGGGATACTCAGTAAGATGTTCTAAAGGCAGTCAGGTATGAAATTACTATAATGTGGTCATATGTAACCTTTTGCTTTTAAGTACCTTGGTGCCAGAAAAATAGAGGTGGCTGATGAAATACCAAGATTTCAAGAGAGTTCTTAGGGGATTTGGAGAACTACAGACTGGTAAACCAGCTACAGTGAGTTTCAGAATGATCTCAGGACACCAAAGGATAAAGTTCTACAAGAGCACATGAAATTTAATGTACAAAAATCTAAAGTGTTACAAATTGGAAAACAATTGTAACTTTAGACAGAGTTAGGCCAATGAATTTGCATTGCATTTTTCATGCCTACTCTTGGTGAAGATTTTAGGAAGCTCTCATTCTATTTCTGATGCTAACCATGTTTTTTGAAATCTCTTTAGTTCTGAGAAATTAAACCCTAGGTGTTTTTAGCAGTTCCTGATAAGTGATGCATAAAACCCCAAATTTGTAAGGAAAACTAAACTTAGAGATAAGCTGTCCATCATGGAAATGTAAAAATTAAGAATATTTCCATTTCTATCCTTATTTAAATTCCAATAAATTTTAGCAAACTAAGAAAAAATTAATCACTGAATCTTTATGCATTTGATTAAGTCATATCCCTTGTATTTCAGAGTCCACTCGTATTTTATATCCTTTATTAAGCAAAAGGCATACTTTCCCCATTTGCAGTCTTTAATCTCAGTCTTTTTATACTGTATTCTGAATAAACCAAATATGTAAACTTGATTTCCTTACCTGGATGCATTTTAGGGGCCAGGACAGATTTAACTCTTCACATTATTTACCTGTGAGCTATTTTTGCCTTTTGTTAATGAAATAATAGGGCACAGCTCTGTCTGGTAAACCTGACTCTATGTCTGGCCTCTCAGCCAGCAAGGGCATGCAACCTCTCCTGGTAAGCTTTGAGCTCTGTGAATGATGGGTGGGAACCACTTAAGCGAGTGAGAATATTCAATACTCAGAAAAATGTCCTACTCTAAGCACTACATGGATAAGTAAAGAATACTTTCTTTGCACTAGGTGGATGGCAAGACTTAATTGCCCAGAAGAGACACTGCCAGGTATTTTAGAGTGGTTTTGTGAAAAATACTTGCAAAAGCTGTTTAGAAGAGATTGACAGCAGAGAGTACAGGTAGATTTTTATGAAGACAAGGTTATACACTGTTTCCTGTGTGAATTTTGCTTATTTACAGAGGAATTACACCACAATATACTTAGATACACACTGAAGAAGATGAAAAAAGGGAGTTTGGCCCAGTGAGCTTGCAGTGTACACTGTGGTCCCCTCCTAACAGCACTGGTGAGTAAAGCTCTGCGCTGTCCCATGTCTCTGCCATGCACACTTGACTGCAGCTTAGTGTGAGTTTACACTGCAGCCTGGCCCAGTGGGGTGCCTGACCCCAGTGGGTGCCCCTATACATCCATAAAACCCTCCTTGACACTGTTACAAAAAGAATGGCATTGCCACAGCAAACAGTGCCTCCATAACCATAACAAATAAAGAGAAATTAAGCAAATGATAGCACAAGGAGCTAAAAAAAGGCTGCCTTCATAGGAAAATATGCTTTCACCTGTAATCTTTTTAAAAAACCTTATATCTTACCCTATGTGACATGGAAGAAGTGTTTTTTAGAAGTACTTGAAGACAAAGATCTCTTTATCTACAACCAAAATGCCTTCCTCTCTGAAGTACAGTGTAGTAAGTGATTAACCAGCACTAGCAACACAACACAGCTCTTAACAGTGGGAACTGGAGAACATAATCAGCAGATAATGCAAATTACTGCTAATCAAATAAATTAATTCATTGCTTATGATTAGTAAAGAATTCAATTCCATATGCAAAGTGCTGTCTGTAGCAAATTCAGCCCAAGAATGTGCAGCTTGATCAGTAAAGTTTGTAAATAACTTTGCAGCTGAAGTGTGTTGTTCAACTAGTGAAGTTGTAGCTCAGTTGCCAAAGTACTTCAAAATATCCACAGCTGAGATGTGGAGGAGCACAGCCAGAGAGACAGGTGTCCGGATCTGTGACAAATTCAACTAAATTAGGAGCGTATTCGTCTTCACTACCAGTACAGACAAAGAAGAGTATAAATAATATCTGAGTCGTTACACTGCTCGGCTCAGCAAAATATACAACTACACGACCTGAAAAGTGTAGTGTTAAGTTAATGAATGCATCTCAGTCAAGACAGAGAGAGTCTGGTCATATCATCCTGGTGGCCATGGTATTTGGGAAATTATGAGAGTGGCTGTGGCTGCAGGACAGCACGCTTGCCAGGGAATAGTACTGAACTAGGAAGACATGCAACTGCATGTTTTCCCTTCCATAGTTTCCTGCATTACTAACAGCATGCAAGGTCCTCTGCAGGACTGAAATATTCTCCAGGGATGCCTCATGAGGCCTTATGATCTTTTAGGGTAGCTCTTTTCTGTTTGGGAAAAGACCTGGATTTGAAGTATCATTCGTTGAGGTGTCTTCCAACTGTGTTCTCTTGCGATGTGGTATTTTACGTTTGGGTTTGAGCTACACTACCTGCAGTTATGGCAGGGATGGTTTCAGTTATTTTCCTGTCCTGATCTGGAGGTGACTCTACAGTGGTGGGCTGTGCTTTCATATTCAGTACCAGTGCTGCTCAAACTGGTCTACATAGTTAACCCCTGCATTTTGCTGTCAGAAAAGCAGTGAGTTAAACTGGAAATGAATGTGGCTGAAGAAAAAGGCCCTTCCCTTTCCAACCTTTTTTCAACCAAATATGAGTCTTGCTCTTGTTTGCTGCTCAGACATGAACAGCTTTGGGAAGGGGCAGCAGAAAGACAGGAGTGTGGAACTGGGTTTGCTTCTTCTGCAAGAGATGTGTGAGGCACTATGGCCTCACCGAATTTTGAGTCTCAAGAAGTCAAAGGTCACATTCTGGGCTCTGTATAGAGCTGCTCACAAGAGCTACAATCTCAGTGGTGTTCAAAGCCAACCAAGAACCTGAAACTATTGCTATGCCTGCAGATTAACAAACCACAAGCACTTCCTTAGTAACACTTATTTGCAAGACTCTTGTAAGGACAAAGCCGGCATTACTGTCTAATTAAAATTGGGAGAGTTGAGAGTCACACGCTTTCAACAAATTTTCAGTGATCCCTAAGTATAGCTATCGAAACATACCTGAAAATAAAACATGATAGGAGATAAATAAAAGTTATAATACATATACACTTTACATCATGTGTAAATAATTCTTTCTCTGATATAAGAAACACCCAACTGCCTGCAAGCTGAACAAGCAGTGACACTAGATCTGAGTTAAAATTATGTTTCTGTTGGTTTCCTCACACAATCCACTCAGAGCCTGGAATTAAAGTGACATTTTGCTCTCTAAGTTGCTCTAATTAAAAATTCCATTCATATTTTGTTTCTTATTTTCATACCAAATTGACTTTTTAGAAAAGATTAGCATAGCAAATAAACCCTGAAGTACAGAAAGCAAGTGCTTCTTGCATAAACTCTAGGAATAAACATTTAAGTAAGTCAGCTGATGATTGAAAATGCTTCTCTTCTTGACTCTGATTTACTAGGAGCACAAAGAACAGTAACTGGAAAACCTTCCTACTTCACAGAATGAGGAGAATTCCTTAATATTAAGATGGTCACATACATTAATCCACCACCATACTTTAAAACCTCAATGAGCCAAGGCACAGATGGTAAGAAGAGTGGTTCAAAATTCCTAATTTTACAGAAGGAATGGATTTTTGAGTAAAATGAAATCATCTCTATTTTGAAGGGAAGTACAGTCCATTCCTCTCTCTAGTTTTCAATTCCTTGGCTTTAGCAATTACTAGGGTCTAACCACATGGTGTATCACAAGTGCAGAGTCAAAGCACATACTTTATAAAACTCTGACTTAAATGTAGTGAAATTTATTAATTTCATAACTTTGCAGGGAAACACACAGTTCATACTTGACCAAATGCATGTATTTCGTAGCCCATTGGAGAGTGATGGTTATAAGCACTTTAATATTTAGCCATCCCCCTTAATCCTGCACTGAGTCACCAAATGACCACTGCCTTCACTGGGCCACAGAACAAGGCAGGGAAGAAAGATGCACACAGCTGTTTCTACAAAGTTGGGGTAGTTGACAGTGGAATTGAACATCCCATATTACTTGAGGAAGAAGTAGCCTTAAAACTTGAGTGTCCACTAACTTGATAACCAATCAATCTCATCAATCTTCCCTGTGTGCACTCAGTCTCAATCTTTGTGTAAAATCTTTGGGCATAACTTAATTCTTTATTCAATTCTTTTGCAAAGCATGGAAGCCCACCCAAAAAAAGCAGAATAGTTCCAAATAAATCCCCATTTTCATAATGAATGCAAATCAAATCAATTTTAATGATTGAAAACTCTGCTTGGTGAAAAAATGTGACATTATCATTGATCATGTCCATTTCATGAGTTTGCTGGAATGAGATCCCTGGCACTCAAAGAGTTATAGAGGAGTAACAACAGAGATCTGTAAAGAGATTACCTTTCCCCAGAAAATGTGCTAAAAAGAGCTGGGGGTTGATGGAAAGGCTGTTTTATAGCCCAGATCCTGCAGTGAACTACATGTTACAAACTATTCTGTTGCCTGAACTATGGTATTTTCTGCTACTAATGGTACAATCAAAAGTTCAGTCTGATGAACTGTTTGAACAAGCTTTGACAGAGGATGTTATACTGCAAAGGCTTTATATCAGCATATGCAATATTTTATAGGACAGCCATGCATTTACTAAGCAAACATATTGAATTGTTCATACAGTATTTGTTACGTGATGCAGAGCCTGCAAAAATAAAACACGAGAGATGTGGGCATGGATGGGAATCCATGTTATCCTTTCTATTTATGGCTGTGGGGAACGGTTTGGCTGGGAACAGCTGGGATTGTCTGTCTAATTGATTCAAATGTGCATTCAACTTGTTGTTTAGATCATTGAGTTGGTTATGTAAATGAGCTTTCTACGGAAGATGATGAGTACAGGTTTTTTTATTTCCCTTGGGTTCTCATATGTTGTAATGATGATAAAAAATAGTTCACCAGGAAAATAGCAGCGGTGTTTAAGACAACCATTCTCCTCTGATGGTGGACAGCGCTATTAGATAGTTTGATTTACACAGAGAAAGAGGAATTGGGAAAGACTTTTCTGTGTTGTAAAATGGGGAAAAATAAAAAGGAAATGTTTTTGATACGGATAAAATTCTGTAGATCCTCAACTACTAATTAATTATTCATTACACAGATTTCTGCACCACTGTGAAAGGTACAGGAATCTGCCAGGATTTTGGGTCAAGATGCGTCATGGAGGGGTAGTACCAGGTTTGCACCTTCACTGAGTGAAAGAGTAATTTAGGGCCGTGAATTTGGTTTAGAAATTCAAGAAACTGTAACTTAGTAACCTTTCAAGTGCTACAAAGAAGCTTTAGAAGCATTTCAGGTGTCTCTCAAAGATGTCAGCTTTCCTAAAAAATGGTTTCACAATTGATTTACTTATCTTCTAGAACTGAATCTCCTAAATTGGATATTACCAAGGGAAAATAAAGATTTGCTTCCAAAAGAATACAGTGAGAATTCTAGACAAACTCTTTCACAAGTATTACAGCCCTAAGCATGTTTGGTGCCATTAGCTTTTGGAATGTAAACTTTTGGGTTTACAGTTGTGTTAGACTAATAAATAGATTCTAGTAGATTAGCATGTGAAATCAGGAACATTCATTTAAAGATTTAAAGCAGGAAGAGAAACCCATATTGAAATGGAATTATTTTGATAGTTTCCATATTTTAAAAATTATAGTAATTGCAAAATAAAAGCATATGTGGTATGTAATTACTTTGTATTTTTATTAGTCTTCACATTTGAATAACCTTGGCAACCTTTTTTTTTTTTTTTAATTATTTCAGTGCTCAAATAAAATATCTTAAAATGTACATATCATTTAGGGGATAGACACTAACAACTAACCTAATGACATTTTTTAGGACTAAGAACTGGAACCACATCAGTTATGAAATTTGTATAGAAGTATTTCAGAAATCAGAATATTAGACTTATTTAAATACTCTTATTAATGTTCCTAGCAGATTGTACTTCTAGAAGTGCATGTTGCAGTAAGAGTAGCAAGCTGAATATGCAGCAGTGACATTAGCAATTAAAGAATGAATGTATTAATTTGGAATTACCGGTTAAATTTATTGCCATTGACTTTGCTTTTTACATTTAGACAAGAATGTAACATTCTGCTTTCAAATGATTCAAATTTTTTGTAACATTCCTGTCACAGTTGAGTGCAAGTCTCCTGCTTTTTCTGGACGTAATATGAGTGGATAGGTAGTGCAAATACCGTGGATTAAGAATCAGGCACAATTTCTTTCATTAACACAAAAAGCAGTTTTGCTGAACAAAAGAGTTTAGTTGTTTCTGAGGTAGACAGCTTTTTAACCAAACATGTTTTCCTTTTATATCACAAGAGCTTTCCTCCTCTTTGAACCTTTGCTTCCTTCTTTTGGAATTTTAAATACTTTCTCTTCCAACCTGTCCTGGGAAAAAAAAAATCTTTGGTTTCAACACAGTGGAGCAATGTGTCTATTATTTACAGTACAATAAAACTTATCCTTGGACAAAAAAGAGGTAAGATATTTGATAGAAGTTTATTTGTGTACTTCTTTAATATAGGAAAAGAGCTATTATAATAGAGATAGAAAAATATATTCACAAGCATGAATGCACACAGGATCTTCAATTTCCTGTTCGAAGCCTCTGTGGCCACCGAACCATCGCAGAGGTTTATCTGCCAAAGAGCCCTCATGGTTTGGTTACTTGTGGCCATCCAGTATGTATTTTTGTGAATATTTCATTTTTCAAATTCACCCTTCACATGAGACTTTAAACTTTGTGCATGTTTTGAGCTATATTTTTTATGGTACATTCAATAGGCAGAATCCAGTCTTTTGAGGAGTCTCAGAGGTAATTTCCATCTGAAGCCATTGCTATTCAATGGCAATATAAGTGAGGAGGCCAGAGATCACTCGCTGCAAACTCCACTGCTACTGAACTCATGCCAGTCATGAGTACTACAGATGTTTATTCTATCAGCAGATGGAAACTTCATGGGTCGTTTTGCCTCCTTCCCAAGGGTAAATGTCAGTTTGTCTGACTTGAAAACTCACTTTCTTGTCACCAGGTCAAAATGCTGACCTAATCAGTAACAGCAACATTTTAGGTTAGACATGAGGGAATCTTTTGATACATTAGCTGCTGACTCAAGCATATGCCCATAAAGATGTGTCCTTTCCCCTTTGAGACTCAGGTTCCATCTTGCATGTTTGATATGGAGGCTGTGCAACGCACACTTATTTTTAGCAGACACCGTGTCATTTTTACCTTTGAGAACAGTTTTAATGGACCGTGGATGAGCCATCAGAAAAAAATAAATTGACTCTAACCTGAATTCTACGCTACATAAGGTACATCATGAACAACTCTGCACTAATGCATTTTAAAATTCAGACTGAGGTACCCGTTCATTATGTTCAATAGAAGCATGAGAGTATTCCTCCTTTAATTCATCATTACAGCATTAAAATCATACAAGCACATTGCAGAGACAAGTTTTTTTTTTTCATAATCTACAAAAATCAGAAACCTTATAAGAATCACAGCACAGGGATCAGACTGGTCAGTTGACTCTAACTAAGCAAGTGAAACTACAGCTCAAAAACCTTCCCATATTGAATATGTTGCCAGAACTCTTTGGACATTGTGAGTGCAGTTCTACTGGTCACACATGTTGTTATGTCTGAGCATGTCATGTGTAGCATAAAAAGGAGAAAACTGATAAAGAGAGGTTTGAGGTCCACTTCCTCTGATTTTCAGACTGCTCAGAAATTGAAAATACTAAAATTACCAAGCCATTATCATGCCTCCAATCTACTTGGAGCAGCCAGTTGTTTGAAATGAAAAGACATGTTCTATATGCTTATACAGCCCATAGTTTGCAACCAAAGAGAAGATTAAAAAAAAAAATTATTTGAACACATTTTTTCCCCTAAAGCCACTTACAGCACTACTTCTCATAACTGATAGCTTTATTTTATCCACACGTCCTTCTGACCTGAAAGGGCAATGAAGTTAAATTTACCACGTCTACAGAGTGACAAACTATTAGAACATCTATGTTAAAGACAATGCCCGCCCCACACTCTCTGTTAGCTTTCGAGTTCCAGTTTTGATTGTTGCTGATATAACCCTATTTAACTAGGTTAAACCAAGTTGGTAAGGATATTATCTTGTAAGTACTGGCCTATGCAAACCAGATCCTCTGAAGTGGAATCACTCGATTCCATATTTTCACAGAAGCTGTATTAAAGTTACACTCCTGTGCTGCAGATCTGCTCTCTGATCCCAGGGCCTGAACGGCAGCCAGCATTTACACAAGACAATCACCTGGATTTGGTGGGCATGTTAACTTTGAAAGCTGTGAACCACTGCCTTTTTCTAGAGTAATTTTATTATCATCCCTGTCACTTGCCTGCTGTTGGATCTTGGAAAAGGTACTCCTCCATCTGAAAATAATTTTCACCATTTCTGAAAATGGAGTATCATCATTAATCAGTACAGCCTTGGGGATCCCACAGTTCATTGACCAGGTTTGAAACAGTATTGTTATTATTATTCTAAAGCAACTTATATTACTACATAGCTGATGCTGTACTGAGTTGTCCCAATAATCTGTTTTGTGATTTGAAGCAATTTCCTGATATGCAACTGAGAAATCAGCTTGAGTCCAGTCTTAAACCTTAATGTGCTACTAATTAGGCAGTTACTTGTATTAAGAACTGTTCCTTAGAAGGAAAGGCTTATAGAACTAGGTTTTTACTGTAAGGAATAAAATGTTGAAAGCATGCTTTTAATTATTCATAAAGGTCATGACTACTTATAATAAATACATGTATACCTGTATATAGACAAAAAAAGTTTTGAGAACCGACTGTACAGTTGCCTCAATGCTGTTTCAGCTCTGCATGTTCAATCCCAGATGTACATTCACCTCAACTAGAAATTGCAACAAATGTTCACAGCTGGGTTGATAACAATCTGAGTATTACTATTTTTCAAAGTGTTCCTCAAGAAATATTTTAGGTAAGTTCTTATATCTGCTGTTTAACTCCGTCCTGTGCTTCACAACAGAATATTGTTTCACTTTCAAATATTGGAATTCTAATCCTTTGCCTCTTGAGAACCCAACTCATTGCAATTTCAATGAAAAAGTTTTTTGTTTTCTGAGACTTTTCCTCACACTATTTGTTTTCAAAACTCTGGGTTATGGGGCCGCATTCTTGTCTTTTGTGTTATAACATTGTCCCTGAAGAAATTTGATTGCATTTTACTTCAGACTCTGTGAAACTGGCAGCTGCTGATGTTCCAGTGTGAAGATCAAGATACCAATGATCCTCAGAAGAAGACACATTTCCTAGGGCACTCAAGATTACATATCTATCAGAACTGAAATCAAAGGCATGGTAAGTGATATTATCCGGAATCTTTCTCACATCCTGCAAAACACAATGGAACACATCAACAAAGGGAGGCTGGAATTTTTTTTTCATTTGTTTCATCTCAGTGCATAAATGGAATGATAGTCCTTTTGTGTTTTTGCTCAAACTATGAAAAAGCTAATCAGGAAATTTCCAGAAATTTCTTCAGTTTTACCAATTAGAGGATCTCTTGTGTTAATGTACTCCCTACATTACTTGTTCTGAAATTAAGGGAACAGTGTATTTATTACAGTTTCTGAAGTTCTATGAAATAAGCTTCTTTACAGTTTTGCCTCAGGAAGACTGTCCGAAATCTATAGAGAGCGTGTAATCAGAAAGGGCTTGGAGGACTTTGCCGGCCAGAGTGAAATATCAAAGTAAACACAGGAGCAGAGGGAAAACATGAACTATTATATTAACAAGCAAAAAGAAGGACAAAACCAACTTAATAGATAAAGAAATTACACTGTAATTTTTGAGTAGATGCAAGACATTGTAATCTGCTCATTAGTAGGAAAGGCATCATCAGTCACAATATCCAGAATCAGGATGCTGAGATACCCTTCTTCAGGACTAATAATTTCTAATTACTAGGAAATCAAATGAAAGGAAAATTAAGCATTAGGTGGTTGTCCTGACTTCTGAATGACTTCACCCTCCTTCTCATCGTGAAGCAGCAGCTCAGAAAAATAGAGAAATCACAGAGAACAAATGATTAAACCTCCATTCCAGCTCTTTACAGGATACTATACATAACAAAAGTTCATCAGAAAGGAGCAGTCTCCAGCCTGGAGAGAAAATGAGCCTGTGAAATTGTGAATATTATAAAGGTTCTCTTGGGGGTCTAGCAGGTGTTGATATCCAGTGTCATAAATGTACTTGAGGTGATGAGAGTATTAAGACAGTGTGTACACCAACAATATAGTATAGTACTCAAAAAAGTATAGTATGCAAACCACAGGGAATTGATTGACCTTTAAACACAAGAAAATAGAACTTAAAAGGAAAACAGTAAAACTACTTTCAGTCAGTCCTTTCCTACTGGAATCAAATCACATATGAATGAGAGCTGATGGTAATCATTATAAATCAGGGTTACAAATCTCAGAAAAGCAGTAAAGAAAGAAAAAAGACATTGAAAGAAGTCTACAGGTAGCAGAATCAGTGAATATAAACCACATTTTTTAACAAAACAGTTCTAGCAATAACACTGACCTACAACTAAAAGTGGATAATAGAAGTAAAAAATAAAAAGAATATACATTTGTTTGTAAATGGACAAAAATGAAGTATTTTCCAGGAAATAAAAGTGAGAAACATGTATAAAAACTGTAGTAAAATTTATCATTTTAACAGCGGATCAGTTTCTAATTTGAAGGACGAAAATGCCCCAGCTACAAATAATTTAAAATTGGATGGGAAAATCCTCAAAACATATATGCTGTAGTTTCTAAGGAAATTCAGTTATTGAAGTCCAATTTGTATTTACACAAAATCCGAGAACAGATAATTAATCTGTCCCCTCTGTCCTTTTAAAATTAATTAGCCTAATAGGAACAATTGTAATATTTTGTAGAAGAACTAGAAACCCAAAGTATGAATCAAACCTCCATGTGAAAGAAATCTTTGGCTGTGATGTTCAAGTACTTGATAAGTAGGCAACATGGGCCAGTGATCACTTTTAGGCAATCTTAGATCAAACTCTTGGTTGGTCTTTTTAGGACTCTCGTGATTACAAAGAATTCTGAATCTCAAATATGTACCAGCTGTTCATGGTGAAAACCCAAATGTGCCTTTTCTCCTTCTCTTTTAGAAGCCATGCGGAATCATGTGTCCACCTTTCTGATCCTTCCTGATATGAATAAAATGACTTGTAGGAAACAACACAAGTGATACAACAGCAACCAAAACTGCTAATTAGTGATAATACCCCCAGGAGAACACTGCTGGTGCAAAGGGCAGAGGCAGGAGATTTACCACATTGCACTATCTCCTTGGCTTTGATGGAAATATCAATTCAGCAGTGTGGCAAAAAGAAATTCACTTCTCAAAAGAACTGAGATACATAAAAGTTCAAGACAGTACAAATACTGAGAATAAGTGTACTCTCCAATACTAGAACAAAGAAGACACTGCTCTTCTTTGCCATCTTATTACCCTCCCATGCTGTCAGTGGTATGCTGAAGTGTTAAACAAGAAACCAGTGCTCAGATACTAGAAGCTGTCAAATTAGATAGCAGCTGTCTGTTCACCCAGGGTCTATGAATGAGAAAATGGAAGGACCCCACTGAGGATATGGAATCTCAGCATTTCCCTAAAATAGGTTCCAGTCTGCAGAGGTGAAATAAAATATTAGGTGATCAGTAAAATGTGTAAATTATTAATTTTGGATTGAATTGACATTCACACTGTACAGTAGGCATTTACTCCCATTTTATCAGAGTGATTCCTACTGGATTGGCATGCTAAATGTTTGGTTTTTTGCTTCCCAGTTAAATTCTCGCTGCTACTGAAGCCAGAATCAGCTATGATCTATACAAACTGATATATGTTCTCTATTGTTCTGTGCATGTTCCATTTAAGTTTTTGATGTTACTCATCCCATTAAACATTTTCCTAACTTTTTTTTTAAAGGAAGCTATGAGTGTTTGCAGAATACAAGAAATATTTACAAACAGCTGCTTGTAACTGAACAGCAAATGTCTCAAACTGAATGTCTGAACTATTCCTAAATAGGATTTGCTTCTCTTGGTTTTTGGCTGTTCATACTGCTGTCATCTCTTACTTTTTCCACTTATATATTAGAACCAGTATTTGCAGGAATGAAAGAAACAGTTACATGGCAACATCAATGGAAAGTTTTTTACACCCATAAAAAAGTAATTAGATGAAAAAATATCAAGACTAATCTTAAACATTTTCTCTTTCTTACATGAATTAATTATTGGTGCAAGATCTGCCAGCTGAAGAGGACTACTGATTTCCAGTTTTAAAAAGTGGATGACTATATTTCATGCATTTACTGAAATTAACTAAGTGTACTGCTTTCACGGTCCTGTGAAGGATTTTAATTTCTAAATTATTTTAAAGAAAAAAATAATTCTCCACCAAAATAAAAAGATTTATGGGATATGCAAAATCATTAGGCTTTCATTTTCTATAATATTTCCTGAATTTACCATTTTTATCAGCACAGAGCTTTGTAAACTCTCTGAACAATTGCCAGCAGGAGTCCAAAGCCAGATAGAGAAGAAAGTTTGAACTGCACTTTTGTGTGTTTACAAAAGCAGCTTCTAGCACCAAAAGAATTAACCAATCACTTTAGGTAGAAAATGTGTGGCTACTCTTGGCTATTTTCTTATTTCTCAGATGACACATTTGCAGGATTAGAGTTTTCATGGACTCTTAGTAGTAGCTGTATGGACATGGTGCATACAGAATTCACATCTGCAAAGTGCTGCAAGATTTTACAGCTGCTAAACTAATCTTCCTTTTGGATAGCTGGGTAGATATGGCCCTTCTATAAACACTGCTCTGAGACTCCACCTGCAAACCAGCTCATGATCAAAGATCTGTAAGAGATCATAAGAGACCTTACTTTATATGGGCTCAAGAAACAAACATTTCAAACTTTCAGAAAATTTTCTGACTCCATGTCCCTGAAATCTGTTTCTATATGAGGCTTATAGAATATAATATGGGGGGGCACACGAAGATGAGCTTGGAATGGCAAAAAATGACGGTGAATGAGACACACTTGTGTGTCTCATTCACATATGTGTGAAGTGCCAGTCTTTTAGCTACTGATAGAAGTTCAGATGAGAAAGAGAGGTGTTACCAAAGTTACTGATAATAACATTACTATGTCAGATCCTGGGAAAGGCTGAGCATCTGCTGGTCATTCCCAAGGATGAAAGAAAATGTTTCTCTGTGTATAATCAAAGGTGTAATTTGTAAAATTCACTGAAAGTCTTAGAAGATGCTGTAACAGCAAAAATATTACAACGCCAGCTCACATTCTTGCATCAAAACAGGATTCTACCACATTCATGTTCCAGTTATTTGTACATCTCTGCACTTTCTCTGTGTTATTTGCACTCTCTGTGTTGTTATTTACACTTTATTTGACAAAGCAGGAAGACTTCTTCACCTATAAGAGGTGTTTTGGGATTATGTTTTTAGATTTATTTTGGCAAGAGATTTGGCAAGGAGCTCTGAGAATAATTTAGAACTCACTGTTTTATCTCTTGCTTTAGTCAAAAGCTAAAAGCATTCCTACATTACCTGGACTCTCCAAAAAGTCAGAGCTCAACTTCCACTTGATTTTCCTTATTTTTGTTCTATTCAGCTTTTCAAATGTTTGCCTGAGTCTAAACAAAATAATAAGCAATAATGCCACAACAGGCCACCAGGACCCAATGCAGGTCACCTCAGCCCCAAAATAAATTGCTTGTCATGAGAAAAGGACATGACATAACCTAAAGGGTGATGCGTACAATGATATTTTAAAGATGTGGTGTTTGGCACAAGGCAGCATATAAAATTCCATAAAAGAGGTTACAGGCACATCTCTACAACAGAATTCACAGCACAGTACTGAGGTTGTGTGTGAATTTTAGTAGCTCAGGTGCAGTTTGTGAATCCATGCAGTTATGTTCTACCCCAGCATTAGAGAGAAAACAAGTGAACATTCTTTGGGGAGAAATGTGGCAATGGTATAGGCATGTAAACATCTTGGATACAGTGAGCATTTAATTGTGAGCTTGTCTTTCTGAACAAGTTACAACACGTTATTCCTTCCCAGTATGTGTTTTTTCTTAATTCTTTTCCTTAAATTCTCATCTAGGAGAGGGAAAATATATTTTCAGTGAGATATGCATTCTCTTCAGCTTCACACGTTTTTAAGCAACTGTGATGCCATAATAAAGCACTAACACAGCAGCATGCTCTGCATAGCAATGGCCACATTTCTTGTGCAGGCTCACTTCTGCCCAGTGGAACTTTCTTCAAAAAAAGCAATGCAAATTATTGCATTTGCTACTGGGTAATATAACAGAACTTCTCAGAAATTAATAAGAAAAACAATAACATCTTTTCCTCAGCCTTTACAAAACTATCAGCACGCCACCTGTATTTTAGAAGAGGATGCAGGACTGAGGACAGAGGATCTTTTTTTCATACTCCTTAGCTGAATGTGCTTTCTCAACTTGTCTTTACATAGAGGAGAATATTCTTAGGTCAAGAAAGGAATAAACCATTGTTTTCGCTGAGAGAGTAGGAACGGCTGACTTGTTGCTTTGGTACACTCATCCAGATACCTGGTCTGGACAACAGCACAACTTCCCACTCGCTTTAGACAGATTTAGAAACTAACACAGGTCAGACCTGCTGATGTCTCTGTGAAGGACTTCATCTGTCAAGGTGGAACTCAAGTTCAGCTCCCCAAGGTCACGTCCCCTAAACCCAGTTAAGCTCAGTTGTGAAGTAGTGCCATCGAATCAATGCAACTGGCCAAGCACCTAAGACAAAGCTGATGCTTTTCTGTTCTGCTGGATGCCTCACACATGCCAGCACAGGGCCTGGCATGGATGTCTCCTCTTTGTAGGCTTCGGGCTAATGGAAAACAAATCTAGCCTTTCTTTTCCCATTTAGAGAGAAATATATTCCTGTCAAAGGAACAAGAGGAAGCTACCAGAACTGGAGGGTTCTTTGCAGAAGAGAGGTGGGGTGGAGGTTATGATCTCCCCCAAGATTCAAATTTCTTCTTCAGATTCAAGGTCTGGATTCTGTGTAATGTAGAAGGCAGCATAACCTCTGCATTTTAAGAGAATTTGGTTTCATCCCTGCATAATGGAATTTTAATAGGCAACATGCTTCTTGCAATGGCATCCCTTTATGACCAATGACTGGTACTCCTAAATTTGTCTGTGAGGAAAAGATAATAAGGAGCCTCGAGGCTGTTGCACAATGTGTTTTCCCAGTAGGTAACAATTTATATCTGAAAAAGCCTCTGCATTAAATGTGGCAAAATGATCTTTTAAGTTCAACCAAACCCACGTTTTTTGAATGGCAGCCTTGTTTATTGCAGTAGCAGCCCAGTGCCACACTTGAAGGGTTGGAGGTTAAATGCAACAGACTCAGCTCAGCTCCAAGGATGTTGTTTACAAGCAGAAACAACAAAGCCACCCTAATAAGACTCTAGGGGATAAATTAGGAATAAGAAGAAAAATCTCCCAATTAAAGTTTTCCTATAGCTTGAGGGCTTAAAGCCATTATGCAGTGGTCAGATCTGGATGCAAAAACAAAACAGAGCCCCCCCAGTCCTCTTAGCTGTGATGAGGCTGAGACAGAACAACAGAGGGAGAACATTCAGAGCCAGACAGACTATGGGCAATCTGTTCTAATAATAGGTATGTGTCTAGACTTAGAGCCAAGTTCTGACAAACTACTATTGTTAAAATCAGTGAGAATTCTGGTCGGGGAAAAAATAAGCAAGGCACTTCAGCATTTGGTCATAACATATTAAACACTGCACTCACAGTAAAAATGCACAGATATCAAATGAACCCCTTTTCAGAAACCTGATTCTGGCTGACTTTTTTAGTATGTGCCAAGTGATGCAGATCTGGGTCTTGCTTGTTCATGTCTTAATTCTTGTTTGAAAACTTGAAAGATTTATGTAAGGAATAAAGAACATACCTCAGTCTCTGTAGAGGTGATGGTTATAATGGAGAATTCTGTCAATAATCTACAGATTCTGGGCTAAGAATTGCAAGTTCTGGATTTCTTGTTTGAATCATTGACAGGAGTACACGTACAGAACCTACTCATGCGAGGACTGCACGCCCACCAAAATTTTCTTTAACTGTGGCCATACCGTACCTACCGTGCACAGACAGTAACTGCCCAGTAGCACATAAGGAAAGACATCGACTAAGTTTCTGTATTTTATGTATTTCTTATTCTGAACATGCAATAGATAGCATGCCTAAGGGAGACTTGAACAAATGCAAAACTTCTCGATTCCTAGACCTCTCCGATTTTCAAGCTTTTATACAGCTCAAGTCTTTTGGGAGGGGAAGTTAACTGCTGACCCTTACTAGAGTGAGAAATAGGTTGTGCAGTGGTATAAAAGTTCAGATAATACCTGGGGAATTTGAGTCTAACTCCATCTTCAGGGGACCAAAATGAGGCAGCTGAAAATTTCCAGGCACATTAATACAAGCCCACCTATTCTTTTGCTTACTTAAAAGATATCCTATCCATCACTTTAAATTCCCCTCAGTCCATGTATCTTTCACATCTTATTAATTTTATCCAGTGTCTAAGTCAAGAAGTAGTAAGACTTTCAGGTTCTTTGAACTGCACAAGAACACATATTCCAATTTCTACAAAAGCCTTCTGACAGGTTCAAGAACTATCACTTTTTTCATGAAGCTGATTATTGTGAAAGAATAATGCCCTCATTTAAAAAATTCTGTATGTCTATACAGACAGCTTAACTTGCTATTGAACTCACAAGTGAACCTTAACAAGCCTAAAGTCCTGCAGCTCACTGAAAACTGCAGCCAGCCTGGAGCTCTGGCTTTTCAGAAATATAAGAGCAGTGTTGTAGACCAGAATGCTGGGGTTTCCCCTCATGCCAACTGGATATAAAAATCATCAGGAGCCAGTTCCTAACAGAAGCATCTTCTATTCTTGTTGTACTCACCTCAACGTCAGTAGTGGAAGCCAAAATTGCGTTAATACAACCACCCTACTACCATCCCACCCCTCACCAAGCAGTTACAGCTTTCTGAGGTGAGTCAAGGTTACATCATCTTCAAACTTCCCCGTTTTTCTGATCTTCAGTGCTTCTTTTCAGTCTGCCTGTCCTTCACTTTGCATGTATACAAGAAACTGTTCTTCTGCATATACTTTAAAGCAAAACCTAAGCATTCAGAGGTTATCTCTCCCAGCTGACAAACAGCCCATTGTTCATTCTTATTAAGCCAGCATGTAAATCTATGAAAGGTGACCAGGGAAACTGGAAGCTTGCTGCCATCATAAATCTGCTCAAGTGCCTGCTGGAGGCATGACATGCTCTCTTGACATCTTTGTGCTCCTAATGATTACCCTGAGTGCAATAAAAAAAAACCCTAAAACATTAAGAAATAGGAAAGAAGAATGCTTTTTATGTTAATTTTGTAAAAAAATCCTCAGGACTCATTTTATGGTATTGTCAGGAAAGCTGAGGGAGATAAATAGCCTGGAAATCTCTCATGATTATTAATGAAGATGATATGGCTTGGTTTGGCTTCCTGTAAATTACTGACAAAATTCTTATTCCATTGGTGTTTTTTATTCCACTCTCTCTTCCCTTTCTGTCAGTCAGCATCTTTGTTTACTTTTGTTTGTATCAAAACAAAGATCATCAGTAGCTGCTGAAAGACTTCAACTGATGTCACCACGCCTTGGAGAAAGTCATGAGCTTTGCCAACAGTTTGTCTGCTGCCTGCCTTCATAACTTTGTGCTTTCCAAGCCTGGCTGAGATTGTGCTGCAATGCAGGGATCCATTTCATTTGGTTTTCTCTCTTCAGTAGTTTTGGATAAGACTAAATGATGAACAAAGTCTGGGCAACCCCCGAACTACACAGACACTTGGCTTCAGGACGTACCAATCAAAACAAGACTGTGTCTCCCCAGAGCAGTCACCTCCATGTATTGTTTTCTGAGAAGTAGGATTTTCATTATGCAGCAAGACATAGGCAGACTTGGAATAATTCAGAGGTCCAGTTGCAGAAGACACAGGGATAAACTGAAGTACAAGCTGGCCGGGATACCAGGAGTCCCAGGTGTTTCAACAAGAATTCCCAAGATAAATACAACTTCACTGAAGACTGCAGCATCTGGTATCTATATTTTTTACTGGGTGTTGAGTTAGGCAGGCTAAAGATGTGTGGGGTATGCTGGTACCTGCATAATGTCTCTCTCTGTCTTCCCCTAATACATCTCCAGGTTATGGTTTCCTTGGTTAATAAACTTATAATTTTCTCAGATGTTCATTGACTGGCTTTGCAATAACCAGTTATGAATCAAAAGCCCACCTTCAGAGAATACTATGGGTGAGATTTTTTTCCTTGAGAAGATACCTAAGACAAGCAACTTTTGGGGAAAAAAAAGCACAAAAGGAAATGTATCAATTACAGTTTACACCCAAACAAGACTAACCCTTCGAAACAAAAATCCTTTATTACAATTCAGGAGTGATAATAGGCAATGTTTGTTTGTACTGTGTCAGGATTTTAAGTGCCAGTAAATTTGAAGGATTTACTAAAACGATAATGATATAAAATTTGTTCACATTGTGACTTATCAGGTCTTTAAATATCCAGGAAAGATTAGATGTATGGGACCTAGCTACATCCCACTAATATTAATCTGTAGATATTAAAACAAATCAGACATAAACCCAATTTATTTTAATAAATACATATTTTAATGTTCTTTCTTATATTTTAATTCTTCTAAATTTGAAATATATGTTAAAATTATGGTTTAAGACCTTGACCAAATGATCCAGATTCCATTATTTTTGGCAATGAATTACTATGAAAGTAGAAAGCTTGCATATTTCCAAATTTGCATTCTAAACAACACTAGGCTTTAGAGCGACGAGTGCCATTTGACAATTGTTTAAATGTTACACTAATAATTAACTATATCCTTTTTGAAAAGCAGTTATAGTGGTATTGTACTCCATTGTGGCTATCATTAAAGCTTCAAGTGTCAGAAAAAACCCCCCACAGGAAATTAAACCCCCGTAAGACTGTGAGCTTCTCCTGCCTTGTTTCTTTTACTTGTAATTCATATGTTATCTCTAAACCACACCCATACCTATGTGTGTTTAAAAGACCCAAAATAGGCTTCTTGATGAGAATGTGCAGAATATGTGGATTCTGCAAACACACATGTTGGTCTGCTGTGATATACATACAAAGCCATGCACATAAAAAGCTGTTGACACCACAAAAATGGTGAAGGCACTAGAAATGACAAATTACTGCTGACTGCTGCTATTTTGATCAACAGTAAATTATAAAGGCAGTAGAAGCTGAGATAGGTAGAAAAGGAAAAGCAAGTATGAAAATACATTTTTATATCTTATGCATTAGCTCAAATTTAGCATCGTTAAGAGCTCACTTGAAGGCGAATTCAGACTGTGGTAGGGCAGTTACAAACTCATCAGCAAGATGTTGCAGAAAAACCATTTTAAACACCAAAGAAAACTTAAATATTGCAAGAAAAGAGGTTAAAAAATATAGTGAAGGAAGTAACTGCCTCCAGTATCTTGGCATACACAGACTTTCATGTTTAGCATAGGGCCTCCACACAAATCCAAGGGACTTAGTCAATCCCAACCCTAGTCAGATGAAAGTAAGTGGTTCTGCTGAATGAATTGGAGGAATAATGGGCTACAGCAAATGGGTGGAAATTGCCTGTGAGAGGATAGGCTTCACTTGATCCTGTCAGTTTGTTTATATCTCAGCTTCCAAATACAAGCCACCTGAAGCTTGCACTGAGCTGACAGAAAGGTATGCTTCACAGAAGTGGCATCAGAATACAAATAAATTGGATACCACTTAGAGACTTGAAAACCATGGAAAAGCAGTGAGATGAAAGGCCAATGCCACTGCAAGTGACAGCAATACTTTCTCTAGAGCACAAAAAATGTAAAAAAGAGAAGTACTAATAGTAAAAAGAGGAAAAAATGCTGTGTTTCAATAATGAGGTGCCATACATTTTCATGGAATTAAAGTAAATACAAGACAGGACACTTTAAACAGCACTGCATTTCAAAAATCCCTCTCTACTGTTTTCTTGATATAATGGGCAATATAGAAACATAAGAGGAACCAGCTGCAGATTGTGGTGTAGTCAGCTTTGTCTTCACCTGTGATTTCCATTTTGCTGTAAAGTACTGAGATTAATACTTGTGTTGGAACTACATTGTAAAATATTTCATTTTGCATAATTGTACTTTGTCTAGTGTTTCCAAATGTCTCTTTTAATGAAACATTATTCCATGATACATTGCTATATTAAAATGTCCCATGACATTAGCAAGTTTAGAATGCTGGCATTTCCCACATAATACTCAGCCTGCTGAACACTTTTACATAAATGCACACTCTTTAACCAATCAGACATGCCTTGTTCATTTTTCATAATATTATGGCATATTACATCTCAAAATAAAAGCTTAGACACTTGCTTTTCAGACACATGAATTTCCAATTGCTATCAGAAATAATATAACTGCTAAACCAGAATAAATCAAATTTCGATGATTTTGGGCAGATTATTGAATTGCTTTTTGCAAAACACAAAAGCAGGTGACAAGTCTCATGTTCCTTTTAAAATAATTTTACGTGACTTATTTTTTTTCTTTTTTTTTTTCCCTCAAAACACTTATGTGCTTCATCTGCTGCATCAGCAGATAATTACTGGAATGTAAATATAATGGAAACCACAAAGTAAAAAAATGACTATTACTAGTTTTCATCTTACCTCTCTAATTGCAACTGTAACTTTTAACAGATACAGAGGACAGAATTCAAGCAGTAAAGGAATCAGAAGTAGCTCAGAAAACCAAAGCCTCTTATAGCATATAAATTACAAATTACTTCCCGTCAGTCTATATTAATAAAAATTTTAATACAAAGCACAAATACCACAAGACTATCATGCACTAGAAGGAAAAAGGAGGCGGCATCAGCTACCCTGCGGACATCTTCAGTTTCTGCAGCAGAAGGGAAAACACAGAATTTACCAAATATACATTTCCAAAACACCTCTTTGTTGCTTTGGAGAAAGTAATATTCCCTTCTCCAGATCTGGCAACAGTTTAATGCTGAGCATGTGAGCACCCAACAGGTGGGCACATTCAGAGATACCTTAATACCACAACATGATCTGCAAATGCCACCAACAATTTGGCTGCAGCTGTGGCTGATCTCCCAAACAGTCTGTGTCCAGATAGCTATAAATTATTTTAGTAAAGTAGCACACTTGATTAAACCCTGATCCATGCCAACAGTGTGTGCATGCACATGCATACATTACAGACACAAAAATACATCCATTCCCCTTCCCCTCTCTCTGCTGACATAACGCATTCACACATGCTGCTGACCTCTGACTCCAGTTTGTCACTGCTTTGACCAGCCTCTATCTGAAAGTTATTCTGGGGAGCCTCTGGACCAAATACCAAGTTTATGAAAAGTTTAAAGAAACTCCAGAATTAATTGAAATTCTGTGAAGACAACAGTCTGCTGTATTTTCTATCACATGCTATTGGTAGATATAGACATAAAAACTGTTTTAAAAGTATTTATTGTGCTACTGAAGTCAAAGGCTGTCTCTGGAGATGCTTTATGGGCCTACAAAGCTGCATTATTGGAGGCTCAGTTCTAGGTAGCTGGTGGCAGTAGAACCCTGGAACTGCACAGTCTCCCACATGTGCAGATAAAGGCTGTGCTGGGTTAGGGCTGACTGTATTTGCAAATCCTCTCTGCTTTGCTGGAACAGATTTTATAACTACAAAACTGCAAATGAAAATGGTGGTGCTGGAGGGAGTTGTTTCTTATACTGTAGGTCTCCATAAATATTATGAGCCCAAGGTACTGCCAGCAGAAACAGATGAGTCATCTAATATATTCCCAATGAATAGGTTTGAATTTCTAAGTGGTTTTACTCCAACCATGCTTTCACCCCTTTGAATTTACCTCTGTGAACATTTGGAGCAATGAAATTTTGCTGGCACAAGTTTAAAAGCATATGTATGATATTCATGGTAGTTCTTCCTGCTGGACCACAGAATATTTAGGATTGAAAGTGCTCACAAAAATACCTACACATTCTGATATCAGAGTTGCTGTCCCATTATGCTGGTCAGAATAAAAAGGAGCTATCTCAAATAATTGTTTTCTCATTGTTGGCAGGTGCAACTCTGCTGTTTCTGCTTCTTCCTTTGCCTTTATCTCCAGCTACTAATGAGAGCAGCCAAGGCTTCAGGGTTCCCTCCTGCATGCTCATTGCCTAAAACCCCATTAAAATGAAAAGAGGAAATTAAGGACACACTTGACATTGATGCAGCATGGCCCAATCCCATCAACATGTCCTTGGATGTTTAGCTCTTTTGGCGTGTTCTTGTTCATAAAAGGAAACCAAGCTAAACAGCTTTTGTTTGTCAACTCAATATTAATGGTCCATTTGATTTGCTTTCCTTGTGAGTGGGACCAGAGAGAGCATTAATATGAAGACAAAATCCTGAAGTAAAACCATTTTCATGTTCTCATTAAGGTGTGTAATATGGAAGAAGTATTAAATATTTGTGTATTATAGGTATAGAGCAATACCAGCTGAGCACACTATTGGGCAGTAAACATAAGGACACTATAGCTGTGCTCCACATTGAACTTGCCTTACCACCAAAGCACCAGTGAGAAACACTTCATTTACACTATTCTCCAACAAGAAAAAAACCCAACATGGACAATTCAAGGAATGGCTGCTTTGAGGAGCTGTGAAAGTCCAATTAGGCCTGGATGTAATTTCAGATTTGATGACTCACCACACAGAAACATAATGCAAAAGAAAACATTATTAAATGTATTCTTCTCTTAACATACTAGTGAAACAGGGAATGGGTCAATTAAGTACCTGTGCTATAGCATGCATATTAACTGCTCCCAAAATTACACTGAGTCCCTTTCTGTGAAATTAATCTCTCCAACCATAAAATGAGACCTTTACTTCTTTCTGCACTCTTATTAATTGCATGGCACTTCACTGGCTCTTGTTGAACTGATGCTGGAGAATTAGGCCACAGAAAGGTCGCTTTCTTTCCTTTCTGCTTGCCTGCTGAATAATGAGATCTAAACAGCAGCTTGTGTCTCAAAGCAGGGTGGATTAGATTGTGTGCAAGGAACTTTCCAAGCTGTGGGAGTAGAAGCAAGGCAAGACAGTGTGGTCTAGGCTGTGACTACAATACATTGAGCTTGATGTCCTGTTTCATGAGCCCCCTTCACAAGTGCTGGTAGGTGGTCTTTATTTATAACCATTCAAAAATTCTATAAGTTTATCTATGAACAGCCCAAATTTTTCCTGTGTTAATTACCATACAGAGAAAAAACCTGACCCTACCACAATAATAGCAAAGCTATAAAAAAAGGAAAGTTTCTCCAGCTCAACACAGGCAGCAGGAAGACAGACCTAGAATTCACAGTCGTATACCAAGTAATTTTTAGGTGGAAAAGCCTTATGAAGTGTCACAGCCAACTTCTCCTGTGGGGGACTATCACCCACTCTGTAAAGGAGGATTTTTTCCTACTCCAGTAGAGAGATTTGATGTTCCAGCTCTGTCTAGAACATCACGAGGTGGGATCTCTAAGAAAAAACCATTACATTGCGGTCTCTAGCTAGCCCTTAGAGAATATTTCCCTTAGATTTGCATTATCAATCCTTTGTTTTATCCAGTCCCCTGTTTTCCTGATCTGTGTACCCTGAGTCTGGTTCAAAACTCTATTTTTCTGCAGAATACCACCATGTCCAATTAGAGCATGCCCATTATGACAAAACCCTTGCACAATCAGTAGAGAAGAGAAAGCACTTTGTAAATGTGGCTGAAGTACTTTGATACAATGGATATAAGCAAAACGGAGTCCTTGAATCCCAGCTGCTTTTGTGTCAGTGTTGGCATTTATTTGGCATCATCACAGCTTGTTGTGCTGCTAGAGCCAGGAACCTGTTTTGATAAGGTAACTGCAGGCAGGTGTTTCAATATATTTGAGAACTGTGCCTGGGCCATTATGGCTAAAATTTTATCCCTGCATGTGTAATATGAACCTGCTAAAATAATGTGCCAGATCAAAATATATTATAGGTCATTAAGAAGGTAAACAAACATTCACTGTTCAGACCCATCTCTATATAAGACCAAACCAGAAAAAAATCTTCAGTCAGACCCAAGTATGTAAAACTTGAAGTACATCTATCTTTAATGCATACTCTCATATAAGCTATCAAACCTTCAAGCATCACAGAAAAAAGTCTTAGGATCAAATCACAAAAAGAAACCCTCCTATGAAAAAATGGCTAAAGGTACAACTAAGTTAAAATAGTGGAACTGTAATACATTGAAAGACAAAACAGTAAAGATGCTTTGTTGGCTCTGTACACATGATTTTGTCACTCATCAGTGCAGATAAAGTGCTAAGATATTTTATGCTTGGGGGACTTTATAACACTTCATACCCATTTTTCACTCATCCAAATTATAAAGGTCAGAAGGGATCCATTCAGCAGATCCAACAGATACCCATGCCTTGCTGTCTGCTTCTAGAGTGTAGTCCTTATCAAAAGATATGACACCTGAATTTTCAGTACCTTCCACCGTCCAAAGTGAGTCAATACCAGTGTGAAATGCAATGATACCAACCTGCAACACCTTGAGCAGGTAGAGGTCTGTGTAATATGCTAGACTGTAGGGAAGATCAGGCCTATAGGATTCTTTTAATTGCAGCTATTGGTTGCAGAAGCAAGAACGTTGCACTGAATTTTTTCAATATCCATTTAGGCTGGTACCTTAATTCTGCTGGTGGTTAATACCACAGGATTTGGAGTAAAGCTATTACATACAAGTCACTCCTTTCTCATCTGCCACAAGTGAGATTGATGGAGAGTACAGAAACCTACTCATGGCTAACCCCAGTACAAAGCACTGGAAAATTAATCCCTTTTGTTACACCAACTATTACCTTAGTATTGCTTCACCATGAAAAGCAATTGCTTTCTGATCTCTGAAGTGATCTGTTTGCCCTGGAGCAAACGGACTTACAACCCTCATAAAAATCCAAGACAAGATAGAAAACTATCTATTCAACCAGCACATTTCTATGTAGCAAGTCAAACTAGACTTCTTAAAATAATGGACTCTCTTAAATCAGAACATGAAAAACATAACTAATAAGAAATATATTGTGCATAACATGGATAAAGCATTTAACAGATTGCTGGCTTCCTGACACTCACCCTCTGGGCTTATATGCCATGAATGAAATTGCTACTGTGGCTGTCAGTAGGTTTTCACATTTGTTCCTTACACACTGAAGCAATCAGATTTAATTGGTGAAAAGAATGACAGTGAGCTCAGAAGCTGTAGAAGAGCTAGATTAAATGTTGTATTATAAAAAGAAAAGTTAACCTTAACTCCAAAAT
The DNA here is from genome assembly GCF_017639235.1 of Corvus kubaryi. Taxonomy (NCBI): domain Eukaryota; kingdom Metazoa; phylum Chordata; class Aves; order Passeriformes; family Corvidae; genus Corvus; species Corvus kubaryi. The sequence continues at coordinate 28,806,067 of NW_024581135.1, forward strand.
CTGCAGCGAAGCTTTGTGTGGAGAGTAGAACAATATGTGTATTTTAAATAAACTACAATATGGGTATATATATATTTTTTTTTTTAGATGAAAATGAGCTGTGGCAGAGGCACTTTTCTATAACAAACTAAGCTATAACAAAACATGGGAATGCTTTCTTGATAACTTTTTCTGTATTAGAATTCTGCTTTGTTTAGCCACTTCAAAAGTTTATTTTAAGGTATTTAAATACCATCCCTCTGCATTCAGCACTTCTGCTGTCAGACATCACATACAGGAGTGCCTTGCTTAGCCTATAGAAGTTTGGCCAACATATGGTAACTCAGCTGGAAAATAAAATACATCTGGGACACGCCCTCATTTCCCAGTATGCAATGACCCAATGAATAAATACTGGCTACTGCTGAAAGGAACATTTCTCTCTAATCCCTGAAAATGTGATGATGAGTCTAGAAGGAAAACCTTTTTTTTTTGTTTGTTTTTATTACTGCTAGGTATTTCTTATCAGGAGAAACACAGGTGGTCACATCCACTGAGACCCCCCCTCTGCACATATCTGAAAATCGATGTCCTCATGGTTGAGAGGCTGGAAATGCTCCCGGTGGGCTCTGGTGTCCTGGGCAGCCTGTCAGGTAACAATCCCAAAGGCAAGAGGACTTTTTTTGTGAGAGGGCATTCTGCAGAAAGAAATTATTTATTTCCAACACAATCTGCTGGACTTTTTGCCCTCCATCAAGATTTTTCTAGGCTGCCAAAACTTTTGAAAAGTGCCTGGGAGGGTGTCCTCACCCTCAGACACTGATCAAGCTACAAACAGCTTTGCTATCCCTCTTTCTGTTGGACCTTGCTGCTTGTGCTTTGCACATGAAAATGAATTTCATTTCAAGTTGTAGCCATCCTGCAGCACTGACAGAAGACTGACATCTTTGAACCGCAAACTCTGCACAAGAAGTTTAACATGGCCTGACTCCTGTCTATATGGCTTTAAATAAAGTAATTAATTACTATTCTCATAATCAATTTCTAGGACTGTAATAGCTTTGTTAATAGAAGTTCTGAAGTGCAAAACAAAACTTTAAGGGAAAGACTAGCTAGTTATTTTCATAACTTCTTTTTCCAAATCCCACTGTACTTTTCTGAGTGAAAATCTACTTGCAGAAAAATGCAAGCAAATTGTCAGTGATGTTTTACCTACCAGCAATTTAACAGCCACCTTCAATTCCCAAATGGAACTTGAAATAAAAACACTACAAGTAGGTTAATTTGAGGGCTCACCATTTTCATTTCAAAGGCTTTTTTTAACATTAATTTGTCCTGAGGCATAAATGAAATACAGACAAACCGTATTAGATTTTAATTTGCTAAAAGTAGATTACAGGCCTTCTCCACAGAGATGCTGAACACTCAGTTCTCACAGAAGTAAACTTTTTTCCCCACAGTAAAGGCAGCAGGTACTCACTGAGAATTGCAAAGGAGAATTTTTCAAGGGGTTGACCTGTAAAGTGCAAACATTCTGACTCTGAGCCCACAACATAAAACCAGTACAGAAATATAGCCTTAGCAGAGCTGGACTAGGCATACAAGTTAATTCTGTCTTTAATGAAATGCTTGAATTCAGAGGAAAACTGTTTATCTAATATTTAGGCTGAAAAAATCTAAGCTTGATCCCCCCATCTTATTATTTTGGATGTTTATCTTGTCCTGTGGAGTGACATTTCTCAAATCTGACCAACTTGAAGGGCAGACATACATATGAGCACAGAGTGAGGGTCTCAAGGCCACTGCTGTCTCCAAGTCACTGTCTTTAATTAGATTAAAGGACAAGCTCTTTCCACGTTAGGCTTTTTAGGGTTGGTAACTGATTAATGGTACAGAAGCCTCTTTATGGAAGGAGGCTTTGAAACCAGAAATGGTAAATTAAATAACCATGGCTAGAAATCCAGAGGATAAACACATCCAAGATCTTCAAAACTCTGGGCCTATGCTTTGTTTTGCTGCTGTCCATTTCAATTGCTAAGGATTTTTTCCAACTGAAGGCAAAAATTACATCCAAAACCTATCTCAGGATTACCCTAGAGGCTAGTTTTCCTGCAGAAGGAGTGGGTAGGAAGAAATTTCTTTGCCTTCAGGCTCCCTCCATACAAGAGTGGCTCCAATGGGATGGTACCATAAAGGACTCTCCTTTTAGCCTGCATCCCTGTGAAGGAGTGTCTCAAGTGATGTTCCACGTGTTTGCTTTGAAGCAGGAAAGAGTCAGAGAGGAAAAGAACAAGTCATTTGTCATTCTGTCTTGGAATAACCATGAAGTTCATCTACATCCTCCAACTCTTTCCTCATTACTATCTTCAGCCTTGTGAGGGCTTCCAGGGTACCTGATATCCAGAGGGAAGTTACTCTACTCCCACATCTATTTTGTGGAGTTCTCTATGACTGCCAGTGAAAAAGGCCAGATTCATTATTAAGCATGAAGAGATTTCAAAATCCCTTACTCAGAATCTAAGAGTGTTTGTTTCCCCTTCCTTCCACTGGCAAGTCAATCTGAAACAAAACAACTTTCTTTTGGAAAAAAACCCAAAACAACCCACCTAGTTTTCTCTGAATCACAAATAAGCATTTACGTTTAGTTATTAAAAACCCAAATATTTTTCACTTAAACTCAGTGCTTTGTGGCTAAGATATCAGTGAGGGGAATGTTTAATAATGATTCCTTTCTTTTTTTCTAACTGATTTATTTTGATTCTTGTTTCTACTCTATTTGCTCTGAAATACACTTTCTGAACTGCAGAGCATAGAAACACAAGGTTGTCAAGCAAAAACTAGAAGTCTTCTCCTTAAGTGAGTTTCCAATTTAGATAAATGCATAATATTACTGTAGTATTCTCTGCTCCCCTGCAGTTATTATGGAGAACATCTGCTACATACACTGGGGTGATTATTTGGTGATCCAAGGTAAATGACAGGTTGCAAAAGGTAACCACCTCACAATCAGTCCCTGGAATCACATGTGATTCATGTAAAATCCTGGTTTGTAAGAAATTAAACAAGAAGCTGCTTCTATGAGTTCCCCAGAGAATCTTAAAAGGTGTGTTCCACAGGAGGAAGGAGGAAGGAATTTAGTTTTTCTCGACAAGAATTATTTGTCCACTTCCTCATGTTTCATCCATGCTCTCAGATTTAAAGGCCTGCACCCTACCAGCTGCATCTGAAGTAATTCTCTCCTTTTGGAAGACTCTTCCTCACTGCCTTGCAGTGAGAGAGCTGTAAATGGCTTACTTCCTCATTAGCTGAGGAATCAATGTCAGATACAGGCAAGATGCAGACTTTCATGCCTGGTTAGTGGAAAAGCATGAGTGTATCACACAGTGAAGCAACAAAAGAGCCAACAAACATGCCAAACCCATCAAATAAAATAATACAGTAACAGAAACTAACTTTAAACACAGGTAATCAGAATTAGATAAGACAGGAGCAGCCCTCCCTCTCAAGGAATTATACAACCTCTCAAGAACCTTTTATCTAACCTAAAGCACCTTCAGTTGCAGGCAGTTTCCATATTTACCTGCAACTGAAATCATAGATATATAGTAAGAACCTGAAGAAATTTCAAAAACATACATAAATTAAGTACAATTTAGAGTCCACCTGTTTTTACTGACAAAAGTACATGACTACAAGCGCACATATATCGCAGGCATCCTGCAAGGAGCCCTTCAGAGGGCACACTTAGCCCTAGGGCTGCTTAAAATTATAAGGAGAAAGGCCTTTTAGTGTTTTATCCTGAAAACCAGCAGATTTGAGGATAGCATGAAACTATTGTGTCATTGAGATGCCACCTGGAAAAAAAAGAAGTTGGAAATCATGATATGATTCCAGTTTGCCCAAGGAATTCAGTTCCCTGAGAAGCTTTAAAAGAGAATGCTCTACCCAGCCCTAATAGCAGAAGCATGTTGAATCTGTCAGGCATCAGAAACCTGAAAAATAACAAAATTTAAAACTCTCCACTGTATATTAGAAGGAAGAAATCTTAACTCTGGTCTGCAGGACTGATGGAACTGGAATAAGTGCTGGCTCTAGGAAAGGCAATGTGGAAGGGACAGAAAACAATGGTGACATCTTAATGGCTATATTTACATTTTTGCCTTTGAGGAAATGCATGTTACCAAGCTTTCCAGAAGAATCTTGGAGTGAATTACACTCTCTTCAGTAGAGTTTGAAGGAATTCTTTGTTATTCTTTAATAATATGAAATAAGATTCTGCTAGAAAATAAGAATATAGGAAACCACAATATCATGAAGGTATACTGGAAGGGCAAACAAGAAACCACTCCAGGCAAAACACCTTTCTTTCCTGCCCCAAAAGTGATATGAGACGTTATAACATTTAAGTTGTGCAGGTACATTTATTTCTCAATCATATTACCATCATATTCAGGGCTGTGTTCATTACAATTTAAGCATTAACTTCAAACACCTGAGTTACAAATCCTGTAAGATACAGGAAAGGCACCAAAGCAACAAATGCTTTGGATCCAAGGAAGGCTATAGGCTTGATCTTTTAAGGTATTTTATTTTAGTAAGACAAAACCCAGCAACATGTTGCTGATATTCCTCTAGTACATCCTATTCTACCTCTGTGTAGAGATCCCTGATCTTATTTGAAAAGGTCTATTCCAAAGCCCAGTAAAGCCAATGGGGATCGCGATGATTCCATCTGTCTTATGGTACAAATGTAAACTTTATCGCATTTTTTTCCCCTAAAAAACCCCCCAAACATTCATCAGTGTAATTTTAGGGAGACTATTAATACAAGGATGACTAAGGATGAATCCACCTCCTAAAACGGGTGGATTCCCAATAACTTAATGGAAATTTAATAGGAAATAGGCATTCCATTCCCAGAGGTCTCTGAAAATCCTGAACAAAAGGCTCAGCTAGCCAGTCTTCTCTCATTATATTTTTCATGTTTCTGTGTATTTCTATGTGTAGGCATAATGACAGAGTAAAGCTAAGAAATACAATTTTATAACAAGTGAGCACTGCATTTTGTATTTCTTCATTCCAGATCCCCAGAACTCTCCCAGATGTGCATTTACCGTGAGCAAATTACTGAGGTCTGAAGCAACTGTGAATTAATTTAGCACTGGAAAATTAAAGAGAGCTATCACTGTGTAACAGCAGTAGGGGAAAGTTGTTTATTATTTACCTGAAGTAATTTGAAAAATGCTTACAAGTCCTTTTTCAATTTCACTACTTTGCTTAAACATAACACAGTTACCAATTGCTATGGAGGATAAGAAAATTGAAGCTGTAACAAGTGTGCTATTTTTAATTTAGAAATTTAATTTAATGCAGGTGGTGTAGACAAATAAATATTAGAATATTATAGGTTTGTCAGACTATTAGAAGCACAAAGAAAACGATGCTAACGTTACATGAATGGGTGTCAGGAAACAGGAGTGACACTGCTCATTCTCCAGTGTATTGGACATTAAACTTCTATGTATGCTCTTAAAAATGCAAGTACAAACAAGAGTCCTTGAAGGCCAGTTGGAACACTTCACTGAGACTTGGAATAAACTCTTTGTCAGTCAAAGCCCGGGTACCTTGCAGTCTTCTCCCAACCTTCCATGTAACAGCCCATCTTGGACCTAAAAAAAGGACTACCAAAGGGATTAAATGAAATTCTTCACCAGCTTGTGCCCAAGGCACAAATGTTTTTCCAGTCTCTTTCAGAATTTCTCCATCCACAGGTGGAGGAGATCCTCTCAGCTTTGAGGAACCCTTTTTCAGTTACATGGGCTACAGCTGTCTTTGCAGGATTGATCCAGTGACACGTGATAGCTGAAAGGGAAGAATTAGAACTTGAAAGAACTGCAGCTCTACCTGGTACCTTTCCAAAGCAATCTGACTTCAATTAGGGCGCTTCACATGTCTCAACTAACAGAGCCCTAGTCTCAGCTGAAACTTGCATACTTCATGGCAATAGAAAAAGGTGTTCATGATAAAAGAGTGAAAACATGCTCATTTTTCCACAAGTTTTCGGAATTATAGCTTGTTTGCTTTAGTTGGTGGAATGATCTGGCAAACTCTTAGAGCCTGCAGTTTATTTGTAGTTTATAGAAGCCTGTGCAGGTGGGAAGGCAGCTAGTGTCTGTTTGTGAAGACAGCAATAAGGAAACTTGAAACAACATAAAAAAATTGAAATGTGTCGATAACATTTTGGTTGACAATATTTGACTGTCCACACTTTTAATAAATAGTTGTGAACCAGAAGAATAAGATTTATTTGAATATTAAATCAGATGGAAGCCTTTTGAGACATCCTGATGAACACTGAAGCTGGGAGAGGTGATGACAATCTCTGAATTAAATATCAAATCTAAATGCTATTTATCTCCTTAATTAGTCACAGTTAATCCATTTCTTAATTTATAAGCCACGCTTGATTTAAATAATGAAAAAATTTCTGAAAAAATTAATACCCTAGAGTTTAAGACTGTTTGAAGAGTCTGTTTCTCACCATGATGTAAACGAATATAAACAATATATTTGTTAGACTTTTCAAACCATAGACTAATTTCAGTGTTCCTTCCATCCTTTAACTCCTCACCTAGATAAATAATGAGATGACAGATGCAAACAATGTTTTCTTATATGTTAAGAATGGACAAAAATAAGTGAATAAAGCTTAAAAACCAGTGTAACCCTTCAGTACATTAATAGTTCTTAGAATCATAGAATCATTAAGGTCATGATAAGCCTAAAAGAACATCAAGTCCACCACTAAACCAAGTACCACAGCTACATTCTTCTAATTGCCTCCAGGGATGGTGACTCAATCAATTCCTTGAGCAGCATGACCAACACTTAGATAAATTTTTCCTAAGATCCAATCAAAACATCCCCTGCGGGAACTTGAGGCCATTTCCGCTCATCCTCTCTCTTGTTACCTGGAAGAAAAGACTAACACCCTCCTCACTAAAACCTCCTTGTCAAGGCAGTTGAAATAAGGCAACAGTAAGGTCCCCCCTTTGAGCCTCCTTTTCTCTGGGCTAAAGGCCCCCAGCTCCCTCAGGTGCTCCTCATAGGAATTGTTCAGACCTCTCCAGACCCTCCACCTGCTCTGTGCCCTTCTCTGGACTCGCTCCAGTATCTCAATGTCTTTCTTGTAGTGAGGAGCCCAGAACTGGGCACAACACTCGAGGTGTGACCTCATCAGTGCCCAGCACAGGGGGACAGTCACTGCCCTGGTCCTGTTGGCCACATTATTCCTGATACAGGCCAGGTGCCATTGGCTTCTTGGCCACCTGGGCACACACTCTCTCATGTTCAGCTGATTGCTGACCAGCACCCCCAGGTCCTTTTCCTCTGGGCTGCTTTCCAGCCACTCTCACCAAGCCTGTAGCGTTGCATGGGGTTGTTGTCACCCAAAGGCAGGACATGCCTCTTTGCCTTGAACCTCACACAAGTGGCCTCAGCCATTGATCCAGCCTGTCCAGATCCCTCTGCAGAGCCATCTTGCCCTCCATCTGATCAACACTGCTACCCAACTTGATGTCACCTGCAAACTCACTGAGGGTGTGCTTGACTCCTGCATCCAGATCACTGGTATTAAACAGGAGCAGCTTCACCACAGCCTTGGAGAGAGAGTTTGAAGAAAGAAGCCTCTGATTTTTGTCGTTGTTTTGGAGACACTTAAGAGGAAATCTTTGGGGGAAATAGAACAGAAAAAAAGTCTTAAAGTACATACTATAGTGAAACCGCAGAGACATGATCAGGAATAATTACAGAATTCCATCCAATAACAACATTACACAGCCCTGTGAGTAACTGTGTTGAACTATATGATCCTTATGGTCCCTTCAAACTTGAGATATTCTACGATTCTATGACATGAATTACTTAAGATGAGCAACATGTACTGAATCACACTTGCCTTTGATATGCATCATATCCTGTTTCTGACAATGCAATCTAATGCACAAACACTCCAATTTTCAGCACTGAGAACTGCAAAAATACAGGACAACAGATTCAGGCTCAAGTGTTTATAATTTTTTTAAAGGAGAAATGGAAATGAAACTGAAAATACTACTGAAATACTACTGCCATATATAATACAGTAAGATTTCAGCTTTACTCTCTTTGTAGGCTCCAGTCACAATTTCTCAATCCTTTTGTTTTTTTTCAGTACTGTGTGAGAGAGAAAGTTCAGCATAACAGCTTCAGTACTTCAGAAACAACAGATTCCTAAAATACCTCAACGAGCTCAGATTGTACTTCTTTTAGAAATGCAGTTTCATAAGTTCTGTGTTTACAGTGACTTAGCAGTACTGGAGAGCAAACCAACACATCAACTTTACCCAAGCTCTCAAGAGCTATAATTATTTTACTTCAGACAGCAAACACAAGGTGGGGGTGGAAATTGCATCATGCTTTTTTCTTGCCACTCTGGGACAGATCTAAGATCTTAATAGTCCTCCCTCCACCCGCCTCTTCTGACTCACATACTTCCTACTGTCATTCCTTTGTAATAACTTTATTCCTTCTTCATTCATCTTAGGGTAAATTCCAGGAAACTGGTATCCATGGAAGCCACCTGGCTCCATGCTTTTTTCAGATGAACATCTACTCCCTGAGAGCTCCCAGGGCTGCAGATGCAGTTACAGCCTTAAAGACTCCAACCTGCAGGCCATTAGCATGAGCCAGTAATAAAACATATCATTCAGAAACCACAGTCCAAGTCATACAGTGAAACTGAAATTCAGGCTTCCTCTAACAACGGCTTCCCAGAAGCTTGATGACTGAAAATAAAAGAGGCAGCATGCATTCATAAAGTGGAGTAAATTATGGATTACTAATGTGACTGGAAGTAAAATTAACAGTACATGGCCATAACAAGTTAAAACTCCCTCTAAAAATGCACTTTTATATGTAACTTGTTAGGATTTTTTTCCTATTACTGAAAGGAAGACAGAAGATTCTCTAATATAGGAGAATGACCTAGTTAAAAAAAAAAAGGGCTTATTTATTGGAAGCAGGCCTCTCTCTCCTTTGCACAGGCCTTTGGGCTCTTCAGCAGTATTTGACCCATAATATCCTTGTTCTCGTAGAATAAAATGCTTGTGTATAATAATTCTTTCCGATAAACTTTCTTTTTTATCTTTTAAATATTTACTTTATCAATGTAAAACCTAAAACCCTTCAAAAGACAATAGCTTTAAGGAAGGGTTCCATGCTCCGCTACAGATCATAATATTAAAATGAGGAAGTAGAACATGAGTGGTAAAGGTCAGCAGATGCGAGATGCTTTTAGCAAAAAAGCACATTCAGAACAAATAGTTAAAAGCCTGGCTGCTTCTGCAAAATAGGAGGAATGATAGAGAAAACAACTTGTTCAGACAAAGCGGTTCCAAGTTCCTTGAAAGATGTTTTTCACAATCACTACCAGTATAGAAAAGGCTGTTGGGATATCTGTAAGCTCTTACTTGTATTTTACATTTTGGCTGATTGACTCTCTGATAATAAAGAAACATATTAAACCAACTGAAAACCTCTCCAAAAGCTTTTCATGATGCATGTGTGGGACTTAATCAGGCAGGGAACAGTAACCAACAATAATGGTGAGCAGAAGCTGCTGTTCAGGCAAATTCCTTATTTTCTGAAAGAAGCTTTTATAAATATCTGCACCTACAAACAATTCATGCTACAAATGAGTGTGAATAAATGCACATTTATTGAGAAGAGAAATCAATAAAATTTAATCTGGATTTGATCAACTTTAAATTGGTTTGAAAACTGCACTAGTTTTTCCTATTAAGTAATTGTTATTTTTGTTGTGTACGAAAATTTGCTTTATGTTATGGTGGTGGGCAACCTCTGCTACAAGCAGATTCTATTTAAGTGCAAGTTTCATCACAAGATTATTTTTAACAACTGTACACATACACTACTAGACAAATACTCTGTACTGCTATGCATAGAAAAAAGTAGTATTAAATTAAAACAGTCTTTTCTCAACTTGACAGCAGGAGGCTGATGTCCTGCTACTGCCGAATGGTGAGAGCTATGCCACTAAACAGGCTATACTTCAGTTCCGTGTAAAGAGTACAGAACCATGCCTTTGAAACACACAGTTAATTGTAGCCAGTTTAACAATTCATTAAACTTACAATCTACCACATTTCTGTCAGAATAATTAAAGACAACAAAGAAGTATTTTCAATGGGAACATGGAGAATCTTTAAAGGATTTTTGAAAAAAATGTCACAGAATTGCGGGCTATAAACCACAGGGGTTTGAGATAACACCCTCTTTAGCATGTCACACTGCCTGGACATGATTTCATTACACATCTTAAGCTGATGAGCTTAGAATTTGCATGCAACACTAAAGTTTATTTCTGATTTAAGTATTTTTAACTGCAAAACCCTGTCAAAGAAGGATATTAACAAACTTATATATTTAAGGAAACTAGGAGGGAGAGAAAACATGTTAATTGTATTTCTTCTGAGAACTTCAATTAAGAAATAACTGAACATACCTGTTTATCCACTGAATTACATATACAAACATCCACTGATTTGATATACAAACTGTCTTCTACATTTCAGAGAAACTCTATTGATTCATCCCAAAACCAGAGCTAAAATGGGTATTGAGGTTAGACCTTTCCTATGCATGCCAAACACACAGATCTGCATGGAGTGGAAAAAAATTCCACCCCAAACCATAAAAACCTCACTCTACTCTTGTGGTTCTTTCCAGAACTGAAAAGATGGAAGTGCAAGTGAAGATCTAAATCACATGGTGCTACAAATCCTGTATCTGAATGAGGTATTGAAACCTTAGCACCAGGAACCAACATACAGAAGAATCATGACTGCCATCATCACAGGAATAAAGGAATATCTTGCTGCTGGTCTTTAGCAGCTGTGTTTCATGAGCTTAACAACTCTCTGGCCATTTGCCTTGCAGACAGTTGCCCCACACAGCTCTGCCTACTTGATCAGGCAAAGACTAAAGGCTTGAGTAACCTACACATAAAAAATCAGAAATATATCTTTATATAGACCCTCAAACCATGTGCCATTTTCAGTGAGTTACTGTATGTGCATAACTAACCTAATACTCAGTTTGTGATTAAGCATACAAAGTTGAGAACTTCTCCTTTCATTTTTAATTTAAGAAATACAAAGCCCAGGGGGAATTTTAGATCTTCTGTTATCTTCCTCCACAACTCCAGCAATGTGGAGCAAGTCTATTTTTCTTTCTCATTAGGTATCTAAATGTCATAGCAATACTAATTTCTCCTCCAAATAACCATCTGCAAAATCCTGTTAGTTATTTGTTCAGAAAAGATGACACTAAAAAGCATACCCTTCTTCATTACAGCTTCTGCAGCAGTAAATTGTCACTCTAATATGAATAAAAAATTTCGAGCAGGAGATTTTCAGATGTTCTGTGTTGGCTTAACTCCACTTTCCACTGATTTTTCAGGAAACAGAACTCTACTAAATGAAAATCTTCAGTGAGATTGAAGAATACAAAATTATGATGTCCAAGAATAAGAGGATTAAGACACTCTTCTGTAAATTACAAACCAGTTTCTTGTACACTACAATTCAGTGATTCATTTTAATACTGGCTACAGCCAGTGATAGGCTTAAGAATATTCATGATATTAAACATTGTTTAGGTGATTTCAGTAGAAAGAGGTACTGACAGAGAGAAGGGTTAAAACCTTTACTGAATTTGTTATCTTAGTACTGCTGAAGAGGCTAAAATGTTATGGTTTGCTACAGGTATTCTGACCTGTTTGTCTGCAGGACTTTGCAGATATTGTCATGAGAGGAACAAACTGACCAAGTGTCTTTTCCTAGCTGCCCACGAGAAAAGCTCAAAATAAGGGATGTCCTCCAGGAGTCAGGTTTACCTCAGTAGAACCTTCTCTCATTAATATTTTCATGTGAAAAGATATTTTGTTGGGATCATCTCAAGTGAATAATTGTCAATATCATGTCATAACTACACCAGCCACAGTTACTCCTACAAGGTAAAAAGTGTGATTTCCTTCTTCTTGCTGCAGAGGCTTTTGCTTTGCATTAAACCTCCTCACAGAACACAATTTTTTTATAGGAAAGGACAGACTGAATGGCACCAGCTTAGGCTTTTGCTCAACTGAGCTTGAAGGTGGATCTGAAAATATACTACCAGCATCAAATCCATTTAACCCAAGACTTATTCAACTTGAAATAAGTCAAGTCACTGCACAGTCTAGTTCCAAAAAGATTTAAAAAAATAATCAAACCTTTAAGAGCTTTTCATGTCAGCAGTGAGTTGCAATGTGTGTGTTAGCAGGCTTTTGGAAGTGTTTCCTGGAGATAAAATGTGAATAATCTGTGTGGTTTAATTTAAATAATTTTATGCATAAAGCACTGCAGAGTTATAATTGTAATTATAGTGTTCAACTCAGTAGCAACAAGGTACATTTGAAGTTGGATTCTGATTGTACTGTATATCTTATGCTCCAAATTTCATTGTTTTGAACAAATCCTTTGGAGCAAGAGAAGACTGTTCAGAGCTTCACAAAAGTTCCTGAGTGAAGTTTTAGAGAGTTTTTTTGCTACACATTTTTTATTATTATTTAAAGTCCAAAATCCAATCTTCCATGCTTCTGTGTCATGGTGATAAAGTAAAGGTGGCTGAAAAGTGCCCCCGGTCAGAGAGGAAGAGCTTTTCTACTTTTCTCATGAAGGAGCAGCTGTTCCTATCAATAATTTCCGGAAGCAATAGGCCTGGAGTGTAAACAATATTTTATACGGATGGCAGCAGAACAGATTACATTATTTCTGAAATTTTTGCACTTCACTGTGGAGAATGGATTAACCCTGTGTGACATAAATTTAAATCTTAGTTCCTTGAAACTAATGAAAGGGTTAAAGTATTGTAAAGACAAAAAAATTTCTACAACAGAATAGTGTCATAGTAACTTGGTTCAGAGAGACAACACTGTGGCATTAGGAGCCCTTCAGAAATTGCATATTGAAGCCTGAACAGACAAAAGATTTGTTGCCACCATTCATATTAATACTGTTTTTTTTCTGAACTTGTAATGACGCCTTGAGAGGTCACCTAAAAACAGAGACTAGACAGGAGTAAGGGAATAAAGGCAGGGATTTATTTGAAAGGCCTTCAAAGGTACCCCCCTGGGGAGCCAGAGGCTACTGCCAAGATGGACCCCGGGTCACGAGTTCTTCACACTTTTATAGGTTTGGTTCATTTGCATATCAGGGTTAATTATCCAATTAAAGCTTCAGTTAATGATGTAATTTCCCCTCAGCTTGCCCCCCTCTCAGAGGCTTTATACTTTTTGGGCCTGGGACAGTCTGAGTGTCCTTGGAGAGCAGGCCTGGAGAGGCTTTGTTATGCCTACCTAGCATGAGAGAGCAGAGTTAACAGGCTACAAGAAACTTCAGAGTTACACACTAGGCAGTACAGGATTTGAAAAATATGAAAGTTAAAACCTAAGGCATCAATAACACATGCCCAGAGACAGACAAGAGGAAAATCCTGAATACAGCCATTCAGGATGCTAGACAAGTATGAGGGTAATGGACAACTGATACTTCTGTGGTTTTCCTAAATAAAGATGTGCTGCCAGCGCTGGAGATCAAAGGACCATTGTTAAAATCTAGCTGGGCATACCTGGTGTTGTTTGCAGTAAGAGCTAAATGGGTAAGTACTACTCAATTTCAAATGCTAACAATAGACTCAAAGGTCAGCAGATTTTAAGTCCCTGGAGCAATACTCCCAGGGGCCAAGCAGCGGGCAAGAGAGCACACGTGCGGATTCGACAGCTCATGAGCAGGTCCTGCAAGAGGTACACATCTGCAGACAGGCTCCAGGCAGAAACAATGAGCTCCAAAGGTTGAATAAACAACTGTCATTTTTTCATGGGTGAATGTTGAATGGGCCTCTCAATGTCAGGAAGAAGTGAAAGTTTATAACTTCATTTCATTTCACAAAGAATGTGCTGCTCCATGCCATCCTGCCGCTTGAAAAGCGGCTCTGGGAGGTAATGACATAATCACTGGCTTAACCTCTTTGCCAGTTCTGTATTTATCTCTTCCTACTTTGTCCAGTATTATGTGTGATGATGGATGATCACACTCATCCCTTACCCACCCACACCTATTAGTGCAAGGTCACTATACCTTTCCAAAATGTGGATTAATGAGTCGTCTCTAAGATCTTGTGTCTTCAGAAGACTTCATGAGAAAGAGGCAAGCTAAATTACCAAAGGAAAAAGCTTATGAGAAAAAGAGGCAGCTACATTTATTTTAGTAGCCTTCTAACAAGCTATTTGAGAGTGTTAGAACTAGTTAAACCAGATAGCTCCAGAAGCTTAATATTTCAGCTGAAACATTAGAGGTTCACAGACCTTTCAAGACAAGAAAACAAGGTAAGTGCAAGTTTCTTATACACTGCTATCATAATATGCTTCCAGCATGCATTAATAAAGCTGTCATTCCGGCTAACCCCTAAGTATCTAATCAGAAACTAAAAAACCCCTTGATTTTATCTTCTCTTCAACACCTACACATTACTGTAATTTTGTTTTACAACTGGAAGGCAATCCATTTTCTACATTAAATGAGTTCTTGCAACATTAAGCCTGAATCTGAGCTGGTAGGACCTTTCTTCTCTTTTATTTTGAGCAACAGCATTTTCCTGGGGTGTAGGAAAGACATTTTAGGCGTGTGGAACAGATCAAACTCCCCTCAAAGCCTCAATCACCCATCAAAAGCCTGAAACAATGCTGAGATCAAAGGCCTTAAGGGTGACATCAACATGCCCTTAATATACCTCCAGGGATGGTGACTCCACCACTTCCCTGGGCAGCCTGCTGTCCCCTGGGACAGCTTGAGGGCATTTCTTGCCATCCAGTCACTTGTTGCCAAGGAGAAGAGACTGACACCTGCCTTGCTACAACCTCTTTCGGGTTGGTTTAGAGAGTACTACGGTCTTCCCTGAGCCTCCTTTTTTCCAGGATAAACTCCCTCAGCCACTTCTCCTAAGAGGAGGAATGCTCCAGCCCCTTCACCAACTTCATTGCCCTCCTTTGCACTCACTCCAGTACCTCGATGTCTTGTAGTGAGGGGCCCAAAAATACGCAGTAATTTGAAGTGTGTCCTCATGATCAGTGCTCTAGTCCTGCTGGCCATACTCTCTGCGGTACAAGCCAGGATGCTGTGGCCTTCTTGGCTACCTGGGCACACTGCTGGCTCATAGTCAGCCAGCTGTCGATCCACAGCTCCAGGATGTCATATTTAAAAAGAAAGTAGCTGCTAAATGCAGCCTGTTATTCCAAAATTAAAGTATTGAGAAGATGCAGATAATGAAACGGATCAATTCTTATCCTTAGAATTTAATAAATTGAAGTTGATATATACTGTGCTCTTGATCCAAGATAAGCAGCTTTATCAAAAAGCCAGTTTGATAAACAAGCAATCTGTGAGGTGTTAAGAAAGGGATTAAGCAAGTGAAACCTTCAGAATCCATGCTTTGCTTCTTTAGTGGTCAAAATTACAGCTGCCATAAGCTTTACAGCTTCAAGCTTCTCTCAAATCACTATGAACACACACCCACCAGGTATTAACCAGCCATTTCAAAAATACAGCTTGATTTAGAGATTAATTTTCATTAGGACTGCACCTACATGTTCAGTTTTGATAAAGAAACCCAGCACCAGTCTGCAAACACTGACAAGTTGTGCCACACTGAGAAATAAACACAGCCAGGAGGGGGGGGGGGAGGGGGGAAATCTTGCTGGTTCAAAACCTGCAGTCCTTAGTTTGGAGTTCAAATTGATTTGCATTGTGTTTTTCTGGCAATAGTTCAAGATTAATAGATAGTAACATTAGATTAGTGGGGAAAAAATTTGATGTTTTCTAGATGCCACTGTTTAAATGCAAAATTTTACTTCTGTATTTCCCAGCATAGAAACAGTTAAGGTTTAGAATCTGAAGTTCAGGCAGAAGAAGATAAGTTAAAAATTGAGAGCAATTATATAAGATTTTTTACCACTTTAACTCAGCCGCTTTTTAAGCTCATTTAAATTTTAAATCTGCCTTAAAACCAGTGTCTGGCAAGTCCAAATCATTATCCTTGATTAAAAAAGCAAAATATTCCCTCTTAAGACATACACATCATAGATTATTTGGGAAAAAAATTCACCCACCCCCAAAAAAAAACAAACCAAAAAAACCCCCAAAAAAACCAAACAAAAAAAAACCAAAAACCCAAACCCCCGGTAGCATGAGGTATAGCCTGAGAAACCTGGCTACCTTCCCTGCAGAAAATCCAGGATCATACTGTCCCACAGAAGAGCTTGCATGCAGGGAAAAGCATGGAAGATAAACCTCTAGAACAAGACATGTGATTACAAAACTATTCCAAACTGCATTCTGTTTTTTTCACCACTCCAAAAACAATATTGCCATTTCAGAGTGTGATGATGCAAGGATTCAGCTGTGACAGTGCCCCCGCCAGTCCAAGCAGCCATGGCCATTCAGAAATTTTACCAGGCTTCTGTGAAAGTGCCTAAAACCAACACTCATGCTTTAACCCCAGCTAAGCCAACCACCTGAAAACACACCAAACCCCCCAGCTTTAACTGGCTGCAGCACCCCATGGATCAGTCAGAACAAGGCATCACTACACTGACAAATTGAAATGTAAAGCTAGAAAAAAAAAGTAAAAGGAGGGGGAGCACGTGTACAGATTCATACTGGCACATCAACTGCACATGAGAGACTGTCTGAAGCGCAACTCATTCATGTGAATATTTCTATCCACCTGACCTTCTGTATTACATACACCCAAGCTGGGGCAGATGGGATATGAGTAAAAATTGTATTAAAGAACCTGACAGCTGTGAACAGGCTGTAAATCAAATGGTTCAGGTTACCTGTAGCATGACTCTCAGAACAAAGACCTTTGTTTTTAAGAGTACATACACTCTGTTCATCCCACAGCAGGCAGCTGTCTCTTATAACTGATGTCTAAGGTGGCCAATTTTCCAATCATTTTTCAAACTTTCCTGCTTAATGAGGTGAGCCGCACAATGGCAGTTTATATACCTGCTGGAAAACCTTTTATTTGAAGGGTCACTGCCCTTAATTATAGTGGTACCTGTGTACTGCTTTGCTTTTAGGCCTGTCAAGGTTTCCATTAAAAACCTATTTCTGGATGTTTATTCTGCAATACCCTTCCAAGTCCACTGTGGGTTGAAGCATGGCTTGAAAGGTCTCAGCAAGTATTTTTTCTAAGTAATCATGGTTCTCTTGTTCCATCCCAAATAATTCAGGAATGACTCTTTCTACTGCTTCTTTGTGGGAGGGTTATATTTTTCCTAAGGGAATAAACATTTTACAGGTAGGAAGAACTTAAACAGAAAGGGTAATCATATTAGAAAGTATAATAATCTTAAAAGAAAGCCTGTACCCCAAAACCACAGAGCTTGATAATTTGCCATCTTAAATTCATTGCATCAGTTGGAAGGAGTTGTTGTTCTTCCTTGGCTCACCATCACTGCTATATGATATTGACTTTTTATTTTCTTCTTCACCTATCCTGCCTGTTATCACAGGCCTTTTGGCATTCTCTTTATCCCAAAGTCAGGAGACACTACTCCTGTTGAAGAGAGGCTACACTAAAGCATGTAGGTTACCTGGTTTATTGTTCAGGTTATATGTAACATTGCAGACAAGAGAATGGAAGGCTTCCTCTATATATTCTCTCACCTGGAACAGGAGAAAAAAGTGCCCAAAGAGAAAAAAAAAAAATACCAAAGCTATTCACTTCTGTTCAGTCATGGTAACATACACAAGACTAGACCAGAGTGTCACAAGGACAGTGATGGGACTCATCAAATATTCCAAGAAGGAGAAACCCAGCAGAGAAACCATGAACACCACCAGTAATAAGCAGACACTGGGAAGAGACTGATGTATACAGTGCTAGCTGTGGCTGAGAAACAAGTGACACATGAAAGGTACTCACCTTTTTTGGTGGGAACATAAAATAAGTTTCAAGCCTCACAGCTGCAAGGGTCACAGCTGCACTTGTCCACGACACACTGGAATCTCGCAGGACAAGAAGCAGTAGACCACAAGCCCAACTTGTTGCATAGTCACAGATCATTTACACATCAGGTTCATGAACCCTTATCAATTCTCAACATAATGAGCTGAGGTTGTTGAGCTACCTGAGATATCAGCCTACGAGCCTCTGGTGTACACTGAAGCTCTGAAGGTAATGCAAAACCAAACAAAGTCTGTGGAAGAAATTAGTGGTTTTCAACAGAGTTCAGAGTTTCTACTTTGGCATTAGGATGGTACCTGCCATGACAAGAGATACTTGCACAAGAGTTCCTGCAGCCAGAGAAATTGCTGTGCATGCATACACAGAAAAAGTGGGAAGAAAGTGTTAGCATTGATAGAGCTGGGGCAGCCTGCTTTCCTTCCAGTGTTACATGTTTCTGAAATGCAGAAGTATTTTTGTATTTTGTAGTCTACTTCTAGTCATGCACTTTCAAATCCCTAATGATTCTCCATTTTGATCACAGATACAGGCAGCAAAAAGGACCAGGTTGTGAAAGACACTGTGTATTCCCCAACATAGCTACACAAAGCTTTTTGTGTTAGCTGTGACCCTGTTTGAAAGAGTTATCCCCTAGCTAGGAACAGAAATATTCTATCTTCAAAGTTTCCACTGTCTCCTGTATTCCTTTTGCTACGATCATCCAAATGACAGAATCTTGCTTTTGATCCCAAATGGGTAATTCAATAAATCATTCCCATTCAAGTGAGTGGAACTAGAACAGCAGATTTAGAATAACAATGACAAATAGAATTTCTGGCCCTTGACTGCCAAAGCTGTTAAAATCTAACTCTTCTTCCCATATAAGAAGAGGCTATTGTCTTCTGATATGTGAACAAAGTTAAACTTCTGTTCTGTCCAGACCCCAAAAGCTTTATGACTTGAGAAGTGACTTAATAATTAATATAACTATAAATTAAGCAGAAATCTAATTACTTCTTGGACAGGTATTAGTTCCCCTTGGGCATTAGGAATCTGTTTTTCTTGTTTGAATACTAAGTGTCTAAGTAAGAAAGAAATAAAACCCTTTTTGATTTACTGAAAATCCTTCAAACTCCAAAAAACCCTACAGAAATAATAATCTACATGCATTACTTTTAGCTGCCCATCACAAATCATTACTGTGAGTCTGAATGCCCTTCATGATGCCTGTTTTGATGGGTTGTTTTGCTTGGGTTTTGTGGGATTTTTTTGTGTGTGTGGTGGGTCTCTGAGTTGTGGTTTTTTTTTTTTTTGTTTGGATGGATTTTTTTGTTTTGTTTTTAAAATTTCTCTGTGTGCACACAGGAACTTACACATTGTAATCATTAATTGAGTATGGATTTGTACATAAGTGAATCCATTTCTTGTAACCACAAAGACTTAACCATGTAAAGAAGACAGGAAGTTCTTACAGCACTGATTAAAAAAACATGCACAAATGTGTGGATGCATGTAAGGGAGACAAACTGTTTTCCAGGCCTAAGCTGCAACTGCTTTTTCATTTTCAGTAGAGCACCAAAAATTAACAAAAGGATTTTTGCTGTATGCAAAGGGCCACAGAAACTATTTAACACACAGAAAACTTTTTTTGGGCAATAGAGAATATCCTCTCATCAAAAGTGACACTGAAATTAACAGAGAATAAACAGCTTTTTGATCTCCTCATTTTAGATTTGCAACTAAGAAGAAGGAAAGCTGTATCTTCCCTTGATCTGAATTTAGCTTTGCAGTCCCCTGCTATTTCATCTCATCTCAAGGGTGAGATGGGAAATGATTAATACCAAATCTGAAATCTAGATAGGAAAAGTGGCCAAAAATAAAACCCCCCAAATACCCTAAAGGACTGATAAGCTGCAATAAATTTCCTTTGCTCTTAACTTTGAGGTGCTGCAATGCAGAATTTCCAAGTGTGACAGGATAATGAAAAAGTTATATGACATCCACGATCATACTTTTTACTACTTCAGGTAAAAAGCGCTCCTTTCTTTTTCCCTTAGGACTGCCTGAGATACAAGGTGCTTGTCTTTAATTTGATGCCACTATCATCAAGCTTTCAATGGTCTTGATAGTCTCAGTGGCTCTCTCTTTGCCCCATATCTCTTCAGAAATTACTGTAGCACCATAAACTATAAATCACCTTTAAAGGTGACCTCCAAAAGCAACAAATGGGCTTATTTCCTTTTGTTACCCATTAAGAGGTAAAGACAAAAATCAGAGATTCTGAGCTGGCTATTCTGGTTAATATTTGGTATTTTTTTTTAGTACTTGGTTATTTTGGCTGTCAAATTTATTTTCCACTAATTTTATCTTCCCTAGTTTTCCCGTGTAACACCCACATGTTTTTTCCCAACTTTCTATGCCAAATTTAATTGCATTAAAATGGCAAGTGAGTTGCAGCAAGTAAGTCAGATTTCCAGGCACAATTAGGGATATGTATGCAAACATGAGACACAAACCCAATCAGATCCTCATCCTCCCCCCACCTCTTTGCTTATTTTAAGGTGAACTAAAACAAGAACTAATCACCACTGAGAAAAATACCCACTATTTTCTTCAGTCTAGGTATCTCTAGATGAGACCAGGGACACCTCATACGGGCATAACGAGGTGATTGCTCTCAGCTGTTCAAGAGCAGGATTATACACATCAGGCTCTCAGTTACTGAAATTCAGGGCTTGCTGTAGTCAGGTGGACTGATACCAACCAGGTGTAGGAGAAAAAAGGGTTCTGAACTGCAGTGACTGAGATTTCTTCCAGCCCTCTCTGGATGAAGGAAGAATGAACAAAGACCATCTCAAAGCCTCTGGTAGCTGGAGACAATAGATACAGCATTTTGCAGATCCACAGGCCAACCACTCATCGACATTACAGCCTTCAAACCTGGCACTGATAAACAAATTCAAAAGTTGCAGTACTCTCAGTGGAGAGTAGGAGTAAGTGAACTCTTCCAGGTCCCCAGCAGACAGAAGGCACCCTTACTTTCTTCATGTGTCACATCCTACTGTGTCTCTATTTGACCACCTAGGCATCAGAAAACTCTGTTATTGTTAAACTTTAGCCAGTCTACTTACAATCTATACTTGCACTTTTCTGGTATTGTACATTCTTCGGCATCAATGTCCTCCTTCAAAGTCATCTGAATGACATTCAATGGTTAAAAATAATGCTTAGCATTTGTGCCAGGAGCTATATTTCATTTTAACAGTTCAGAATTATAATAAATCAATTCACAAATTAACCCACAGAGTACTTTTACTGGTGTATGTATTCAATTGATTTTTTTACTTATATTATGTAAGAAACAGCTGATACTGATTATTTCTTTGAGAAATATGCGAACTGTGACAACAGTCAGCTTCTGAATAATGCAAAGAAACATCAGGTGAGTGTATTTAGAAGAAAGCGGTGTCTGTTCTGCCCGCACTTTTTCTTCTATTTAAGCTATTTTTATTTCATTAATTTACAAATCTCTTAGTGAAGAAGAAAGTGATTACAATGCCTTATCACTGACTGCAGTATACCAAAAGTTTTTTGTGGTAGAGAACTTAATACTTTGCTGGTAATTAAGACAGATTTGTTAGTGTTGTATGTACACATGTTCGATACTTGATTTACATATTACAATACCAGATGACACCCTGGGTGCTATCTTTCTGATGTTGTCACCTATCACTTTAATGCCAGAGTTAACTGCAGTATTTACATGCTTGTACCAACTCGTGTTATAAAAGATGTTGAACATTCCAGAAAGCAAACTAGAAAAACAGAGTAGGCTTCCTAATTCTTTTATCATATAGTTAAAGCAATGAAATTACTATATCTTGAGAATGAAGTTTTCATGTTGCCTTTCACTACACCTTTCAAAGTGGTGCCACTTTAAAATAAGTTTTTCCATATGCTTTGCAAGATGATCAAATCTTGTGAGGAACTGACTGCAGTTTTCCTACTGACTTCAAAGTTGAATCAAATCCCATCATTATTTATAATGGGGATGTCTTGAATCTTTCATTGTGGGGACATTAACACATACAAGTAGAAACAAACGCCAGCAAAAACCCCCCTCATTTTAGAGTTGTTGCAATTCAAGGAATCAGAGACAAGTATCACCTCCACTGTCACCTCTGCCATTGTGTTTCCAAAAAAACCCTTAAAAAATAATAGCTTAAGATAGTCCCTCGCTCAGGCTCTGTAGGAATTGCACCAACATTGAATCATTCCCTACTTTTTTTTCTTTCCTCAAAAGAAATTTCATTTCACCATTTCAGGTACAATTGCAACAAGTAAACTGAGTCCTGGAAGTGTCTGAAGGGCCTTGCTGTCCTTTGGAGCTATATTTGTATCATGTTAACTGTTGGTTATGCTTTCCAGGGAAAAAACCAAACAAGATGCAGGGAACTCACCAACTGCAGCAGGTCCCTGCTGGTGCCACCAGCACACTCCCTTTTTCCTGCTAGGCTCCTATCATTGGAGGTTCAGATGCTTCAATCAGCTTGGACAGGGACCCAGGCCAGCCCGGCAGGTACTTCTGAAAATGCTGTTTCCCCTCAGTCTACCATCTTACTGACTTTTTTGCACCTTTTCTCGAGGCTTTTTTCCCTGCTTAAACCTCAGCTCCCCTTTCCCTCCAGGCCCCTCACACCCTCACTCTGAGGTGAGGGGGCTCGCACAGCCCAGCAGCTGCAGGTGCTCTCCTCTGGGCTGTCCCCAGCTCTCCTCGCTGCCCCAGGGGCTCCCCAAAAATAACACAGGAGGGTTACCCACCCCCTGCTTGCTGAGGGTTTAACACTGCCCCCCAAAAACACCACCCCACTCGCTCGGACCGCCTGGCTGAGGGGCTGGTGCCAAGCAGGTCTAACAGCCCTCGGCAGGAGCTGCCCACTCCCCTGCCCCACAGCCCAAAGGCCCTGCACCCCCAGCACTGCTTTACCTGAGCACACACCTCGGCAGGAAACTCCACCACACACAGGTAACACAGCCCAGACCACACAACCCCAAAAGAGGCATTTCCACAGCACTGGGATAGCCCTGCTGCTCTCTCCTGCACATGAACACTGCCCAAAAGAGCAGCTCCCTGCCCCTCCTGAAATAACCATCCCACCCCTTCTGCCCCCTCCCAGCACCTTCTCCTCAGCTGTGCCTCAGCCAGGCAGCTCCCCAGGGGCTGCCATCTCAGGTGCAGCCAGAAGCACCCTCCTAACCTAAATGATAGGGGCCCAGGAGGAAGAAATTAATGTAATGATCAAAGGCGTTTCCACAGGCAAGGATTCTTTCATCTGGCCCGTTACAGTGTGAATGATGACAAGGGCTCTCTCTGCAGGCTAGAAGGGGCTTATTCCATTTCGACAGAAGGGCATCAGAGCTCCCTGACCTGCACATGATGAGGTTTGTGTGTAGTGTTGATAACTGGTCTTCTCATGGCTGGAGAAGATACGGTTGGAGAAAAGGACTAAAACCCACATCAGACACTACTTGTGTTTGCCTGGGGAGATGTGCTGTCACTCCCTGGCAGGCCTCCCTGCACCTTGCAAATCTGGGCTAATTTCAGGCATCTGACAGAGGCAGAAACCTAAAAATGTATCCAGTTCCCACAAGCATCATCAGAGTTGGAGAATTTTTTCACCTTTTGGCATACACCAGCATGTTCATAACACAAACCAGCCATAGCATGTTGACTGACAGTCCTTCAGACAGTGAGGCCATATGCAGGGAAAGAGGCAGAGCATCATCGCTCTCACTGTGGGAGCTCTCACTTAGGGACAAAGCCTCCTTCTTCACCTCAAACCAGAGTTAGTAATTTAACAGGAGAAATAACTTGTTCACTTATTCAGAATTAAAAAAACCCAAACTTTTTCATCTTGAAAATAAAATCTTAGGGGAGTTGGTGTGTTTGTGTGGAAAGGTACTGTCATGGAAGGACGATGTCTTGCAGCATGGAAGTGAGGATGCTGCTGCCTCCCTGGGTGCTTGGCAGCTTTCTGGAGGAGTTTCAAAATGTCTGTAAGACAGACACTCTGTCAAGTCTGTTTTAACAAGGATAGGGCCAAAACCTACAGTTCATTTACAGGGCGCCCTTGGCGAAAAATATTTGCCTTGAAGATTTAGAGTAAGTACCGGGACTCTGGTTAGCAGGCCCTGAATATTTTGCTGACTCATAGTATATATAATGAAAGCTTAATAAAATGGAGTATATCTAGCTCATGAAGTCTCTTGATACTGTGTTGTAATTTAGTCCACCAACAGCCTTTATTTAAAGTTGGATTCCATGAGCCAGTTATAATGAGCTAAAAAGTGCACAGATAAGCAGTTATTTCTCAAAATGTGGCTCCCTATCGATATATATTTTGCACAGCCTGTATATCTTAATTGAATTGAAATGAGCATGGGACCCTAGGGTTTTTTAGGTCTAGTGAGGCATTAAATACTCCAAAAGCACAATAAAAATGAAAAAAACCTCTACTTCTCCAAACTATTGAATCTTACTGCTTCAGCTCTGGGCACAGCACTCCTACTACGTGGGAAAAACACACCAAAGCATTGCTTACAGCCCTTCATCATCTGTATCTTTAGCCTTCATACCTCCATAATCTTACTTATCTCCTGCCCTTTTGATGCATCCATCTTTCAAAGTATTCCTGTCTCATCTTCAAGTTGCCTTACATGTGCTCATATATTTTCCTTCTTTTCTTTTTGAAGCCTCTCACTCCAGGAGTACTCCTGCATTGATTAGAAAAAAACACAGTTTTGGCAATAGTGACAAACCATTGCCCTCTGTATTCAGATGGGGTTGTATTTCACTTATTTCTAAGGAAGTCTGTCTCTGTTGGAGTTGAATTAAGATCATGCAGACATCCAGTAAAATTTTTGGATAATCTGTGTTATGTACTGTAGTGGTTTGGTCCAAAATACTCATTACTGTTTATCTGCTGTGAGATAAGAATTAGGAGAAATGCAAAGCAGGCACCAAACTTGAAAGAATATAAAGCAGTTTATTAACAGACCTAAAAGAGGGAAAAAAGAAAAAAAAATTATACCACCTTCAGAACTCTCCTCCTCCCCCCACCTTCCTCCCTTCTCCCACTGACAATGTAAAAAGACAACCCTTAAGATGTTCAGTCTGTTTACCACTTCCATAATAACCTTGTTCAGTCCATTTAGAAAGAGAAGTCTCTTCTTGCTCATGCTATGAAAACATTATCACAACGAGACAGCCGCCCACTTCCAAATATTGTTCAGTCCATTTAGGAAGAGGAGTCTCTCTGCCTGCGTGTGAGTCCTTTCCCCCCCGGCTTGCAGCTTGTCCCGCAACTGCTTTTGAGGGTCCACTCTTGAAGTTTTTTGGGGTACAGTTTTAAGGTTGAGCCGTTCAGAAACAAAAACAGAGGCCCTTCTCCTTCCCTGGGAGCAAAGGGTCTTCATCATCTTCATCGTTAGGACTATCTCTGGGAGCATCTCTAGGAACTGAGGTTTTCTCCTTTCCCATTTGGAGCAAAAGTCCTCATCTGGTTCATCTCTACGGACTGAGGTTTTCTCCTTTCCCGTTTGGAGCAAAAGTCCTCATCTGGTTCATCTCTCCCTGTCCAAACTTCTCATGAAATTACAGCTGCGTCAGCATCTGCCTATCTCAGTGCAGGTGCTTTTGCTTACGAGTTGAACACTCCACCCCCCATATCTTCATGAAATTACAACAGGATACTCTGATATATCATAGCTTCACAACAGAATTTCAGCTTTAAGCATCTCCTCTCTCTCTTCCCTCAGGTCTTCAGCTCTTCACAGCAATAAAAGGGTTAATCTCACCTCGGCCTTGCAGCTTTGCAGCTGGAATGTTGAATTTTTCTTATCGCAGTGGAGAAGGGGGAGAGCCGAGCTGCTCCGGCTGCCCACGGCAAGGCAGTGGGGGGGTTCCACGGCTGGAACAGGTCCATGGCTTCAGGATGGCCGTGGCCCGGCCTGACCTGGCCCAAGCAGGGCCTGGCCGGGCCCGCTGGCCCCCACACGGGGCCCGCAGCCACCTGTGCCAGCGCCGGAAACGAGAGAGAGCTTGGAGGGGGAGTTTGCCTATTCTTAAATGTGGATCACAGAGGTGGTCACAACTTTAAGTGGCTTAGAGAATTGTCCATATTCAAACTGGCCAGCTGATAGGTTCTATCAGTTCCCAGAGGAACCTGTAAGCACCCCTTAGCAAGGACGTCCCTTCCGGGACTATGCTTGCTAACCTATGACATGTACATTGCTGCATATATCAGCATGGAAACCAGCAGTAGATGCTCTGTGTATTAAATACACAATGAATTGACGCTGATGTGGAAAAATGATCTAACTCAAAGTAAACAGCAGGAGTAAAACTTTTCCAAAGTGAATCTTTTAAAAGCTTAATAGCTGTTAATTTTAAAAACTGTTCTTACTTATTATCATGCTTCCTGCCTACCATATACCAGAACAATCCTGAATGCTCTAAACAAGCCACTGATCAACCTATTTTTGAATGAAATTTGGAGACATCAAAGGGTAAGGCACTTAAAAGAAAGATCTGAGGTCTTGGATGCTTACCCAAATTGAGCTGAGGCTCTGAATACATTTGCTTGGCAATCACTCTTGGATGATACGATTTACATTGTCTCAGAGGGAGTATTATTGATCACCTTCCACTGCCATGACTGTTACAGTGTCAATCAAAAACAAACAGCTTGCTAACATTCCGACTCCAGCTGTACAAATGTTCTCTTTTTGGGGCTCATTAGTTTGCTCCTGCTGGCATCTTTTCAGCCAGAAATAAAAAAAAGCCCTGGTGTTCTCATTCAGTACAAACAAAATGGTATGAAAATATTTTGCATAAACTTGAATTCCAATTAACCAAAAATGGTCTTTCTTAAAAAATAATCAAAAGAACTCGTTTAGACATTAGAACTACAAGTGACACGCTGTTAGGATGTATGGTTTTTATTCTCTGTTTTGATATCTGAAACAAAGTTCATTGGTAGTGGGTGAAAATGCCCAGACTATGGAATAGACTTGAAATCAAAGACCAAAAGATTTCATTATAACAGAAGGAGTTGTTGCCCACAAATTAGGTTATGTTAATTCAAATGCCAAGCAGAATACTTTGATGGATTGAAGTGCAGAACTGGACAAAGAAAATAATGTCTACAACTGTTATGAATTTCTAAATTCATTTCATCTGTAAGGAGAAGAATATTGATTTCATTTATCTCAGTTGGTGGTATGACTGAAGAATAACTCAAATTCAGTGTCACCAGCTGCACAGATGATGGTACTGCAGCAGAGGATGGCAAGAAAAGGTGATTCAAGAGTGATAAACAATTTCATCAAAAGAGCTCAAACCCAGCCTGTCTTTAAGAGAAGGCAAAGTGCAATCTGTGGATTCTACTGCTTCTTGAAGTTATGATAACCTTTGTAATGTCTGTGGGTTTTAAGCTATGGTTGATTTTTCATGTACTTACACTAGAAGACACAGACTAAAAGAGTGATAACGTGGGATGTTGATCTGCTGGTATAAATCAGGAGAAACTATATAAATCAAAGGAGTTAATGAAGCTGTAAGTAATGAATTGGTTGATAGGTGAAGAAACTTGTTACATAGTTCAGCAATATGGGTTGATTCAATATCATATTCAAGTAAATTTAGATATTTCTGAACCACATCAGTAAATTTTGGATTAAAGTTCTATGCCATATATTTTTAATTTTGCTTTAAGAATATTTTGTACTTTTTGAATTTGAGGTTTTGAGAAGTGGTTTTTTTCTGAACTTTCTTAAAGTAAATTATCATCTTATTTTTTCCACTCAAGGACTCAGTGTGTGACAGCTTAAGCACGTGAACAGCCATGTTGAGGTTAATGAGATGATCTGTGTGCTAAAGCTCAACATTTCTGTGAATTGTCAAAATCACTTGAAATAAAAATGCAGATATCACCATGAATGACACAAAATTAATTCCAAAGTTCATTGCACTTGATACAATTCTAAATAGTTATGGTTCAAATACACAAAAAAATCTGATCTCATCAACATATCCTGCTGAAGCTGAAATTTCTTACTTTGATTGTCTCAGCCTTCATTTCAGTTAAGGATATGCAAGAAAGCCAAGACACACTAAATTTCTTATAATCAAAGAGGTTTTATTTCACACCCTATTTACATATTAGGTCTCTGAAGTAAAACATTAGAGATTATTTTATATAGCCTTATTTTACTATAAGGGCAACCAGTCCAGTTTACCAGAATATGAATAAGTGCAAATGTGAAAGAAGCAGGATTGACTACACAATGTCTTTGCTCATGGTTGCCAAACAAACAGGCATGGTGAGGAATAAAGCAGGCAATAATCCTTTTAAGGAAATCCTGAGCACATTAAAATATATCTGAAAACTGAATGTTTTTCTCTTTCTTGTCTGTTTGAAACAGTCTATTAGAAGTACAGTTCCAGGGGTTTGTATTAGAATCAGCATTTTCAATGAGTAAATATGAGGTAAATGTGTGAATTCAAACCAAAGTATGAGGGATTTAGTCTCTGTTGTGTCAGCAGGATTAAAATGAATCGATCTGTAAAGTCTGATGGGAGCACCAGGCTCTCTACAGAAACATGTACTTACCTTAAAACATTTGCTTACATTCAAGTCCAATGTGTTGTTTCTTTTCTTGTCACCAGTAAAAAAAAAAACAAAACATTTACACACTTTCTCTCTCCTCGTGGATTTCTATTGTGTTCTTCTTACATATTTTTACATTTCACACTGCAAATTTTGTTTATGTTGTGGTGAATCTCAGGCAAAGTCTTCTTATCCACAATACACGCAGAAGGCAACACTTCTCTGGATTAATTTTTAGAGATTCAGAGTATCACAGAGCCTCAATAAATTAAGATGTATTAGTCAGGCTAAGAAATTAACAAGATTTGTGCCTAACCTGAGACATAAATTTAGTGTGAGGTACCATTGTGCCTTGTGCAATAGATTACTGGGGAAAGCCTTGCTGGGAGGATGGTCCCTTCTGTGGGATCCCATACCTTAAATCTCCTTTTCAAGCAGAATTTCACACTGATATGTCTCAGAATCTAATCATGGTAGCAAGAGTCCTTTTGCTTTTTAAATGTATTTTTACTCCAAAGCAATGCTAATACCGAAGGAAGTGGCATCCAAAATACAGCAAAAGAAATATGAAAAGTATTGTGTTGTTTAAGGCACAAAATGGAGATTTTATGTTTAGTCTCAATATGTAAATTATCGACAAGTGTTCTCTGACTTTTGTAGTAGCAGCTAAGAAATAGTTTGGGTGCTCTTAATATTTATACTCTGCGGTATTTGGTATTTGTTAGAAAACTTTTAATTGCTTGATCTGCACCTATAATCAGTGACAAAAAACCAAATAAACGCTGATTTTGGTGCAAGTGTTTTACAGTTCTCCCTACATCATGAATCAAATTACAAGATAACTAGCTCAGCTTGATGTTGGAGCTGGAATCCTTATCACTGAACCTGACTCAGAAATTAAATCTTACTTAAATATTTGTAAAAATGCCAAGTAATTTAAATAATTATCTTTAAAAAATAAAATATACAGAGCATAGGAAGAATGAGAGAACAGAAAAAAATAGAAAGAAGAATGAACAGGAGGAAGAGCCAAAGTTAAGGCAAAGTCCCTTACTGGTCTATTCTGCCAAAGGCCAGAAAAGCAATTTCCATGCAAAGTTCTGTTTTCCTGTTATTCAGAGCTGTGGCTGAGGTCAAACCAGCATGACAGCTGTGTAAACTCCACTTCAAAACCTGGTATTTCACACAGTCACTTGGCATTTGAGCTCCATGATGTTCCCCTTGCACCAAGCAGTTTTCTCTGGAATGATAGAAGTCCCATAAAGGTCAACTCTTATCTTCCTAAGTGTCATTAGATCAGTGCTAAAATCTCTAAGTTAAAGCTGACAAAGTTAGCAAAATTAAAATGCCATTTACTGCCCTCTTTGTTGACCACATCTTGAGAAAATGGGAAGAGAGGGAATATGTGCCAGAAGGATCCTAATTATGTTTGTGGCAAAATCCTTCTCCTTCCCCTCAAAGTATCTTTACTCCTGGAAATGTGAAGAGTAACAGAAAACAAGAAGAGCCCAAGTGCATTCTTATATTTCAAATATTTTATTAGGTGCCATCATTGATTAGTGTCTCAACTTATGGAAAGAACCAAAGCCATTCATAGTTTTCCATGGCATTTTAATCGTGTGTTTTAAAGCATCACTGTAGCTTGCTGTCTGTGTTTTCCATGACACTGAAGTCTGTACTTGCTTGTAGTTAATTTTCAGTTTAGCTGACTGACTTTTGATGTTGCTGCTGAAAGTGTCTGGTACTGCATCCTTCTGGGAGATCGACTATAGTGACTGTTTATTTCATCTCTATTATCACACCATTCTGCATATATTATCTCATAGATATCTGCAGCACTTCTGTTACAATTTACTGAACTGCTTTGCCTGGAAAAGTGTCATGGGTTAGCAAAGCATAGTCCCAGAAGTGATGTTCTTGCAAAGGGGTGCTTACAGCTTCCTCTGTGACCTGACAGAACCTGTCAGCTGGCCAGTTCGAATATGGACAATTTTTAAAGCCACTTAAAATTTTGACCGCCTCTGTGATCCACACTTAAGAATAGACAAATCCCGGGCAGAGCTCTCTCTCGTTTCCGGTGCTGGGACAGGTGGCTGCGGGCCCTATGCGGGGGCTGGCAGGCCTGGCCCAGGCCCTGCTTGGGCCAGTCCAGGATGGGCCACGGCCATCCTGGAGCTGATGGGCTCTGTTCCACCCCCGGGCCCCCCCCAGCCGTGCTATGGGCAGCTGGAGCAGCCCGGCTCCCCCTCTCCAGTGCGGCCAAGATTCAGCTGAAAGCTGCCCACCACTGTCCGGCAAAGACCATGTGACCAACAGCAATAAGCGACATTCCAGCTGCAAGGCTTGGGTGAGATTAACCCTTTTAGTGCTGTGAAGAGCTGAAAACCTGTGGGAAGAGAAAGAGGAGATACTTAAAGCTGAAATTCTGTTGTGAAGCTATGATATATCAGAGTATCCCATTGTAATTCCATGAAGATCTGGGGGGTGGAGTGTTCAACTTGTGAGCAAAAGCACCTGTGCTGAGATAGGCAGATGCTGACGCAGCTGTAATTTCATGAGAAGTTTGAACAGGGAGTGATGGAAGCGATGAGGACTCTTACTCCACATAGAAAGGGGAAGACCTCTGTTCCTAGAGATGCTCCCAGAGATAGTCCTAGAGATGAAGATGAGGAGGACCCTTTGCTCCCAGGGAAGGGGGAGGGCCTCTGTTCTTAGAGATGAAATGCTCCCAGAGATGGGTGAAGAGAACTTTTGTTTCTGAACGGCTCAACCTTAAAATTGTACCCCAGTAATTCAAGAGTGGACCCTCGAAAGCAGTTGTGGGAAAAGCTGCAAGTCGGGGAAGGGACTCACACATGAGCAGAGAACCAACCCGGGCGGCTGTCTCATTGTGATAATGTTTTCATAGCATGGGCAAGAGAGACTCCTCTTCCTAAATGGACTGAACAAGGTTATGATGGAAGTGATAAACAGACTGAACATCTCAAGGGCTGTCTTTTTACACTGTCAGTGGGGAAGGGAGAAAGGTGGGGGGGGGGGGAGAAGAGTTCTGAAGGTGTGGTATGATTTTATTTTTTTCTTTTTCCCTCTTTTAGGTCTGTTAATAAACTTCTTTATATCCTTTCAAGTTTGGTGACTGCTTTGCTTTTCTGCTAATTCTTATCTCACAGAAGGTAAATAGTAATGAATATTTTGGACCAAACCACTACACTAAATTGGTGTTTCCTCCCAGTTACAAACCGAACCCGCTACAAAAAGTCAAAGTCACTGAGAGAAAGTACTTACTCAGACAATGCATGTTAATTCAACAATGAGAGTCTCTGATTAACACAGCAGGACTGAGTTCTTATGAGTATTCTGCATTCTGAAGCCGAGTGACATTCAGTGCTGATTAAATCATGAAAAAGGCCTCTGTTGCCTTGCTAAACAGAACCTGGGCAGTCAGCATGCAGCTGCAATCCAGCTGAATTTGCCAGACTTTGGCAAAAGATAAAGCTGGCTAAAGAAAGTTTCTTGAGCCTATGCAAAAGTAATTTCCTTTCCATCTGCCATTGTGGAACATGGTTTCATTTACCCATCCAGCAAACCTTGTCAGTTCCTGAAAAAATGATGCCTATGTAGTATCACTTGACCTAGGTTCCTCTGATGCCATTAGCAGCACATTTTCAGGAGCTTTTAGACCAATCATTTCCCTCAGAAGTGACACGGTGCTATAATTTTAGTGCTGCTAGTTGTCCAGTGTAGAAGTAAAAATCCAGTGTAGTTATGTATTGTGTTATAGTTATGTATTGGCTGAGATGCTAATCTGAGACTCTAGCTTGAGTTACAAAATTCACAGCTTCATAGGATATCCAGTTTGGACAGAAGTGCAACTTCTCCATCAGTATCATCAGTTCCTTCTTATATCTTTGATTTTGCTTTGCCTGCACACCCAAAGACTATGATGTGGCTGTATCAGCTGTTCAGTCAGTCCTCTCCTCTGGAAAGGTCAACACAATGGGAAAGACAGTTTGCTCAGGAAGGGCTGATCTAGTCTGAGCAAACAGGAAGTTCAGCATTAACTGATACCTGAGCTGTTTCAATTAAAAGAAAAAGCAAACCCATTGAAATTCTTTTAGTCCATCTATTTTTAATTTTTGTACTTTCCTATGATCAGGATAAGGAGGAGTAAAATACATACATTTTTAAAATACAGTCAAGTGAGAACTGACTGGAGAATTGTTTCTAACTGCATCAGCGGATAAACACCAGGGAAACAGAATTGGTGCATTAGCCAAGGACTGACTATACAGGAGCAAATGGCCATGAATTCATTTAGGAATGTATTAAAAGAATGATTCTAATCTTCAGAGGGATCAGATTTGAGAACAGCTTTCTAATAAAGCTTTGTAATAAACCTGAGGTATTAAGCTTGATTGGTTTATGATCATGGTTAATTACAAGAGCTGAGACTGAGTTGATATTTTAGGGGGCCTCTTCCAGAACTGAATCCTGTATTGCCATCTCCATATGCTGAGGTCCCTGACAAAATGAAATTTCCAAGCAAAAAATTACACAGGAAATCACATAAATCTAACTTTTTAACTGTGTGCTGTTCTCCTTTGCAAATTCAAATATGCAGATTCAAACCATATGTCTCTATTTACATTTAACTATCTACTCTAGCAACAGAAATCAAGGCTAATTCTAGGTCTTCATGGCACCAGACAACTGCTATCTTACACAATGGCCAGCATGAGCTCTACACCCTGTTCAAAGATATCTCCAAAACATCTTGCAATTAAATGAAAGATACCAAAGCTATGTATTTTAGGGTTATAATCTCTGTGTTCCTGCAACAGAGATGCAGTAGCCTTTAACACATTTAGGGTGGACTCCTGGGAGGAACAGGTCTATGTGTGTTCCTATAACTAGAAATTTAAACACTTACGGGAAGATTCCACACTAACAGATACATTAAAATTTTTTGTTAGGAATGGGAAGGATCTTGCAAAATTCATTGTACTCCATCTTTACAGTACACTTGACACTAAGTTAGTTGAGTGTTAAGTACTCACTCTTACTGGAGTCAATAGCCAATATGTTTGGAAGTCCAGTTAATTTCTTAAGCTATATTAGCTTAATGAAGCATGTATAGGCCCCCCTAGTCTTTGCACTTATATGACAACTTGTGATTGATATTAATTAATGACACATCAGTGCACATTTGAAGTGAATGATGAAAATGATCATCCAACCATGAAAATGTGTTAAAGCAACATTCAAGCAAGCATCAGAGAGGCAGAATCTAGATAAACATGCATCAGGTTTTGCTGGGATAAGTTGAACAATTATTGTTTTTACACTGCAGGAGGCCCCAAACAGGTTTGCCTGATTGCTTCTGCTTTCCCAGCTTGCTGTTGTTTCTTCCCTTTTTAAAAGACACTTCCTCAGTGATGTACAGAATGGAAGACAGCAGTGAGTAAAGGTGCCAGGAAGATGGGAAATGCAGATGATCCCAGAAACAATCAGAAAAAAACATTCTACAGCTGTCCATAGATCGGAGGTTTGGAGACCAGGTTAGGATTTTTTTAGCCATTCACTCCTTTCTCAAATAGATGATAAAGGAGTGGGAGAACAGATTTGACCATGTTTGGTCAGGTGTGCAGTGTGAGCCAGAAAGTATAACGGTATTTTAAGAAGAGTCGCTGTTCTTCCTTTACCTTCTCTTTAGATAATTCGTTGTGCCTGTTCTTGTACTGTTGCTTTGAATTTTGTTCACAGAAAAATAGTAGATACTATTTTGTACTTCAGTCAAACTTTTCAGACAAGGACCTTGAAGCACCATTTGAAGCTGCTAATCCCAGGCATGTTTCCAGCAGATGTGTCTACATGTGGACCGAGGTACCTTTTGCATGGTTCTGAGTGTCTGAGAAGCCTCATAGGTTTTATAACCACAGGCGAGAGATGAATCCTGGTGTCGGTGAGATTGACTTTTTATATATCAGCAAGTAAGGGGGAGAATGGGCTGAAAATGGGAATGAACATGTACATTTTGACTGCATAGCCATGCAGACAACAGTGGGAAGAAGCTATTGACAGCAGTAGTTATTTAGTTGGATAAATTGTCCCAAACCTGGAAAGCTCTACAATGCTTTTTAATGGGGTTGCACAATAGCTATACATTAAAAAAAAAATTAAAAATAGGCAAACTGTAAGGGCAAAACCAAAGATAATTTGAACTCAGTAATAAAGTTTAAAGTTCTCAGGGTTTCACTTTGAAAAGATTGCAAACTTTTGGATAAAAAAGGGTAGATTAGGAAAATAAAAATTCCTTACACTAAAATATAACAGATTGCAAAATATTTGATATGAGAAAC
Organism: Corvus kubaryi; assembly: GCF_017639235.1. Taxonomy (NCBI): domain Eukaryota; kingdom Metazoa; phylum Chordata; class Aves; order Passeriformes; family Corvidae; genus Corvus; species Corvus kubaryi. The sequence continues at coordinate 28,841,183 of NW_024581135.1, forward strand.
ACTGAAAATACTATTCCATGAGCTGACTAAAATTTTCTTCAACGAAGTGTTGTGAAAATATTGCTATCTATTGGATGAAATAATAGGCCTTTTTCAACTTTTAACTTTTACTACACTTCTGTAACAAAAGACACAAAAATAAATTATTTCAAGTGGTTCAAAGAATGATTTCACTTTACAAAGCTAGAAATGTGCCTTTTCACTTGGCCGTGTCCCTTTAAGGCATTCTAATAAAGTATGTTCAGTAATTCCAAGTTTGAAAACTTGTAGTATCTTATTTTTATATTCAAATGATTTCAAACTTTTTGGGCAAAATTAATCCCATTGTAATTTTGTATCTGAGCTGGTAGAGAGCTGTGGTGTTTGGCTTTCTGTCTGGCTTTCTTGTAATACCTACCGCAAAACACAAATTTATTTTTATTTAATGTGATAAGTATGCAAGGACTGAGAGAGGAACCTTGCTTCTGTAGAAGCAATTATTTTCTTACACACTGCAAATGAAGAATTATACAATCTTCTGCTTCTGGTGAATGGAAATTCAAAAGTAAACCTTTCAAAGCACTTAATTTTAAATCAAATACGATTAAGCACCTCAAGTGTTTAATAGATTATGAGTGGCAATGTGATTTCACCTAAAAGAAAACAGAAGGAACTGACATCTTTCTGCTGTGAAGACAGGCAGAATCATAAGTGAAGTAGGAATGATCTCCCTGCTGAATGGAGGCTTTACCTCAGCCTTAGCTGGGTTTATAAAACCCATTATTCACTGCAAACATGGAAACTAACATTATCATGTCAGAATTAAAAGTGATTTTGCCAGCAGCAGGCATTTTAACATAAGTTTAGCATGATGGAAAATTCAGACACATTTTAAAGCAAATTGAGTCTAAAAGCAGGGAAATAACTAGAAAATGTGCCAAGATGCAGGTAGGGTTGTAGCATGCTAAGTTCATACAAGTGTGGGAGAACTCTGCACAGCCATGATTTTTCCAGATGTAGTGGAAAGAAGTGCAGCACATCAGTAAAATGGTCAGAGGGAAGGGGAATGATTCCTTATGGCAGATGCTGCCTGCTGTGGCTGCGTCCTACTCAGTGCAGTGCTGAATCCAAGTGCCCAGAGCTTGTCTTCTGCAAGCATCTCAGACCTCAGGATTGCCTTGGCTGAGCCAGCATGTGTCTGCATGGAAAATGCCTAAAGGTTTCACTTGCAGAGCCCTCTAACATCACAGTGCAGGGACACGTGCGTGGTGTCTATACATTATAGGGGGGAACTGTTGAACTGTTTCAGGAGCATCTTAGCACAAGGACTGATGTACAGCTAAGCTGGGTGAGGAATGTGTTCTAAAAGGTGAAGTGTGAGCTCCAATACGCATGTCCAGGAGAAACTGAGGGACAGGCAGAGAGATGGCTTTCATGGCTGGATGTGATAGGCTTGGGGAAGGGGATGAGGATTGCTTCTGTTCATTTTCAGACTTTGTGACTGTGACAGCCAAGATGTTTCTGTTGAGGTCTCTTCTGACACTGGTTTAGAAAGACTGTAAACATGAAGAGTTAAGAAGAAAGCTTGGATAAATGACTTGGGTGTAATTCTGACCACAGCAAACTCAGTTCAACCTGCTGATTTGATGGGGCTGGAATTTCACCTTGACTAAAGTGCAGAGACTTTCCTAAGTGTTTGTTTTGTCTGGCAACACAGAACACCTAGTAGCAGGAACATACATTAAAACATCAAAGCCTTTATTTGCTCTGTGCCAATTCAAGGTACATGCTGCAGTTCTGAACACTTCAGCGTAACTTTCCTAATATGAGACTGGCTTATTTTCTCCTGTAAAGAAGAACTAGTAGCATGCTTTCTAAAGATAGCTTCATGCTGTCCTAAGTTGCTTGTTCTAGCAATAAAATAGGCATTTTCTTAGCACAAAGGAAATGACTAATTAAAATTTAGTTAACATATTGAATGTCTTGGATGGTTTTAAAGGAAGAAGTACTTGAAAAGTAATGGCTTTTCCTTACAGTTTTTGGTTTTTCTCCTTTACAGTCAAGAAAGAGCACTTAGGTAAGCTCAGCTAAAAAATAAAACCCCTCTCTGTATTATGTTTTACATATAAGAGAAAAAAATGTAGTGTGAGACACTAAAAGAAAGAACTGGAAGTATAAATGCCAATAAAACAAGGCAATTTACTACAGTGGGAGGCCTGGTTTCTACATGGTTGGGTCCTTAGTTTTTATGCTCACTCATGCTGAATGACATGCAGAGCAGAAGAGTGTGCCTAAATCCTGATGGTTTCACTGGGATGTGCACAACTGATGTTTTTGAACACGTGTTAATTCACATACATTGGTTTTCCCTGGAGGACAACAAACTATTTTCTCAGACCAGAGGACTGAGGAGTGAGAAGAGACTTTTACCTCCACCTACAGTTGTTCTGAGACTGCACAATTTCAGCAGTATAATTTAAATTCAAGAATGTATTACAGACATTCATTTTCAATGTATTTCAAAACCAGCTACATATATAAATGTACTGAACTTATGGGAGAAAAGCTACAAATAGTTAAAAAGACCCTTAACTTTTCTTCTCACCACCACAGGAAAATAAATTTTCCCTCCTGTTCTTCTAAGTCACTGCCATACTTAGCAGAGTTAAAGCAATTTCTCATCACTCTTTAGTTAATTCCTGTACCAGATCTCCCAAATATACCTGTTAATTTATGTGAATATGAGGTTTACATTCCATGGACCAACAGAGGCAAATATGGCCAGGTCACTGATGCTGTCACGTGTCTCAAGCTCAGCGTGGAAAGGCCATTACTGTGTCTTCAAAAGTAATTTCAAAATACAAAGGCAATGGCTAACAGATTCTTGTCTCTTACCTGTCTCAAAAGATAGGTAATTTCCTTGCCCTCTGCTCACTTATTTTCATACAAAATGAAGTATAGAGCAGAATCTTATTTGCTGAGTTACCAGCAGTAACTCAGACTCACTACTGACCTAAATTCTTCCTGCTCAGAATCACTGAAGTAGAAAATAATGAAGGCAGTGCTGTTTCTCAAATGCAAAACTTGAAATTACCGGAATGCCTGCAAGTTCAAGGCCTCCAGATTTACTGTTCTATTCCTTATAATAAATTCTTATGTAGGAAATTTAACGTATTTTTTAGCTAGTCCTGTACTGAACTATATAGACTAATATAATAGTTTCTCTCTCTTCTTTTTTTTTTTCTTTTCCCTAAAAGCTCTTGTTATTAAAAAGATTGTGAATATCATTTATGGTGGAGGGACAATCCACAATTTTATGCCCAGCTATACATTTTTTATTTTCATGTCCATGTGGAATTTAGCTGCTATATATTTTTTATTTTCATGACCATGTGGAATTTAGCTGCATCTTCCACAGCATTATGGAATATCTGCAAAGATTTGAATGATGATTATGATGTCTTCTGTGTTGCTGTTTGAATGTAATCATTTGGCCAAAGTAAATATTTGGAACTTAAATGTCTTGGTCTTCTGCTGCCTACTTTCCAAGGGTGTGTATTTTTATGCCAGAAAGGATTCTTGTTCATGGAGCTTGGTAGCTTCCTAACGATGCATCATTTTGAGCAACATTTCTTTGAGAAACAACCAAATGACTTCATTAAAGCTGGTGTTGGCATCTGTCAGCGCTCCCAACAATCAGCATGTCAGCAAATAGCAGTTTTCATCAGTGACATTTTTATTTGACTAGAATAAATTACACCAGCTAATGGCAATTAAAGCCCTGTGTACAGCTTTGGTCATCTCAGCAGGAAATCCCACCTAAGACAGAGACACCAATATGGCAACCTCCCAGTCCACGTGGCATGCTCAGGTGGGTTGGTGGGCAGCCACTTGTCTCATACACTGACCCTGGATACAGATTCATCTCAAATATCTTTCTTTTGCTGCTTCTCTTACTTCACTGTGTTTACTGCAATTGGTCAACTACTGATTTCTGGCTGACATTAGGGATTTTTTTTTATACACAGGGAGCTGTCTACCTGTCAAAGATTTCCTTTCAGTCCCCAGGGGTGAGAGGAGCTGAACAGCATGGCTGGAGAAAATAAATTGCTCAGGACTGTTCCCCGCTGTGCCGAATCCAGTACAGAAATACAAATGAGAGAAAATAGTGTAGCCAAAGACTGCCAGCACTGTGCTGCATGGAATGTTTCTAGACTGAAGCAGGAGGAGACTTGACCCCTGGTTTCCACAAAAGCCAGGGACAACCCATCCTGTCAAGAGTTGTTGCTGATTTAAGGTGTGCTACTGCAATATTCCTTGGCCTTCATTTCAGAAGCAAACAATACATGCTGAACCTTTAGTCTTACTTTCAGATATATCTGAAGAAAATGGAATTGTTATATTTTTTCCTTACAACATGTTTTTGGAGGATTTTGGAGGACTGCATATCAAATAAAAGGACAACACAGCTTCTCTTCAAAAAGGGTAATTCTGCATACCATAAGTATTAATTTTGCACAGCCTTGTTTACGTGAAGGACTTTTTTTCATCAGCAGCTGCAGTCTGTGCACGTTTGCTTTCCCAGTAAAGTGTTGCTGTCAGCTGCAATAAGATGATGGTTGAGTTTCCTCGTGCTGCTTCTGCCCTGTATTGGTGCTACTCAAACGTGGTGCAGCTCAAGGGAGGTCTGGGCCCCATCGGGGCTCTGCGTGGAGAGTGTCTGTGCAGCCACATGCTGCAGCCAGCTCTGAAGAAAAGGGATGAAGGTGGAGATTAGGCATTCTGCTAATATGGCTTTTTACTGCCTCTGAAGTGCTCTGGTTTGTATGAAAATAGCTAGTTTACCATAAGATAAATTTGAGAAATATAAAAGAGGCTGGGTATGTTGCATAAAGTAGGTGGATTCATATACTGTAGGATATTCCACTAACAGAAAATGTCACTTTACTAATGTAATTTTGTATTATTCATATTGCATATTGAATTTTCACTTTTCACATTGCAATTTGTATTTGATCTCATTATTATACTCTCCTAGACTGCCATTCCACACTGGGGAGTTGTTAGGTTGAATATTGATCTAGTTTTATTTTCTGGTTCCTGCTGTTCCCTTTAGAGGTGTCGTTAACATGAGAATTTGATGTTCTGTATTTTCAATCATTTGTGTATCTCAAAGGGCTCATTAGACCTCATTATTTGAAAGTGTGTGTGTGTGTGTGTGCACATAGAGACTGATTGAGAGACAGACAGGCATTTATTTTGCATATGCATGGTAAATGTTGGTATGTTTGAGGGGGGAAGTTAATGACTGAAGTCCTGTATGTAAAGCAAGAAACTTAAATATGTCTTTGCTGTTTGGTTAATGTTGAAATAAGAAGGAGGTTATATCCTGAGTTCCTCTGAAAACTAGCTACTCATGCTTAGATAAGTATGGCTTGAAGTCTTTAACTACAGATTCTTATGCATGACTGAACTGCTCCTCCAAACACAGGTGTGTGTGTGTGTATAATAGAAGTCAAAAGAATGTATTAGCATTTCCACTTCATAGTATGGCCAGTATTACACAAGGCCTGTTCTAGGATGCTATTGAATATTGCAAAAGGATGCCCCTTGAAACAGAGCAATTTATATTTTGAAGGCTGCCAAAATCAACACTGAGACTATAGCATTCTTGTTGCTGTTATTATTATTTTTTAAATATTCTTTCTGGGTAATAATTATTGGCTGTTCTGTTCACTTCTTTCCTTGGTAATACCTAGAGCATTTTTGTTAAGTTAGACATCTGTACAGTAGTACCTCTCTTGTATATTCTCTGTGTGCCTCAATCTTTGTTTTCTGCCCTCTTTTTATTTTTTTTTCTTAAGTAATTTCCTTCCTCATCCCTGTCACTGCAGGGCCAAAAGTTTAGACCAACCTTTGCAGAAGGTAACCTGACTTCATTTAACTGGTTCTTGTGGCTCTTTGTGCAGTCTGGTGGATGAGTTGTTTGTAGTTCTGTTTTGTGTCAGGAAAACTTCCTGAAAGCCTGATGTGAGCCTGAGCTCTAATTACACTGAAAAAGCAGCATTTTCATTCGAAGAAATTAATTCCATGGCAGATTATGTATTTTTTTTCACTACAGGGCTTTCTTGTTACGATAAAAATGGCTCTGAAATGGCACAGATCCCCTGTGAGCAACATGAGAAATCTTTAAGGAATAATTCTTATATGAAAATAGACCATTCATTTTAGACACTTTGGAAGAGTTAAGAAAGATATGCTCCAGTCAGGGATCTAATCAGTACACCCCCAAATCTATGTGGAAGGCATTATTCCTATTTCTTGGATAAATAAAGTGGGAATTCTGGTGCACTGTGAACTTCTGCTAAGATCAGTTTTGGTCAAGCAGAAGTCACCTGCTCCAGGGAGTGTTGTTCTGCTGCCTTGCTTTCCTACTACAGGAAGAAAATAAGCAGATCAGGTCCCATCTATTTTTTGATCTTCTATCATTGCATTTAGTATAGAAATGGAATTACGTACCTGGGAAAGATTGTAACCAACACTGACTGCATAAGAAAAGAGACATTTTCCTCCATCACTGAAAATATATTTCCTGTGCAAGAAACTCCCTGGAACTCCATGTAACCCTAGATTCATCCCTTGAAGTTCAGTGTTAGCCAGCCTACAGGTGTCTGTCATCACTTCTGCTTGCTCTCTGCTGTAAAGCTGCATTTGTTCACTTGTGCCACAAAAGCAAAGGTATTTTCACGTCCTTTGTAGACATCTTTCAATACTATTGGCATGAGCTGTCTTCCCCCCATTGCCTATGGGCTTTCTGTGAGTGCTCTCCAGCAGCTTCAAAAGGCTGGATGTGTCTCCCCTGTTGAGGCAGAGCACAATGCTCAGGACAAGGAAATCAGGAAATGCGCAATGCTTGGAGATAGCTCGAGATCAAAACAGGATGGCTGTCGCTCTCTGCATGGGAATGTGAGCTCTGCAGCACATCTGATAGATGAGTGTTTGTCTCTCAGTATTGCCAGATGGGTATAAATCTGGGCTCTCAGGATTTGGAGTGCTAAATTTGTCAAGATGGCATTGTGAGAATATTAGTTGCTAGCTGCTAAACTCTTTGTTCACCAAGAAGGCTGCTCTTGACACTTCCTGATAAGCTCTATGAAATGTTTGTCATTTTTACTCGCCTTTTTTTTTTTTTGTTTTTTCAAAATTTCTAACCAGTGTTTATCTTGCCCAGGATTTAAAACTACATTTGCTTTAAGCTATGTGAAATAACATGTAAGTAAACAACATAAAAATCAACTCAGTGGTTTAAACCACTTTTTCACTATTTAAAACTGTCTACATGTTGTCCCACCACTGTTATACATTTTTGAATATACATGGTCTTTTAAGAAAAACCATGTAAGTGTATTAAGTTTTATTTCTAGTTCTTGAACATAAGATTTAGCAGTAAATTTCCATCAAAGTCAGGCAAATACCCTCCCCTGTGCTGCTTATGCCAGGATGTACAGTACTGTCAATTGGTTTATTACCTCTATTCTTTCTAAGCTTTTGATTGCAGTTATAAACCCCAAAAGGACTCATTTATCTTTTTTTCGCTTTTATTTCCACATGCTTGGAGCACTCTTAAGAAATAAAAGTTTTAACCTAAATAAAACTACTCGGAACGTGTTTTAAAAATCAAACCAGGTCCTAGTTCAGCAGAAAGAATTTGTAGTCTTACAAGAAATCCTTGGTTCTGCACACAAACTGTCATTAACTTAGGCTCTCAGAATAAGGGATAAGGTTTAGCATTCCACAAACAAGGATAGCTCTAATCAAAGAGTAGAACTAAAGCTGGCCAGGTTTAAAGAGAAGTTTCTGGTATTAAGGTAGCTAGAAAGGTAAATTAACCTGCAAATTCAAATTAGATGAATTGATGCAAAATCTGGAGAGGTTTTGTGACATATAATAATTTCTGCAGATTAGAATAATTTGCAGGAAAAGAGGAAAAAACATTACCTTGCATGCATTTAGTAGGATGACAGGAGCGTGTCTACAATGATCATACTTCGTCTCTTTTATGTCTCCCGTTGAAGTATTTTGTTTTTCTTAAGGTTTTCTTTCTCACTAAACAATACATATTTGTCTGGGAAGTCAGCCAGCCTAAAGTGGAATAGTTCCATTGAAATGGACACTTATGCTAATTCACACCAGTTCAGGACTAGTCTCATGTACCAGGGCTATACAGTGTACTTTGAAAAACGACTGCAACTTTTTTTATAATAACAGAACACTGTTCTTTGGGCTGTGGAAAACAACTCAAGCTTCAAACAACATTCTGTTCAGTAAAAATATTTGGCATAGAGAGTATGGTGTTAATTTCCCCTACCATAAAAGCAGTCTTAACAGCTTAAATAAATTACTTGTTAACATTTACAGCTGTTAACGTACTCACTCATCCCATCACAACAGATCAGTGTCAGCTGGAGTGAAAATTGTGTTAAAGCAACTGCATTTAACAAGACAGAAAACATTAGTTCTGGGAAGTTGAAACATTTAATTACATGCTGTTTCCTGGGAATGAACCACTTTCCTTGGCATGGCAGTCCAGTGAGTTTCCCCAGGCTCTGGGTGAGGGCGGAGATCTGGGAGATCTGCCTGGACACTGTTGTTGTAGCAGTAAGACAGGTTTAGAAACAACTTGATCCTGGCTGTGAATGGCCTGTCTGAAAAGGTGTGCAGTCACCCTCATCTCAGAGGGACACTGGCATCAAAGCCTTGTGATAGGAGTTTTATCAGTGTTCTGTGTTTTAATTGGTATGAAATGGCCAGAACCAAAATAAGGAAGTGACTATTTGATGATAATGCCAGTGTAGTGCAGTGCATTTTTAACCTCAAATATAGTTAATTGCTCAAACTATTGACCTTAATAGGATACAAAAGAAAGACAGCATTCTCTTAGGCTGATTCAATATTGCTGCTTTTTTTCTGGGGGGGGGGTCCACGTCTATGAACACTGTTCCAAATATTACGGACACTGTCCCACATAAAATATGAGGTTCTACTGTGTTTAACTAGAAACAGTTTTCAGGCTTCTCTATTAAAAACAGAAAAAAAAGCAAACATGACTTGAATTCTGTCAATGCAAATTAAAAATATGTTAAGAAAAAATCTGATGTTGGTAATGGCCTAATATAACAAGGTTATAAATAAATTGCTCACTGTTCTCATGTATTTTTAGTAAACGGATTTGGGAATAGCACAACAAATCCCCAATGCCCAATTAAAGTCTCTTAACTAATTTAACAAATGCATTGTAAATGGGTAGCTGGAGATACTTTAAGTAAACATACATTTCACAGAGGAACTTTAATAGCCAAACAAATGGAAAATCAGTTCAAATGCTTTAGCTTTCTCAATTGTCCTTAATAAATTAGTCATAAGAAAACAAAAACAATTAACAAGCACAATCATCATACTTTTTTTTAAAATTCAGATGACAGTATTTTGCTGTATGAGTCTTTCAAGAGAGTCTCAACTGAGAAGCAATTTATAAGGTGTTCAAAGGCCCAGTGGAGTTCTCTTTTTACCCAGGGTTGCAATTATTTTGATGTGCTTTGCTTCTTTTGCTTTCAAATTATTTCCAAATGAATGGTGAAAAAAACAATCCACTTCAAAAATCTGAGGCACTTAACTTAGTGGTGAATTAACTCTGTGTCTGATTTAAGAAAGAGGCACAGATCTCTCCTGTTGTCCCTTGGTAGGACCATGCCAGCCATCCAGCCGATGAAATGGAACATCTGGCTTTCCAGTGAAGATTGCTCTGGCATTTTGCCTGCACAAATTTTGTCCTTGTGGAATCCCTGTGAAGAGTGCAAACTGTGCACCAATTAAAGAGGACTGAAGGACACACACAGCAGCTGAGCAGCATGTGTGCTGGGACTGCCTGTGACGGGACTGTAGCAAGCAGGAAGATCAAGTGTAAAAAGAGACAGCTGTGGAAAATCTACTCAAGAGCAAATAAAATTAATTCAAGGTAACAAATCGGGAGGCAGAAAACAACAGTACAACATATCTTGTTTTTCTGGAGCACTTAAGACAAAAGAGTCATGGATGGTGACTAAGATTTTCCCTGTACTTCCCTCATGACCTCATTAAAAAAAAAAAAAAAAAAAAAAAATTAGTAATAGCCTTTTCAATCAGATGTATTTCATTCATGGTACTTTCACTACAACCACATGAATGTAAATTACAGAACAGGATTTTCTCCCTTCACTGTGAAAACTTATCAGCCTAGATATTCATAGGAACAACCAGACACATAATCTGCTTGTCCAGGTATGAAAAAGAAGTAGTCAGAAGGTCTTGGTCTAGAGAAGAACGTAGCATATTCCTCTGAGTGACATTGTGGTTTATGCTGTACAGAAAAAGAAAAGCAAAACATGACTTAATAATTTGGAAAAGATTGGCCTCATATGGCATTGGTGACTCAGATCCTCGGTTGTGATCAAAACTTCAAACTCATATATTTTTAAAAAATAGGAGAAAGAGTGAAAAAGAAGTACAAAAATGCTCCTGAAAGCTATAAAAATGCCTTATGATGCCAAACAAAAAAGATTGCTGAAGTGAGTTGATGAAAACAATGAAAAACTACTTGATCAAGCTTAAAAACAATATTCTGGACGATTTCACAACCTAACTCAAAAGAGTTAGGTTTTGTAGTAAGAAGTACATAATTCTCATAACTTTAAAAGTGAGATTTGAAAGAACATGTACGGAATAAAGAAATTGTTAATGCATTTAGGAATAGCTATGTCCAAAACAGATTAAACTGTGAGACACCTACCAGAATTCCTGCAGGCCAAATTCAGACACAGTTCTTTAGGCACTTCTTGACTTGAAGAACATCAGTAATTAAAGAGAAGTCTGTTAGGCTACGTTTGCACATTAGGTGAGGAATAACTGCTACTTCAGATTTATGCCTGTGCATAAGTGAACTTCAGATATCTATATGCTAATATTAAAAGGAAAAGCACTAAGCACATTGGCGAAGCAAATGCCACAGTGCCCTATGTCCTAAAAGCTATGTTTCTGACGTAGTTTGTGCCTATCTAGAGAGGCTGAAAGTGTTTTTTAATAGACTTTCCTAAACTGGATTTGTTGGTTGGGTGCTGAAGACAAGATTCCTTGAAAGAAACTGTAGCTGCAGCAACAGCAGGAAAATTTCATTTATTTTCAATACTGCATTGGGCAAGATATGGAGAACACAAAAGAGACCAGCTAGAAAGCTGGGCAGATGTGTTGCTGCTCTTTACCTAAAACAGTTCTCACATTGTTTTATGAACTTCCAAGAATATTTCTGAGGCAAGTTCTACGCCACTGGCAATACTGCTGAAGGAAAGTGCCTTCTGCTGAAATTGGAAAAGTTTCTGATGCTGACAGGGAACAGTTAACAAACCAGTTCAGGTTTTCAGTTTTCATCAAAATTCAGTCTATAAAACTGCATATGATGGCCTTATGTCACAAGCCTGTACCTGCAGTAGCTAATCCAACACTAAAGAGAGATGCATTTGAATATTCAAGTTTAGATGAAGATGGGAATGCAACCCATAAGAGCATTTATTAAACTTCCTCTCCACAGACATTATGAAGTGTGTTTTCCCAATCCAATCTGAGAAGGTACCTCTGGGAACTGTTCTTACTCTTAGCTGTCAGGTCCATAAGCCTCCTGACCTTAAACTGGTCACTCTGTTGCTAATTGTTTTCTGTTCCCATTAAAGTCTAATTAACAAAGCCACTAAAAGTCAATATTGTTAATGGAAAGATCTAACAAAATGTAATCAAATTATTTCCATTAAGTTAAAATTTTTTGACTTTTACTGGGTTATCTTAGTAAGGCAGTCTTATTAAAGGGAGTTGTATACAAATTGAAACCAGGCCCTAAATCAACAATGAATTGGCCCATTCTACCAACAGTTACTTTCCTTGCCATTTTTCACACTCATGTTTCTGTGTAACAAGGAGCTCTGTGTAGGTAAATTCTGCCCTTTTTCCACACCAGAGAAAAAAAGTCTTGCTTCCTTTCTCTATTTCCAGTTTGTTTGTGGTTCTGGTTTTTTTCCCCCACATAACTTCTTCTTTAATTAAAATGCATTGGCTGTGGAGAAGGAATTGATATATCTCCATGTGAACAGGTCAGGAGGAAAGAAAATTTTCCCTTGCCACTTTTATCTTGACCTACAGGAATCACCATAAGACAATTCCATCCCATTTTTTTCAGTCCCTTGTCTTTCCTCGGGCTGTCAGCACGACAGTAGTTATGTAAGTGATTTTGTAATATGGGCCAGACTCAACCCTGACAGAATATACCACAACATGCTTTAAGAATCTTATCCTTCTGGAATATTTATCTGAGGTGGGTAATTCTCTAAAGCGTGCCCAATTGACCCATTTAATGAGAGTGGCCATGAGCAGACAGCCCAAGAGCCTGTCAGACACTGCTGAGCAGGGAAAGCTTTGGAACAGAGCTGTTCTCTTTCTCTTTTGCTGTGCAGTGCTAAGATCAGGCTGTTCTTCTCTGTGCCTCGGAAGACAAACCTTAATAATGTTGGATGTCTGCTTAATTAGTTTGGGGATTTTCTCTGGATCTCCTCCACAGAAAATCCAGCCACTGAGGGAGAAATTAAAGATTCATACATCTCTCGTGGCAAGCACCTCTATGGTATCTACCACACCTTCATGCAGCAAATATTTGAATACCTCCTATTTTCAAAACATTTCCTCAGGCACAGTAGTTAAATAGTTCAACAAAATTAATAGATTAACGTGTTTCATTTGCTCCCCAGTTCTGAGGGACCAAACAAAATAAAATGAATGAGTTGATTTAGGCTGAGCCTTAGCAGTTTGGCATTCATTCTGTTGTTTAGGTAGATGTATTGTAGTGTTTTGGATACTACTTCCAACTTTAGATGTTGGGAAATACACTCTGAATCAATTGCAGAGAAAGGGGCACAGTTCAGCTCTCACATTCTGTAGAACAAGGAAGTATCTCATGCTTTCGAGAAAACAGTGATGTGTAATTGAATGGAGCATGTCTTTAGTGACAACTGCATTTCGAAACAAAAACCATGACAGCAAACAGTCATGAACCATGTAGGAAAACAACCTGCAGTTTATTTTGCTTTTCATTATGTTGAATAATGTAAAATATACACTAAGGCAATATAAATGGCATGTTTACCACTCATACATCAATAACAGAAATTTTATAAATTTGTATTTTTAAATGTATTTTATGTTTTCTTTAGAACCAAAAGATGATTTAGAGTAGTATCTTTTCACTGGAGAGGACGTAGAATTTGACCCATCTGACTTGTAAATAGCTCATTTCTGGTTGAACGGTTTTACAGAAGGAGAAAGGACAAAATTTCTTCCTAATTTATCCAAATCATAACTGCCCTGGACTGCTAAAAAAGCATTTGATTTCTCATTTGTACTCTTTGAATTTCATGTGACTTTGGCTGGTAAGATGAGAAAACTTGGATATTCTGTTTGTCATATAAAGCATCTTTGGTGCATAGTAAAGAAAGAGATATAACTTGACTTCAAGGAGTTTACAAGATTTGAAAAGTGGCCTTGTAGGTTTGCTGCAGTTTCAGAGCAGTAGGAGCGTGGTGTGTCCTGCAACCTGCAGGCTTTATGCTTGCCATAGCTCACTGAAGTGTGTATGGAAGAGGATAATTGCATGTAAAGAAAAATATAGCACTTGCAAAGGGCAAACTGCACCAACATATATTCTTACATGGAAGTATTATTTGCAAAAAAAGGAGGCCCATTTTCTTGCCCAGTATTTCTGAAGTAGTACCAGTCTATCTTCTTTTTTTTTTTTTTTTTATTTGAGTCCTTTCTTGCAAAGGCAAATAGTGAGCAGTCTTTACTTGTGCATACAGGGAAGCAAATAATTTTAATGTACTGGAAGTCTATAAACACAGAGAAATGAATCACTGTGATCCACAAGTTATTTCTCTGCACTTCTTCACCTGCGTCTATAGTCAGCTACTCTTGCTCAAATTCACAACCATTGATAGATACCTATTTCTCTCCCAGGCAGAGTCCTAAATCTGAAATATGTGCTTTGGTGGAATGGATGTGTTTGGGAATCATGCCATGCTTTTTAATTCATCTTCAGACTTACGTGCAAGTCATGATAATGGTAGATCCATGGTTCCTAGGAAGGAAGGACTAAAGGGCAAAGAAAAAAGGCAAACTTTCCTAACAATTAAATTCAGTCATTCTCAGTGTTATGATATATGGTCAGCTGAATACTTTTTGAAAACTGGAGGCAGTAGCCTCCTGAGAATCATATGCCTATACTTCCTACTTCTTTTTGGAATGAAAATGACAGTTCATTTATGTCAGCTCTGATAAGAGCACATCTCTGCATGAAGACAGTTATTCCTTTTCTGCTCAGTTTTCATCTCTCTCCACTCCCATTTGGGAGAGGAGAGGGTTAGAGAAAGGGAGGAAGAACTGGAAAAGACCTAATATATTCAGTGGAAAAAACCCTCTATAGGTAGAGAAACATCACAGAGAATTAGAGGACTTTGGTACTGTTTTAAAACTGCCATTTTAAATACTGTTAGCTTTGGCTTCTGTTTTTAAACACAGTGTTTCCCCATGCAATATGGTATTGCTGTATTACTTAATCAATTAAGAGATGGGCTTATGTAAAAGCAGTTTTTATTTTACCATATTATTAAAGTTCCCAGATGCACACAACGAAAGATTAATTTTCCTTTTGGCTCTCTGTAGGGAGGAGGATATGATTATATGACATAATTCCAGTTCTGTTTCTCTCCCCTAATTTACACATGCTGGTGCTTCTGTTTATTCTAGGTTATTATGGAAGGTGCTATGGGAAATTTATGGTAATCAGCCAATGAAGGGTTTAGAAATAGAAGGATAATTGCCTAAAAATCACTGGAAAAGAAAGAATGAAACAATGTCAATGTTGTATTGGTGAAGCAGGGCTACCAGATTTCTACAGCTGCAGTCTCAGGTGCTGTACAGGGGGTCAAATCTTCATGCATTGTCATCTTTTGCAGTCAAAGGAAGATCTTACATTAACAGTACCTGCCGTAGCTTCTCTCCATCATCCAGCCTGAAGCTTTATTTCAGGCAAGTCTAAAGGCTCTGGGCAGTATCTGCTCAGGATTAGAGTGCCGTGTATTTGCTAAAGGCAGCACCATATCCCTGGTGTGCACAATCACTCTCTCAGTATCTTCTTCCCTTTCCTCATGTGCAGACCCCAGCCTTGAAGAAACCTTTATTACTATTTTATTTACGCCTTCTCATATACTTTTGCCATTTTTACTTTGTTCTCTCCCTGCCCACCCCCCACCCCCTGCCATGGTTTATAGTATTTTCCTCTACAGTCCTCTCCTTTATATAAGTTTTCAAATTTTTCGTATTAATCCCTACCAGAATTTGTCACTGTCTTTCTCTGGTTTCCAGGTCTTTTCTCATTCCCTCATTCCTTCCTTCCTTCACATTTATCTCTTATCTCCTTTACTTTATTCCTCTTCATAGCTCTGTCTCATTCCACAAGAAGTATCCTTATGCTGCTCTTTCCTCTTCCTCCTAACTGCCAGTGTAGAAAACTTCACAAAGAAATAGGAATCTCCTAAAAAGCAGTGCTTTTGAGGGCTCTAATACATGTGTGCTTTTTATAAACTTGAGAGAGAGAAAGCAACACAGAAATGTTGCATAGAATACTGTCAGCCATTTTCTCAACAGGGGAGAATTCACAGCAGAGACTTAGACCTCCTATTTTGACACAACCTCCCACAAAGCAGATACCACATCAAGATATCAGAGCCTGATATTGCCAGGTACACTCTCACCTGTAAAAGAGACATTGGAATAAGCTGGGAACAATTCTGACCCAGCCAATGCCCTCTATGTTAGAAAACTACATGTTCTGGAGCTGCACTGCATGTTTTCCCAAATGCAGATGAAGATAAGAATAAGGTATTTAATATCTGCTGCTTCTCCTTTTTCCTGCATCACACACTGTGGAAATGAAATGCTAATTGGAATTGGTCTGTTGACCCGAGATCTGCTGCAGCTCTGTGTCTCTGGGATCACAAAGTAGTCAGTCCTACAAGTGGGAAAGGATTCAGCTGGGATTAAATGCTGGAGGGTCAGAGTCAGAGAGAAGGGGCAACAGCATCTCTTGAAGATCTTCTCAGCAAGCACCACAATGAGCAGGGCTGGCTTGAAGGCAGTCTGCTCATCTCTTACAGGCTCCTGCTGTTTTAATGTGTAAACATGCCACTTATGTCTGAACTGTTCTTGTCTTTATTCACTGTGCAGGCATAAATCCATGTAAAAGTAATGTAGGTGCCACTGGCAGCACTGCCATCCAACATTTATGAGGTGGCTGCTGTGTGCCTGCAGAGCCCGCTGGCTGTCAGTGCAGTGGGGTGCACAGAGTGGGGCCCAGGGGACCCGCAAGCACTGCCCTGCTTTCAGCCTGTCTTCAACAAAGGCAAAAGGGAGGACTCTGCTGAGGCTGTGTGTTCCTGCTCACATCCACTGCTGCCGTGTGTGCAGACTGGCAGGGGAAAGCAAGCAGCCCAAGACAGCAATGGAAATAAAGTGTTCTGCTTGCTGACTTACACCCTGTGGAATTTAGGACCTCCAGTTATTACTTCTTATTAATGTATTATTTTAAAACAATACGCGACAACATGAAAATATTTGTAAACCACACTGAAAATATTCTGTAAACTGTTGCATGCTCTCAGTTCTAACTCAGTAGTATTGCAAATTTCTCTGTTTATAATCTGGAGATGTGTTGCAGGAATGCCTGTATATTGAAAATGTCCAAATATTTCCCAACATTCTAGTGAAAAAAGATGCACCGTGAATGCCATTTGTCAAGACTGAGGTCCAGAAGCATGGTAATGGCTGAATCATCAATCACTCCTTGTGGAAAGATGCATAAGAACTTACAAGGAGAAGAAACAAGTCTGATCTCTCTCTCTTTTATTTTCTAATAATACAGAACAACTGCTGTTCTTCTGCTCTTTGAGAGTTACAAAGGTGAATCTATCTACTAATCTATAACTATTTCTGGATTTGACTTTAATATATTTCTTGTATATAAACCTGAAACCTTTTACAAAAGAAGCCAGCATTTGTGTCCCTCTTTTGCAGATAGAGAAATGAAATAATAAATAAATGAAATACCACGAAGAAGAGCACATGAAAATCCATCCAGCAGAAGAACTCGACCAATGGCTGTTTTGGTGTATCTTAAGCACCTTCTGCCCCCGACATGTTGACTCCTACAGTTCAGTGGAATGTCTTCTGAAGTGGTACCTAGCTAGGGAACACTAAGGTTTTAGCCCTAATGAATGAATTCTCAACTCTAAATTCTCAAGATATCTTTGTATATAAACTTCTGCTGAAACTATTTTCTGGGCAGTGAGAGTTATGAGAATTAATATATTAGGACATGTAGATAATTATTAAAGTTAAAGCAATGAATACATTTACTCTTGCTTGACAGTTTACATCATCTGTGAAGTGTGCTGTGATTTATTGTTCGCACTGGTTGATGAGGACTGAATATTTAAACTAACATTTCAGAATCCACACATGGCAGAGTTGATTTTCCTGCACTGAAATTCTATGAGTAATTGCTCATTTTCATTTAACTGTAACTATTGATACTAGAATAAATGTGAAGTAGTCTGAAGAAAAGTATTCAGTGTCTTGAAAAATATGCATAATAAATTTATTTTTGCATAATAAATACCACAATTGTATTAATATCATGTTGAAATTAATTGCGTGAGAAAGGTAATTGTAAGCATCTTAGTGCTTTCATAGGCAGTAAGTATTACTGTCATTATATTTCATTACAACTCCATTAACATCTAAGATATCTCAATACACATCTTGGCCAGGAGTTCTGCGCTACAGTGTTGAAAATGCTAGCTAACTGCTTTTCAATAGTTTTATAATTGCTTATAATTGTATCAGACAGGGTTGTCAAAGGTGAGAATTTATTTTGGGCCTTTTAATATTTGCGTGGCAAATTTCATTTGCGTTAGAGCACTCATTTTCAAAAGATGAGAGCTCTGCATTTCTGAAGTATCACACGTTAAGAAAAAAAGCACACTTCATAGTTTGAACACCAAAAAACCTCAGAAAAGTAGTTCTTAAAATGCTGAGACATTTAAAGACTCCTGGCTCTTTCCTGGATTGGTTGGAAGTACCACAGGAGTGTTATTAGCACCTCAGAACTTGTGCATTCAAGTGCTAAAGAATTATACAGAATCACAGAATCACAGAATATGCTGACTTGGAAGGGACTTGGAAGGAAAAAAGTTTTTTGGGGAGTTAAAAAATGTTATTTGAATGATTTTAGTAATTTTCTAAGGAATGTCTTCTCTGTCTCTCTGTTTTTAAATGACTTGTTTAATGAACATATTTCCCGTACTGGTGAAACTCTTCCTCTAAATAACAGTGAAAAAAAATGATAAGCAAAACAAGCTAACAAGTGGGAGTTAACAAGTTAAAAGTAGAAGAGAAAATTGGGAAAAGAAACTGACTGAAAACATCCTCCTGCCCCATCAGCATGTGGCACTGGGGATCATTGTGCAGTAGGTGTCCAGTCAATTTCCTTATTCTGCCATAAAGCTCATTTCTGAATAATAATAAAATTAATACCCTGCTGTTTTATAATTTGATTTGCAAAGGAGTACTCTGCCTCATTGAAGTCAAATCACTTCAGATTTAGAGGGTCAGAGAACCATGAAATTTTAGCAGTATTGATAATAAATCATGCTAGACAAATTATATTGCAGTTTTTGGAAAAAAAACCAACTTAAATCAGTACATGAAAGAACCACAAGAGATGTAAGGGTCAAATGTGTTGTTGGTACCTGGGCTACACTACTGACACAGCACAGCAGAAAATTTGAAACTATTTCCTGTCCCATTTTTAAAGAACTGCTGGGGTCTGCAGTCCCACACAAGGGTGTTATCATTGCCACACGTGTGTTCATTGTGCTTGTTTGTGGCTTCTTGTGCCCATTTTTCATGAGGTGCTGCAAGAACTATTCGCCGACTCCTGAAGGCATTGCTACAGTATTTTTTCTCCTTTAAAATTGCATTTCTTACCTCAGAAAATGTTAGGTTTCAACTCACAGAAAGTTTTGGCATTACATGGTCTTTTAAAAGCCAGCCTTACTTGCTTTTTCAGTTACATCTCTTTTTATTTCTGACAGGCTGCTGGCAATACAGCTAGGACGACACACAGTGTTTGATATCCCATGACTAAAGCACGTGCAGAATTCAGAAACTAGGCTAAATTAGGCTCACAATTTTTAATGAATTTTGAATTATGCAGTTAATCTATTTGTGAGTTTTACAACTATTTCATTCTGAAAGAAAAAAAAGGAAAGAAATGCAAACAGACAGTCAAAAAATGATATCTAGTTATTGGGCCACATGTGGTAGAATGCTGAGATTTTATTTTCTTCTGGAAATACTACCTCTTATAAAGCCTATCCATCATATGTAATGAGGGCTGTCAGGAATATTTAGCTGAGAAATAGCTACTTGATATGCTAATGGTGCTCCCTTAGTGAATTCCTTTGGTTCTGCTGCCTGACATTAATGGTTTTCATAATCTAATGAATGATGTGTGTAATAGAGGTAAGGCCACAGGGAATGACATTTTGAAACTCAGGAAAGTAGTATATATGTATTTTATAAATATGTGCATTTTTTATATATATACACATACACACACATATATACACTCACAGGGAGAACACAAAATTGCTTTTCCAAGCTAGATAAAATAAACACTAGGGAGAAACTACATAGATTGAGCAAATCTTTGATACTGACACTTTAAACTCTGAATTCTAAAATATCTCTATTCCCAGGACTTCATGAAATATCTAGGAATGTAATAGGCAGGAAGACTTCACTTCCACAGTTCTTCCTGACTCTTGTTTCAGGAACTGAGGCCTTGTCCCACAGCTCTTGCCAAGGACAACAGCTCCTCTTTCCCAGCAGGATCCAGGTGGGTGGGAAGAACCGAGAATCCCCGATAAACACCTGCACACGGGAATCAGGTCCCTGCTGCAAGGCTGAGTTGGATCCTCTGTCCGGTGTGCTGAACTCACTGTGCTGATCAGTACTTACTCTCTCCTGGTGAGGTCCTGTATTTGTATCTCCTGTTGTCTCTTATTTCTGGAGTAGATGGGAAATGGCTGCATCCATCCAACATCTGATATTCCAGAGCCAAAAACTTCCTTGCGGGCTTATGTTTTGTCAGCTGTTTGTAACCACAAACTTTTGTGGCCATCTCTACCTGGCTAAAAAGACAGGGAAAAGTAAGTTCTAAGACTGCTCTGAGAATCTACTGGAAACCAATTTGCTCTGTAGACAATTTCGTCAGGTGGTGATATTCCAAATGCGTGACAACCTCAGCTCTTGGATGCAAAGGAGCTTGTGCTGTCCCTCCATGTCACAGGTACAGATGTTCGCAGGATTGATGCTGTGATTTGCTCAACACCCTTTACCCAATCCTTGCATTTTTCTGCGGCTGAACTTCCTGCTGTCTTTGTCTGCAGAGTACCTGACTATGGTCCTGATCTCACAACCAGCTCTGAATGCCAATAGTCACAGTAAATCAGGCAGGATATAGGATACTCTCCCACATAAATATGTTTGTTTAAGCATTTCTGTAGGGTACTGATTAAATTAACCTTCATGATCTAGAGACATAAACAAGAAGTGATTTGGGTTCACAGAGGATTGCTACTCGAACTCTAGGGCTGTCCTTGCAAACATATTACAGCATTAGGCACTGGGGAGAGCATGATGGGTGTAATACAACTTACATTAATTCTTCATGGTTCTGAAAATGTGCACCCACAGCAATTGCTTTGTGTGTGGACATGCAATATACATTAGAATCCTGAAGAAGGGTGAATCACTGAATGATAAAGTAGTCGTGTACAGGCTGCCACAAGAATGTTTCTTGTGTTTAATTTCATCTTATAAGATATTTGTGTTATTTTTTTATACTTTTAAAAAGAGCAGGAAAATAAAATTCATGATAGGAAGATAAAATTAATGAAATCCATAGATGACATTAACTTGTGACAAGCTGCAAATACCAGAGACCCAAACCAAATTAGAAAGAGCTTAAAATATAGACCAAAAATAACAGGCAAGCCTTAGAAGCCTTAGAGCCATTGAAAATTAAAGTATATCTAGAGGAAATTAACAGAGGAGAAATTCAGTAGGAGGGAGAGATCTAGGAGAGCACAGCACTACCAATGTTCAGGGAGATAACAGATTAGAAATTAGACATGATTTTGCAGCTTAGCAGTGCAAAGTTAGGGAAGCATGCAGAGTCATTATGCCATGGAGCAGAAGAATAAGGTTCTTTTCTGTGACTTTTTAGATGCAGGGATATCTTCATTGGAGATAAATGTCTGGGCAAATTGAGTGGAGTTCAAAGATGAGCCACAGAATCATTATTATAGTTGGAGGGATTTACTTAAGATGAAAATTAACAGACTGAAACGTGGTTTATTTGGGAGACAAGAAGAGATGCTAGAAACTAGTAATGCTGAATGTGCATGAACAAAACAGAAAGAGTTCTTTTATAAAGGAATAAGAATGACTGTGATTAAGAAACAGTTGTTGGAAAAGTCTCTAGTACATTAAGATGTACCAGTTAGGAGGTAAAGTAATAATGGAAACCTCACGTTAATGACAATGCAGAAAATTTCAAACTAGGTCTTTCCTCACAGAATATTTTACACTGCTTTGTAGAGGCTTGTTGAGGCAGCCAAGGGCCTCGGTTGGAAAAGGTCTCACTGGTGAGTCTGTCTTACCTTCTGCAAGTGCTTGTAAACTGTTTTTCATGGTTTCTTCCCACAACTCTTTTCAGGGAACTTGCGCAGACATGCAGCCTGACTGCCTTGTTCAGGTTCTCTGAGGATTACTTTATCAAAGAGAGGGCATTTTCTATTTTTAGCTATAGTGAACAGACCTGATTTTTAGGAAGGTTTTGTACAGCAAGATCCTACTTGCTTCCAAGTTTTCCATGAGTCCTCAGAACCCACAAAGAGCAGTTCTCATGGGTTACAGGACCCACAACTTCCCTTCTCCCTTTACCTTTAGAATTTTTGGGTTGAGAAACATTACCTGCAAGGATTCCAAATCCTAAATTATACTTGGGCTCCTATTTCCCCTTTAGGTCAAAGTTAAGAGAGTTAGGAATTTGGATAGCTTTTTCCCAGACTTATAAATTTTCTAAATAATAGGGAAGGTTTCATAAAATACTGCAATATTCTTTAAGTTAATTAGGTGACATATTCCACATTAAGTCTGTATCTCACACATAAATAATGGCAACAGTATGTTCCTGTTTAAAAAATCTAATGATCTCTGTAATCTAATTTGCTGAAAATATTTAGCTATTCCCAGAAAGATTATTAATGATCTTACTTGATTTTTATTTGTCCTTCTACCTGACATATGGCACAGTACAGATGGTTCTGCATCATACCATCTCTTTTTTTTGCTGAATTTAAATGAATGCATTAATTTATACATAATTTCTACATTATAGTTAGTCCCAGTTGAATTAATACTCAGGTTTATTATTTAATATATTGAGCAACAGGAGGAATGTGCAACAAGTGGGATATCTATCCTTTTCTTCTTTCTGACAAAGCCAGAGTCATAGTTAATTTCTCAAGGAAAGGTCCTGACATTAATTGTCCCTGAGTGCAAACACAGCTGCCTATCTTGCCGACTAAAATATACTGTGGAGTTCTCACGTTCTCCTCCAAATCATTAATTCTCTTTTATGTAACTATTAGAGAAAGTGTTTCTCTCTCTGATTTGTGTTTGTACCACGTCAGCACAATGAGTCCAGACCTCTGTCCCTCGCTGCTGTGAGAAACATTTGTGTTTAGTTCAACTATGATGTAAAAAGAATGGCTGTCTGACTTAATGTGAAGTTTTAAGTGATAATTTTCCTTTTGCTACATTGGACACCTCTAAGCTTTTTCTTCCAATAATTTTCAGTATTTGCTTGCTAATACTTCCTGGCCTTTCAATTGTCAGGTATAATCTATGCAAAATGACCCCCCAGTTCCATTGTTTATTCTACGTTGTTGGTAACTGTTAAAAGTCCTTTATCCCCAAACATGCATAAAACAGACTAACTTATGATGAAATTTAGCTGCAGTCTAAAATGATAGAGTTGGTTCATGCTGTAACATATTTTATGTCTCAAGAGGGAAAAATGTAAGTTGTAGCTTTTGCTTTAAATTCAGATGATTGCATAAAATACACAACAATTAATCACAGATGGGTTACATGGGAAAACAGCCCCCATTGTCATATATACTTTACCTTTTCAGAGCCAAAGTGTCACTTGTAAACAGTTTAAACAGCAAGTCCCATATGCTGAAGTCTTGAAACCATTCCCTAATGGAAGTTAAATGGTAAACCTCATTAATACCCAGTAAGGCAGAGGTGCATGTAAGAGATTCCCACTGGTTGATTTACTGTGGCACCTGCCACGAGTATGGAAATAAAGGAGAGAGTTATTTTCAAGTACATGAGTAGAGAAAAGGTAAAAATTAGGGTACTCTGTTATCTAGAGGAATTTATACCATACATGTTTTGAACTGTTGGGGGAGTTACCTCGAAGACTCCCAGGCACTGGGTTGGAAATCTCATTCATAGAATCTGGATAAAATTTTTTGTTATTTAGTTCACATAATGATAGTAATAATAATAATTTAAGAAAATCCTTGATATTCTTTATTCTTTCAAGCACAGTAGGACATAAAGGCCTATTTCAATGACCTTAAATATAAGAATGCATTCTAATTTAGGGCCTTCCTAAGACTACACATGGTGACCACCTGCTATGTAGCAGACCCACTAGTTTAAGAAGTCATTTGAAGGTATGCAGCCTCTCTTTGTGCTTACTTGAGGTTAAATGCATACATCTGAAAACTTACTCCAGTGTGATCCTCAGAGAGGCAGCTGAGTGATGCTCACCAACTGCAGGTGAACTGCCTATAAAACTCATTGATCTAAATTACACCCTCTGAGTAAGGGAGGCAGCGATATTTCGTTAAAAGGAGTTTTTAACACTCTGCTGGCTTTTTAAACCACGGCTGGGTGTACTCAGAGTACTGCATTCATCTGTTAAATAGGTAGAATACATTTGACTGGGCCAAAATCCCAAATTGACATAAATCAGTGTAGCTACTCAATAACTTCTACAAAGGTTTGTTACTTTTTATTGGTTATGGATTTGGCTTGACTTCAGGGAACTCACTCAGGTTAGTGACTGGCCTAGATGTAGCCCTACTAAAAGCAGTAAAGCAGCGTTCTTGTGCAGTACGTTCATTTATATCCATGTTTACTTTTCCTTCTGATGTTATCACACTGGAAAATTTCATTAAAAGCAAGTGGCCAACATGTATCCAGTCAGTTTTCTACATCACAGGATGCTAGAAAACTCCAGAAAGGATGCTGCAGTGTCAGGCCTCCCCCATCCCTCAGCAGCTGAAATGTAAAGCTCCACTGAGGAGGTGAAGAGTAAGAGCTGTACCTGATCGTAATAAGAATGAGAGTGAGTCCAGACATGAACAAGTGCTGACACATTTAGTGTGAAGAAAATATACTATTACGAAAGAAGTGTCATATATGGTTTCAGAAAGCAAACAAGCAAACAAAACTAACAGCACAGGATATGAATTTGTTATTGCATTCACAGCATTATTGTATGACTTCCTAAACTAATTTGTTGTTACATGATGAAGAGAGAGGGGAAAACTTCCTGTCTCCAGCATGTCACCTTTCATTAAAATTGTGTTTTTCTGAGATTTTGTTATTTGCAGTTGCTCATCTGTTAAATTAGAAGTTTTAATTCTTCACAGTTTGTCACCTTTTTAATTCTGGTCTGTTGACACATACTTCTCTGCAATGCAGAAAGACTTGAAAATGAAATTTAAAAGAAAATTAGGTGAGAAGAGGATAACGAAGTGAAGCATTGGTTCTTTGCTTTTTCTCACTAAATGTGAGATGGGTCTGGGAGTCTCAGACGGACGGATAACAGCGGAAGTTACCACCATGAGATTGCACACGTTTCTGCATTTCTGATTTAGGAAACCCCACCGTCATATTTTTGGAAAGCAGAGAGTATGGTGGGCTTGGCTTAATTATACTGAGAAATAGGTCATTCCTTTAAATCTCCATTTCTCTAAAGGAATGGAGTGACTCTGAACCACACCTAGACAGGCACCGTCAGTGCTGTTTGCCTCTTGAGGGTACAGCATGGCCCTGAGCACAAGCTGAAGGGAATTGTGCCTCAGCTGCTTTTCTGCCTGCTGAGCATTCCCTGGAGTGGGTGTCAGCCAGCTGGTAGGAAAGCCCATCTGCTCTAGAGAGTCTGGTGTTTCCTTACCACCCTTCAGCAGCACTGAGCTTGGGCTGGACTTACAGTTTAATTCAGGAGTGCTTGATGAACTCTTCTTGTTTTCTGTGAAGGAAATAATCTCATCTCTCTGAAAGTGCAAACACCTGCAGCTGCTGGAGCCAACATACTCCCCTAATGTGTTTGGTCCAGTGGAAAATTCAAAAGATTCAGATTTCACCCTCTCCCTGGAGTGCAGCAATACTTGAGTCATTCAAATACAGTAAGGGAGGGGGAGCTTTTGCAACACCAAACCCTGAAACTGAAGCTGAGGCTCCCATCCAGTGTGTAGCACTCATCAAAGGGCACCATCTAAGCAGTGCTAAAATAAACTTTTTCAAGGTTATAGTCAGGCTTCCCCAAACAGAGGAATTGATTACCTCTTGACTGACATTTTGGTTGTTGCTTTTGTTTTCAGCTCCAGAGGAAATCAATGCAAACGTATCTGAATGATAAAAAGTCCTCCATTCAAAATACTATGTACCTGCTGAAAATCACACCAGACCAGAAGAGCCCCCCACCATCTTTACCCTTGACATGTGCTATCTGGCTGCCTTGTAGCATCTCATATTCTTTAAACTTCAGCGGCCTTGATGGCAAAATTCATCAGAACACTAATTCTTGATAAGATGGACTCATTTCTGAAAGTCAGTCTAAAGCTGCTTCCTGGCATCTTTCCATTAAGGCCAGAGAAAGAAAAATAATCCCGATCAGAACTGGGTTTCAGCTAGCTAGATAACCACATGCATAGATGTGTGAAGTAATTACTGAAAATGTAAATTTGGGCATAATCAGAAGTCCTATCTCACTGTAGACACAGCACTGTGTGTACAGGGCAATAATGGGGGACCACGACTAAGCACATAACTGGGAAGAAGAGGGGGAATAGAGAAAAAACCACTTTTTTTTAAAGAAAGAGTTTTTGTAAGAAGCTGAATCATACAGTAAGGAAATGTATACATGCAAGCTTAGGGCTCTACAGCCCTGCATACTCCTATAGCACCTCATCCTTTATCCATGGTGTAGCTATACAGGATGGGAAATACTCACAGTAGCCAAATTCTCCAAAGGTGAGAATAATGAGAGAAAAACAGAGAGATAAAGACCCTGCTTAAACTCAGGAATTTGACCAGTTTACACAGGTGATGTTTTTTTCTGCCCAGAGGACAACTTGATCTGCCTAAATTTCCACTGGGGTTCTTGAACCAATTCGACTAAACTGACCAACTTTAGATGACACAAAACTCTGTGTGTGGCTCAGGTCTGTTCAGTTCTTTGTCCTTTAAGTGGCCAGAACTCTCACTGGTTCTCCAGGAATTTTCCTTGAAGGAGATACTGAGGCACTCTGAAATGAACTTGATGAAAAAGCTGTGTGTAGAATACGGCATCATGGAGTATTGTGTCTTTTAAAGTATTTATGTCCATTTTTTTTCCCTCAGATTTGAATGGCTGGTTTTGATATGGCATTAAATTGAGTAAGCCTTAGGAATGGGTGTACAAAAGCTATTTTCCTACACATAACTAATATGATATTAATATATTAATACATCCAGTTCTATGATGAAATTAATTGTAAAACTATTTCTGACTGAGTAGTTGCTATACTTTTTCTGTCATAATGAAGGATCAGATTACATCCCCAACTTCCATGCTTCTGACAAATACAGAAAGGGTCATGCTTGGCATCTGCATTACCAGTTACTTACTTACCTGCACTCAAAATGCCCATGAGGTTTTCAAAATGTATAAAATGGATTATATTGAACAGCCAGATGTTTTCTACTCACATTAAAAAGAAAATTTATAGCAACGAGAAACCAGCAATTTTCTCTCCACAAATTTAAGGTTAGAAAATATGGGAAAATGTAAACCTTGTGCTGGATTTATTTTTCTAGATGTATTTTTCTAGATTAACTGCAAATTATTGCTTTTTACTACACTTTAAAAGCTGATATGCAGTTGTTTGAAGGAAGCAATGTAGTGATTAAAATGTGTAAAAAAAATAAGGAGGACATTACTGGTTTTGATATACATAACTGGTTTGCTGTACAAACAAGATTCAAATATCAGTCAGTATCTTGTAATCAAGGGAAAGTGGTAGTTGCATTTCTATATGGTGTCCTGAATCCCTTCTTTACTCTCACAGTAAACTAGTAGAGTGGCAACACACCCTTTGGTGATAAATGTCATCATCTTGATGTTTTCCTTAGTGTTTGAGTGAAATCAGAGTTTTGATATGTGTAGGTTCTTAAATGGGAAGAATGTATAAAATATTTGAATTTTATTATGACTGTAGTTATGCCACAATACAAATAAGATTAAAAGAGAATCTTCTCCTATGATTCTTGTATTTATTTACTTATTTAGATTAAAAATAATAAATTATGCTTATCCAGGACCTTAGGCACCGTAACACATCATTAATATTACAATAAAATCTCAGCAGTATTAAACTAATCGCTCAGTTCGACAGACTCCTACACGGACTCCTTCTCATTCTTTCCTTGTGGGAAGAAAACCCACAACACAGCCCCAAAAGTTATCTAAATCAAACAAATTTTTGAACTCAAACAAATTTGTTTGAACTCAAACAAATTAGAGGTAATTCAAAGTGTGTGAAGGAAGCAATTCTAGAAACCTGAACTTTTGTAAAAATGACTTGGTACAGATTCCCTTCTTCTTTATGGTGAGGAATAGGAAATTCTGGGATCCCAGCTGTTCACTGTTTAATACTTTCTGGTGACATGTCCTTTTTCAGGACAGTTTGCTAAGCTGGCTGGTCCAATGATCACTTTTTGATTTTCTGAAAAGGTAGGGAAATGCAGCCACAATCAACAGAATTTCATACACAAGTAAGTCAAATCCTTGAAAGACTTGTTAATGAGAGAAGAAAATGAAAGAACATTTGAATTTACTTTAGCGACCTATATATACAGGGACTTTTCCTCTTTTTTAACAAAAGTATCTAGTATGGAAGCTCAGTCTGTATTTTGTTGATTGTTTCAACTAATAAGCTGTATAGGGGGAGGCACAGATAGCCTTGCACCTGTTGATGCATCATAAATATCTCCTTGAATGGCATATATTGTTTTCATATGAATCCATTATTTTAGCTGAAATTCCATCACTGGTGGCTGTATCAGAAAATTACACCATAAAGATATGCAACTAGTCTAATTGTCTTCTTAATTTGATACCTTAATGAAGACTCTGCTAAAATAAGGATAGCATTTGTGTACTGCTTTGCACAACCAAACCACTCTAATTATGACAGGACTTGTTGCATATGTTGAATTTCACAGGAGAGGTTTTCTTCCACACTTAAACCCATTTTTCAGTTAATTATCTGAGTCAGATTACAAGAACGAGGAAATCTGTAAAAGCTATGACAGAACCATGATTAGATTTCAGTTGTGTTTCCTTAAGCTTGCTGTCAGACTGCAGTGCCCTGTGGGAACAACTTAAAGAGCTGCACACATGAAGAAGACCGGGCAGAATGTTGTCTGCAGACAAGGATGTTATAGAATGCCAGAATATTCTGAGTTGGAAGGGACCCACAAAGATCATGGAGTCCAACTCTTAAGTGAATGGCCCATTCCAGGATCCAGCCCACAACCTTGGCATTATTAACATATTCATTATTGCCTCAAATCCCACAAAACCTCCTATCTTTTCTGAATATCTTTTTGGCCGTTTTCATGTCACGAGGACAGAAGGGTAAGTTTTTAGTATCAGCCATACGAAACAGGAAAGGCCAAAATCCAGGAGGAAACAAAGCTCTTTCTTTTGAACTTGTCTGGCCACATCCATTCCCTTTTGACCCACATATGGAGGAAACAGAGCAAGGGAACCACAGGGGGGTGCTAATAGTTCATTCCTGATACTTGCAGTATTTGATTCCTTTGGAGGCTGCCTTCCCAGCATTGGCTAAGTCAAAGCTATTTTGTTAATCATAACATCACTAATTTCCTTCCCTGCTGATAGCTGCATGGTGGTTCTGCTGCTGTCACTCCACAGTAATGAAGTGTCATTGCAGGTGGTACAAAATGTGGCAAAGTTAAACAGTTGGGAACAAACAGCCTTCTCAGTTACAGCAGCTCGATGGCATGGATTAATTTGAGGGGAGATTCCTACATATTCTCGAGAATGTTCACCTTTGCTCTTATGCAAAGGGTGTTGCATAAACGGTCTGTGAATTCTCACTGCTTGGGCTTTCTGTGGAGAGTAGGACAGAATTAGTTCCATGCTTGGCCTATCCTTTCCTGCTAACATGATCTTTTCTAGCCACTGAAACCCTCTTCAAAGCAGGGCAAAGCAACCCAGTCTGCTAAGGCAGCCTGGGCCAGCTGCACCCTGAGAACAGGTGAGAGAACACACTTAGCACCCCACCTCTTCCCTAGCTCATGCAAGTGAAGGGAAAATAGGAGGAGCTGTAGCCTAAGTCACAGCTACTTCCCAAATTATCTCCTTGCGTGCCACAGCCCATATCTGTGTTGAGTCCAACAGCTCCCTTCAGTGATTGGAGGGTAAATTTCACTTAACAGATGAATTCAAGACAAGCTGGAAAACTGGAGTCCAGAAAGCAAGAAAGGGAAGAAGAAGAAAAAAAATAATGGAGAAAAAGGGAAAAAAACCCCTGATGTGTCATGACATTGAAACTCAACAATTATAATCCTAATGTTAATTCTCTCATCTCAAGTGATTCCCCAAGATATTTAATTTCAAAACGAGTTGCTCATATGGCAGGGAATGTTTTAGGGGAGAAATTCACTACACTCCTATGTTAGTCATTACATCCCAGAATTATTTCAAGTGAATTTCAAGTGCTTGTTCATCATGGCAGCTGTAGGAATAATATTCCAGGGGACCCCATTTCCTCAAAAGTATTTCTCAGCAGCTTCTGAGCAGAGACAAGGCATTTCTAATGGTGTTGCAGAAGCCTCCTGGGCAGTTTTACGGAGCCATTGCACTCAATCTGTGGTCAGAAAAATATTGCTCTCTTGTAAAGCAAATAAAACCAGGAAAAAGCTTATAGTAAGACAATATATCTTTTTCCCCTCAGTCTTCTATGCAGATCAATACAAACAGTTCAATTTGATTGAATGTAGTTCTTTGCCCAGATCAGATCAAAACCATAAAAAATAATGCACTGAGGTAGGCACCCAGTCTTGCTTTAAACATAAAACTTTTCTCCCTTGTAATGCATTAATTAATCAGGCAATCTGGTTGGTATATAGGAACCATCATTTACATTCCCATTTGCAAAATGTGTGAGAGCTTGTTACATAAATTCATATGAGATAACTTTTTTGAAGTTTCATTTTGATGGCAGCAGAGCTTGATAGTTCACTTTCTATATGCTTATGTCAGAAATTATAGCCTCTTAAGAAATACGTTCTGCACAGGAGCTGAGTCTCCATTATTGTAGAAGCACTACTGCATGTTCCACACAACCCAGTAAATACAGAACCTTGTCTTTAAAATACTGGTAAAAAGAGAAACAAAAATAGACATAGGCCTACTTGAAAAGTGCCCTACTTCCTCAGAAAAGGTTCCATTAAAAATCTTAGTTAAAAGCTTCTATTAAAAGCTTTTAGGAACAAATGTGCCTTGTGTGGCCCCCTGAAGCCTGATGAAGCACCCACCAGAGTGATTTGCAGCTCAGGGAGGCACAAGCACCACAGTGGATGTTAATTGCCATCATGGCAAAGTCTCTGTCTCCTTTTTTTTTCCTATGGTTAACATTTTATGGGCAATGAACCACAGGAAATAACTGCTACTGATTATAATGAAAATGCTGAAATCTCCTAAATTATGGCATCAGGCTGGAGCAGCACTGATGTAATTACTATGTTAATGATCAAGTAATATTTAAGTACTCCTGTGTGATTTTCTAGTATTTTTTAGTACTCATCTCTAATGTCCTGTGGAGGGTTTAAGAGCTGTTGCCATTCCCCTGCTGGGTTCCCATGCAGAGACTCTGATAGCTGTGCTAGGCCCGCTTAGGTCTCACAGCAGGGCCCAGGACTCCTTCTGCTGCTCTGCTCTTCGTGTGGAGAAGTTGCCCATAATCACCTCTAAGAGCCCCTTCGATCCTGCTGTAGGGGTCTAAAGAGGCACCAGCACTGTGATTAGGTTAGGATTTTTATAGGAGACTGAAAGTCTCTTACCATTCCCTTCTCTGAGTCCTTTCGTACCGAAGGCAGAACTAGGAGACAAAAGGCGAGGAATCAGAAAAGCCACTTTGGCAAAGGAAACATGGAATGCACGCACCTATAATTCTGAATTTTCACTATGTTACAGGCTATGTTTGACACATCTCTTGCAAACTAACATCTGGTAGTTTTTGAAGTACAGTATTCACGTCTCCAGATACTTTTGGGAGGAAGAAAATAGAATGCAACTGTGGTTCTAGTCTGACAGCTGGCTCTCAAGCACACCTGCCATGGAGCTGCCTTGACACCAACTGCACTTTCCCCAACAACCTTGAGCAGAAGGCTAATAATTATTTACTGGGAAAGCAAGTGTTATAATGATATTACTAAATATCATATGTTCTGGGTTTTTTTTAACCTGCTTCTTGTTTCTTATTTAAAGAAGCCTTCTCCAGGCCTAGAGATACAGTTATAGGTTTGGAAATCCTATAATTCTACAATTAGATCACAAGTTAAGGAAGTTTACTTTTAAACTGATGCTATAAAGTCTTTAGACCTGGTAGATTGATTTTTTTTCTTTTTTTTCCTTTTGGTGCTGGTGACCAGTGATGGATCCAGAATCTCTGTGCTAAGGCCACTAAGGCCTTTGGGACACAATGAAGGTTAGAGCCTCCTGCACTGGTCACCACTTTTATATTAGCTCCCCTGCACAGAAAAGGACCTGCATTCCTGTAGTGCTATTATTTGACTGGAAAAATTAAGCCTGAAATTTTCACATGTGATATTTAATCCTTTGTGTGTTTGTATTATGACTATTCTACTTGGGGAAACTAAGTCCAAAATGTCATGTGTGTGTAGCTGAGCATTGTGCCTGTCATGTGCAGGTGGGGCTTGCTGCAGCTGTGGTGGTCCAGGTAAAGTAAAGAATGAGAGCTGTGACACATCACTGCTTTTCTCTTTAGAAGGAGCAACCCACAGCCCCACTAATGAACTCTGATACTTGTCAGAGCCTGATGCCCAGATTCTGGTGGAGCAATACAAACACAGGACAAAATGCAATCCTGCTACAGTAGGGAAAAACAAAAGGATGCAAAAATGGAGGATTGAGCAAAGTGAATCAAGGAGACAGTTTGTGAAAGAGGCAACAATCTCAGAGCTTTTGCAGTTTAGTCATTACTTACACAAAGCTGACAGCATGACAAGAGCTCTTAAAGAACAAGCCAATAGCCTGTCCCTGGGCTGAGTAGTCCAGGGAGGTTTATGGCTAATTAACTCCATCTGAAAGTACTCAAGCCACCCTGCAGCTTTTCTGCATTCCTTCCTTGTCTGCAACTTTTCTGTTTGTATTTGGAGCAACCCAAGTATGTACTGACCTTGGAGGCACACAGCTACACAACCTGAGCCCTGAACAAGGAGGACAGAGATCTCCCCAGGAGAAATAAGGAAAAGAAAGCAGAGGAGAAAACAAAGTGACAGGATTACTGTGTGAATCAGAAAGAACAGTAACACTAACACCAAGTGGGAAATGGAAGGAAGGAAGGAAGGAAGGAATTCGGAAGGAAGGAATTCGGAAGGAAGGAATTCGGAAGGAATTCGGAAGGAAGGAATTCGGAAGGAAGGAAGGAGGGAACTCGGAAGGAAGGAAGGAAGGAAGGAATTCGGAAGGAAGGAATTCGGAAGGAAGGAAGGAATTCGGAAGGAAGGAATTCGGAGGGAATTCGGAAGGAAGGAAGGAATTCGGAAGGAAGGAAGGAATTCGGAAGGAAGGAATTAGGAAGGAAGGAAGGA
>NW_024581135.1:28874729-29124652 GCF_017639235.1 Corvus kubaryi
AGGAAGGAAGGAATTAGGAAGGAAGGAAGGAAGGAAGGAATTCGGAAGGAAGGAATTCGGAAGGAATTCGGAAGGAAGGAATTCGGAAGGAAGGAAGGAAGGAAGGAATTCGGAAGGAAGGAATTTGGAAGGAAGGAATTCGGAAGGAATTCGGAAGGAAGGAAGGAATTCGGAAGGAATTCGGAAGGAATTCGGAAGGAAGGAAGGAAGGAAGGAATTCGGAAGGAAGGAAGGAATTCGGAAGGAATTCGGAAGGAATTCGGAAGGAAGGAAGGAATTCG
The DNA here is from genome assembly GCF_017639235.1 of Corvus kubaryi. Taxonomy (NCBI): domain Eukaryota; kingdom Metazoa; phylum Chordata; class Aves; order Passeriformes; family Corvidae; genus Corvus; species Corvus kubaryi. The sequence continues at coordinate 28,875,011 of NW_024581135.1, forward strand.
GAAGGAAGGAATTCGGAAGGAAGGAAGGAAGGAATTCGGAAGGAAAGAAGGAAGGAAGGAATTCGGAAGGAATTCGGAAGGAATTCGGAAGGAAGGAAGGAAGGAGGGGAGGGTGAGCCCATTTGACCATGAGTACCATGAGTACCCTGAGTGGGTGTGGAGGGGTTGGAGAGTGGGTCTGCAGGAGGGGACATCAAAGCAGGAAAATTCCTCTTCCTGAAGATATAAAAGATGCCAAGGTCAGGACCCGCTCCCACCACACCAGCTCCAGTACAGCAGGAGTCCTGCACACCCCTGCACAAGCCACAGCCATGGCAGGAGCACGGAGCTTCCCTGGGGCTGGCTGCTCCAGCACTGGAATTTTCCAGCCCCAGGCAAGGACTGGCTGGAGCCTTCATGGCACAGCATGGCACAGTTCATGTCTTACATGTGTGAAAGACTGAAAACCTGTACTTCAATAGTTCAGCAAGGACAGTTATTATGTGTCTAAGCCATAGGGCAGAGAATTTTTTCAGAGGCTGGAAACTGTCAGACTCCTCCTGTCTCTGCTCAGGTTCAGCAGATGAGCACCTCTATCGCATCACCCTTTCTTTGCAGGATAAAGTTGCTGGAAAAGTACCTGGCTCTTATCATCCATATGCCTGTTCAGGGCTCTGCCTCCTTTTATCCAAATATCTTATCTGTCTTTGACCAACCAGAATTTTAGTAGACTTTTGACATGCTACATTACTCACCAAAGATACCTTTTCTGTTCTTTTCATACGTGCCAGGCGTACAGAGCTTGGCAGGGACTCCTGAGGAGAGATACGCATTGCTTATCTGTCATCCATAAACTGCTGGAAATATGTGATGGAGGAACAAGTATCCCTAAAAAAACCCAGGTGACTAAAACAACAGCAAACAATCAAGATAATTTCATTATTTTCTTACAGGCAAGTATGTGTAGTTTGAGGACAAACATTTGAAGATGCTAAATGGCAAGCAGAATTAGTTTTGTGGCAGATAAATTCTTTATTTCTCTAATTACAGAGAACTGACTGGCAGACTTCTTTTAGATAGATACTATATGCTTTCCCCATAAATGCCAATTCAGCAAAGGGATTCTTAATTGTAAATGTGTATCACTAATTTTGATCTTCAGTCAGTAATCTCAGCCTGACCACAGACATACACATTCTGCACACACAGAAGTTCTTGCACCTTCTTGTTCTGTTTTACAGGAGACAGTTCAATCCTGTACATTAAGCAGATTTTGTAAGAAATTGGTAAGTATTGAAAGGAAACCTATTGTAAGTAATAATCTGAAACCAGAATTTTGCTTTTTAACAACTCTACAGGAGGTCCATAAGCATATTTCAAACTATATTTTAGTAACTGATGCTTAAATACTTTTAAAGCAGCACTGTAATTAGATGTGTCTCTTTGAAACTTTCAGTTAAATAATTGCACACTAATGTAAAGAAAAACAGCTTTTCACTAAACGATTTTGCTTTCATCAGCTGAGATTAATACACTTAATAAGCAGTTGTTATTAAACTAAACATTCAATAATGAGTCATTATAGCTATATTAAATTCTTAGGGCCAAGTGCTGCAGCTTGTACTCCTGGAAGTGGGCAAAGTTCCCATTGCCTGAATGGGAACTTTAATTGTATACGAATTGTAGGACTTGTCTCAAAACTAGCTTAAAAAACTAATACAGAAAAATAACACTGTGATGAATCGGAGTTTGAAAACAGACATTTCAGTTCCTACCTATTGCTTCTGCTTTAAGTCACACACTTGCATTCATCTGCATGTATTTCTTGCACCATTCATCATTTTACAACAGCTAAAAAGGAGGTGCCTAGTTCTAACTTAACGACATTTCAATTTAACAAAACTACTCTAAAAGTCATCATAGGAACTAAGATATTTCTGGAGATCTTGCTCACTTTTTGTTTCTTGAATATGATCTAGTTTTTGAGTAGTTTTTGAATAACATTCAGATCTAAAAAAGGACTTTAAAATCACTTTTGAATCAATAAAAATTCTGTTAAAACCAATAAAATTATGAACTCAGCTGACTTCAAAGAGAGACTTTTGTAAAATTTGTCATCTTAGATGCCACAGGGTACCTTTCTAAGGTATGTATTTTTCTTCATTTTAAAGAAGAAAAAATTAGCATCTTGCCTTTTTTGGGGGAACTAAAAATCTTCAAAATTGATGGTGATCAGGTGAAATACCTGAATTTTCAACAGGAAGTTAAATAGTCTTATGGATAAATATTTTCATTCAAAGTGAACATTAGCAAATATTCTTTCATGTTGTTGAAAATGCATTGGTTTTTAGTAATGGCAAACCTTTTAAATATGAAGGTGTCCAAACCTGCTGCAAACACTTCTACTGAAGTCTAACTATGGCATTTTAAAAGACCTGAGAAAGTTATAATGATAGAACAAATATATAGCAGCACTTGGCATTCCAGTTAGCAAAGATCTGAACCAATGGACTTCACTGGCCAGATGTGATATCTTTTTATTTAGTGGTTCAAGTTGCATTTTTTGTCCATGAAATATGAGCGTTAACTCTGCAAAATATTTTTATTAGATTGGTATTGGATATAGGAATTTTAGGTTTTGTTCTTGTGTATCATTTCTGAGCGATCAAGACATCTTCTCCATCACTTGTTAGCAAGAATTAACTTTCCATTTTTAAAGCACAAATATTGTACTTTCTGCTAAAGTGACAAGAATATGCATAGATTTATTATCCTTGTGAGACATGAAGCTAATGATTTGAATTTGAAAACAGTATTCTGTTCCTTTTAAACTTTAATACTTGTAGTTAAGAACAATTTAGTATAGCAATAGTCCTTGAAATGTTCAAATGCTTTTGAGACTTGATCCCTGAATTACCACTTTAAAAAAGGAATTACTCCTTTTTTTCTTCAAATAATGTTGTTTGGGAGTTCAGGCCGCACAATCCACAAACGCCTCGGTGTGGATCCCAAGTGGAGTTTGTGCTTGTTATTTAAATGAGTTGGTTTTCAGCTTGTTAAGTAGAGTGGCATTTGAGCGCTCTCAGCCTAGAGCTCTACAAGGTGAATGACTTGCACAAGGACTCCATGGCGCTCCTTTTCAATTTACCTTCAAACTCCCTCAAGCCTTAAAAAAATCAGTTTCACTATAACAAGAGTTTAGCCTTTAACATGCAAAGCTCACAAGCCCTTAGTCTTCAAAAGGCCAATTTAACAGGAACAAGAAGAAAACCCACAACACAAACTTGTTTTGTTAAGTCTGCAGGTGAACTGCATAGTTAGTGGAAATTCTTGATTCTCCCCAAGCCCGACATTGGAAGTTTGAACCTAAAAGAAGGAAAGGTTAGAAGTTGTTTAGCATTAGTGGATGTACTGATGTACAAGTTGAGTCTTACTCAATATCATATAGGTTTAAAGCTGTTTCAATGAATGACTAATTAAAATCACAGAAATATAATTAACAGAGTACACCATTGATTCACCAAGGGCAGTAGTGGTAAGACATGCCACTGCCTTTCTTTGGTGAGAAGAACTGGTCTGTGGGTTTAGGGGAAATGATAGACCTGATTTCTCTATGTCCTACTAATGAAACTAATCCATCTCATGAGATTGTGTGGTTTAAGCTGAGAACATCACAAGGATAGTAAGGAAGGTAAGATTCTGGCTAATGGGAAGCTAATGGTAAGTCACAAACAGTAGGAATAATGAGGTTGCACAGGAATTATTAATGAAAAGGTTGACCTGGCATTAGATATCAGTCAATATTTTCATCAATTATGTGACAGAAAATGAGAACATGCTATTGAAATTCCTTATGATGTGAAGCTGGAAATCTTCACTGATATGGGAAGTAAACTTTAGGAGAAAGAATGCACTTAGGAGATCCTGTATGATGAGAAGCTTTTTCATCCATCCTAGAGAAAGTTTAGCAAAACGATCGTCTCATTCAGGATTGCTCAGTTTGGTGTTGTATTTGCATTGAAACAAGGTTCCAGAATCATAAACACCTGCAAGGGCTTTGGCTCTAGTATTTTGGAGCAGTAGCTTATTTTAAAAAGCAGTGCTTGTGATGATCTCTGTGGCTCTGTAAGCACATGATACCACTGTAAGAATCAGCACACCCTTGCTGGGAACCAGGTATACACAGCAGAGCCTCCTTCAATAAGAACAGAGAGCCAGCCCTCTGCTCTCATTTTTAGGATACAGGCCTAATTACCTTCACGTCCAGCTGATTGCATTCCTGTAGGAAATCTCAGCTGGAAATCTGAAACCTCTTGGATTTCTCTCATAGCTGCACCGACAGGCAAAATAATATAGGCTGTGCAGTAATTAATTAATGAAAATAATCATAAATTGTTATTATACCATCACATGAGAAAATCATTACAGGTTGTGTAACTAACTTGATGGACATCAACCATCCTGCTCTGTCACCTGCAGCTGTGAATACTGAACGTGATCCATGCAAAGCCACAGAGACAAATGCCTGCAGAAATACTAGGGTGGAATTGCAAGCTCACCCTCAAGAATTATTATGTTTTGGTGTGTTGTCAGTCTGAGCTTAAGGCCAGAGTTCATTAAAGTATTATCAGACTGCTGCAAGAAAATAACAGAAAAGCACAGCTACTTGAACTTTCCCAAATGCTTAAACCAATGCTTTGAATATTTTCTGCGTTGTTCCTGACAAGTTTTAAGTTACAACATCAGTCATGTCTAATATGTTGAAAGGTTGGTAAAGGAACTAATAAAAGCTTGCTATTGATCAGGCATGTGCCTTGTAATAAGAATCAGCAATAACTTGAGTAGCAATGATAGTTTCTGAGAGAATTGCCACACATAATGCCAGTGATTTTGAGTATTTTCTGCTCCCTGTGGGAGGATGGACATATATTACTGGAATGTGCTGTATAATGATTCACAAGAAAGGCAGCTCATAGTCCCAAATCAATTCTTATCTGTCTTTTTAAGATCAACACTACGTGTGATTAAACTTCAGAGTAGATACAAGCATATGCTACTCTCACTCTAAAAAAATATTTCAAAAGCTCTTTAATAATATTTGTTCATGTTTTTATTATTTTCCCTTCATATTCCCCTTAATATTTATTCTTTCCTCTATATGTTTAACATATGTGTTATTAAGTCAATGAAATTTAAGAGTAGCTTCTGAAAGAGAAATGGGTGCACCTTACTTTACTGAGCAGCTGGTTATAGATATACCAACTTACAGGTTAAAGTCTGCTCTCACAGTGGGATAAATCTGGAGTAAACTGGCTTAAATTGGTAATATTAATACCTTTTTACACAGAGATAATGAAGCAGGACTTGGATTCAATAATTTGTGATAGCAAATGAAATGGGGAGGGCGATGTACACTTGGTCAGCAGCGCACAAGTGACAGGTACTTGAACTAAATGCAGCTCACAGCTACCACTCATTCCCAAAGAAACCTCCATCCCACATTGTATATTCTGTTTCTCTCATAAGAGTCTTCTCTTGAAGAGATTTAGCTTTCCGTGTGGTCCTGTAAGCCTGCAAATGATGAAGAAATAAAACAAAAATAGATGAGTTGTGAACTTTACTATTGGATTGACTTGGCTTGCTGATAAAATGAAGCCATTGTATTAAATTAATGATCCAGCTACCATACAGCAGTAGCAATGTATTTTAGCTACAGTATTTTTGGTTGGCTGAAAAAAATAGCTTATTTACTTGTAAATACTTAAATAGAAGCAAAAACATCCTAAGTGATTTATATAATGATCCTTCTTAAGAAAGGATGAGATATTAACTTCTGAATCTATTCATGAAGAAAAATTAATACAAGTATAACAAGAATGGGTACATTTACCAGCCAGATGACAGAAGAAGGTTCTAATAAAATAAGCAATACTCATAATAATGTCAATTTTCTTATTCAGAAATATTTCTGAAATGAATGGTTTGAGGTGTTTTTCCTGTTAAGGATGCTTTTGTGGCTGATGCATAGACAAAATTCATTAACTTAACCTCCCATTGTGACATTGTTCCAACTGACATCGTAACCTTGACCCATTTATTCCCTCCTGTATTACATTCGCTTGTTTATTGTATGTTTGGCTCACCTACCTGTATGGTATTTCCCATGCCACATGATATTTTGTAAAGTAGCAATCATGTTTTGACAGCTCTGGTAAAATTGATATGTAGAATTATACATTGATACATATTTTTACATATATTTTTAAAAAGCCTTTAAATAAAAAGTTTAACTGAGAAATTCAGATATTTATTCACTAGACAGTATTCTGACCTGCAAATGACAGTTCCTCCAGCATCTCACAAATAAAGAAATAAAGAAATACACTAGAGCGCTTAATTTTTATTGTTCTGCACAGTTGCAGTTTCCACCCTCTCCAAAACTTGTGAGTGACACGATGGGCACAGATTCCCATGATCTTCACTGAATGCAGCATAATTCTGTGTAAGCACAGCCCATGGTGAAGGAGCTGGTGAACTGCTCCAGTGAGTCCAGGGAGACCTGGAAAAGCATTTTCAAAGCTGTGTTTCCCCGTCCACAGGGGTTACAAACCTAAACCTGGGTTTGCTGTGGGGTTTGGGACCTTGCAACTGCCCCTGCAATATGGCTTGCATGCACTGATGTGCCTGTGTTTAGATTAGGGGACGCTTGGAAATTATTTTAGTTCTTTGACAAGCACCAGGAGATGGAGCTCCAGACTGCACAGCACAGTTTCTTGGTGCCAGAACAATGAAACCTGTTATTTCTGCACCGTTAAATGCTTCTTTCTTTTCAGCTCATCATTTATAGGATTTCTTTAGATCATCTCTCTACTTATGGGAATTAAATGCTCCTTCTTTGAAGCACTGTGTTAACCCCAGGGAGCAATTGCTAATGTTTTTCTTCATGGATCTAGAGCCTAAAGTTAAAGAAAAAAAAATCTGATTAGGGAGAAATCAGAACAGACATTAATTTAAAATAGGTTTTGGGGATTATTCTGGTAGTATACAGTAACTATAAATCTACGATGTTCACAGTTTTAAGACTATAGAGAAATGCTCAAAAAGTAAAATTCCTTGGAAAATACTATCAGATACATCCCTACTAACTCCCTTTAGAAATGGAAACCACAAAATTCTTTATGTAAAAGCACAGTAGTTAGAAAGGGGAGAAGGAAACAACATGAAAGTTCTCCATGATACAGTGTGTGTATTCCTTCACTGGCATTTCAAAAATGCCACATTTTGGGGGTTCTAATAATTTTAGGTCACATTTAATCACTTCTGTGAAGAAAAAAAAAAGTCATTGCTTTGTTCAAAGCAGTGAATTTTGGAGCTGTCTGAGAAATCATTACCTGCTGTGGAAGTCTAACCAGAAAACTGTTCTCATATGTGACCTGAGAACAACATTCTAATAAATCCCTTAAAAAGTGAACCCTTCATGAAACAAAATTAGCTCAGCTCTGGTTTAGCCTCCCACCTCACGAGAAGCCTGATACAGCAATTAACCTTTTTTTTAACTGATATTTAAACTTAGAGCACATGCACATGCTTTGATCTCTAGTCAGATTTTTGATACCAATCAGGGGATTGTGTCCAACATCCCAGAGCTGCAGGTTTCTCAGAGCGTGTTGCTATTAACATTTTCCCAGTAAAAGTTACATGTTGAGAATAAAACTTTAAAAATCTATAAAGAGGCTTAAGAACATAATTCATGCTGACTTTTACTTTTTGTGTATGTGTCAATATCTTTTCATTAAATCACAGTAATTTAAACTGATTTTTTCCCCCTCTGCGCTATGTAAGATGAGAATATAGAGTAAAAACCAGATCTTGTTTTTATGCTATAGTGCTTCAAAGCTGTGATATTATTTCTGGTAAAAATAGTCTACAAAAGACCTTTATGCTAGTTATAAATGCTTGACATAGGAAATATGTGAGAGACCAATTATGGGCTGATCAGAAATATCTCTTGACATTTTTAGAGTGCAATGTGAGAAGGGTTCACGTATTTACTTATGACTTTTTCAAATAGGGTTCTCCAACTCAATGGGAGTCACTGCACTTAGTGTTCCAAGGAAAGATAAGATTTTTATGACGGGGGGAGGGAAAAGAACATGTCTTCAGGCTGAAATGGTAATCAGTTTTTAGATCAATCACCCTTATGTAAGTTTTTCCACTGGTAGCAAGATATTAAGATATTTACTGCCAACATATATCACACTGAATGGATTGTATGAAGGAAGAAGGAAAAATGAGAATGTACTCAACATACAGAGTTTTCATTAAGAGTCTAAATAAGATAGCTGCTAAATAACTTACCTCAGACTGTCTTGCTAAAGATTAGAGAATGAAGTCCTGCTGTAAGCTTAATATTTCTTTTTCATATTTTTTAAATTGGACTTACCAATATACAATCAAAATTTCATTTTCCTAAAACCACTCTTCCATGTTTATACTCAAATACTTATGAATACAAAACAAGAGCATACAAAATATTATTTACCCAATTTGTGAAATTCATGGAATGAACTGGCCATTTTGGCTTCTAGAATTATGAAAAAGTTATATTGTGAAGGCCACAGGCTGCCCTCTCATCCTTGTTACCACAGCACACCCTGATGTGATCATAGCAGTGCATCCTGAGTGAATGTACAAACTGTACTTGAACTAACTGCCCAAGGCTGCAAAAAAAAGAGGAAAACTCACTCTAGATAGTTAATTCAGAGCCCTACCTGTGGTCTGACACCAGCAGAGGTACCACTTCTGTGTGCTGGTATTCTTGTTCTGCAGCTGGGTCCTTGTGGTTGTGAAGAACTCAGCTTCCTCTCCATACCAAATATAAAACCGGGCTCAAGAAATGCCCCCAAGGTCAGAAAAATGTTAGTTTAAATGTGTGCAGATTCCCAAACTTTGGTCTGTTGTGGGTAAGTGGTGCAAGAAAGAGAACTAGTTCCACTTCTGGCTATTAAGAAGTGGTCAGATAAATAAAAACTGCTATATTTACACTACTTCAGATATGTTACACAGTCATGAAGAGAGAAAGCCTCTTCTGGTCTGTTAAATTGTATATGCCCCATATGTGGGACAAATTTCTGTATCAAAATACAGTTACAATGCAAAATGATGAGAATTCCTGTTTCAGTATGATAACAGGATCACAGAGAGTGCACTTCTTACTTCTAGAAAAGAGGGTGAGTATATATAGAACATGCCTGGTAGCAGCGTCTATAATTAACATTGAAAAGTAGTTAGCATTGTAATTCCCTGTTTTCAATCACTTACAGCTTTATGAAACATCTCCCTTTTGTGCTGCAATTTTCATGCTGGATTTATGCCAATGTCAGCATTTTAAAGTAAGAAGAAAGATTCTTCTCTATTCCCAAGAGAAGAAGACTGAAAATACACACTCACAGGAGTGACTGCTCTGTGCAGTTCTGTGCCCCAAAGTTCTGTGGTTTGAGTGTTGCAGTTTGCCAAGGACTGGACCTTGCCAAGGCCCACGACTTTGTCCCAGGGGACAGTGTAAGTGATTTGTTCATATGGAAAAGGAGTAGCATGTATTAAATGAGATAATACTCTGGGAATTGACATGGGTTTTTTCCCCCACATTCTCCACAGGAAGGTTTGTTGGCTAAGAAAGTTAGAAAAATTGATGTTCAAGCTCCCACCTTTCTCTTTCAACTAGCACTAACAGCTGCCTTACATATCAATAGTCTTAGTTGCTTATGTTTTAGTAGCAGAATACATCGACACTTGAAAAGAAACCAGGCAAAGTTTTCATATCTGTGCAATGCTCACATACATACTTAAGCATTGTCCCAATTTAGAGCAGAAAGAAGGAAAAGATTTTGTGTGATCACACTTTTCATAAATACCAGCAAAGTGTAGAAATTTTAATGTGTCTGCAGTCATAAATATGTCTGTTAAGCATGCAGTTTTTAAAGGTCAAGTAGGACTCTTAAATTTTCTTGTAATTACAATCTTTATTCTGCAAGGATAGTAATGTTTGCTTACTCTTAAACCATTTGTGAAATATGGCAAAATGAAAAAATTCCCTAGGTGTGTAAAGATACAGTTTAATCCATGGCAAAAGGAGAAATGTTTTGCCAAGCAAGCTGATAGAACCTGGGGTGCTCCTTTTATTAATTGATGCAAACCTTAAAAAGAAATTATCTTACCTATATACATATCCACTTTCTTGTGGAAGTGCACACAGAGAATCTCTGATGTTTCCTCTTTCCATGTTCAATCACATCTTTGCCTTTTAAACACTCAGCAAAAGCTAAGACCACAGTTTCATGGACAGTTTAAGTGATCTGCTAAGGTCTTTCTCCTGTTCCTCTTCACCTCCAGCATCTCTGCCACCCAGGGAGATCCAGGAAATACTCTAGCTGAGAAAAGAAAATAAACACTTCTATATGGGCTACTCTCCCCAGTTTGATCTGCTGCTTTTAGGCCCTTGGCTCTGCTGATCCATAACTTATTGCTCTGAGCCCAGTTTCTCTCCAATGAATTTCCTTCAATTCATATCAGAAATGGAAGAGAGAAATGATGTAACTCCAAAACCATTATGTTCTCCCCTGTGGATTGCTACACGAACATGAAATTGGTACAATGTACATGAACATGTACCAACAAACCAGCAGTGTCCACAGATTCCCTGCTATGCCAGCAGCTGTACAAATAAAAGCACATACATAAAGGAGTCATAATCTTGGCTAACTATAAGATACAGATAACTATAAGCAGAAAAAGCATCTTTACTAGCAGTAACTTTAGTTTTGTTTTGGGCAGGGAACCTATGGATGTAGTGGCCACACTACTAAGGCAAATCCATCAGTACTTTGTGTTCAGGAATAGGGAAGCAAAACTTTGCTCACTCAAGGATGCTTAATATTTTAGGAGCTGGCTTCCATTTTCAAAAGTTTTAGGCAGTTCAGAGTCAAAAATTGGCAAGATGCATAAATACATGGTAATTTGGAAAAGGTGCTTTAGAAAGGCCCCCAATAGCTCAGGTATTGGCCCCAGTAGATGTGGATGAGTCAATCACTCTCGCCCAGCTCTGAGCACCTCGCACAGAGCTGCTTCCTGCATTGCAGCTGACCAGATGCCTTTGCAAATCTGACACAGATAATTTCTAGAGTTTTTACCTGGCACTCTAGTCTTAAATAAAGAGATAAGAAGCAGACCGTGCCTTTAGCTCCCTTCTTCCCCCCCCCCCCTTTTTTTCTAAAATTAAAAAAAAAAAATCTTTAACCTAGTTTTGAATATAATTTTCTGCTGACCAGCTCTGCTGCTTGTGTATTAAAGGTACCTGATTCCCTGTGCATCTGCCTGTACTTATGCATCTCCTAGACTATCCTGGAAGTTTAAACACTGGGCTGAGTCTGAGTCGTGCCATTGCAAGCCTGATACCTTGTATTTTACAACAACAAAAAATGCCTCAGAGTAAAATTTTCTTTAGATTTTGTCTCATTGACACTGAATTATGGTTTCTGATAGCTTTCTTCTTCTTTGCTCCACAGGTATCACCTAAAAATCTTTCCCAATTAGGATTGGTACATTCAGCTCAACCAAACTGGACAGGAGTCCATTTGAGCCCACAGTACAACTTTTGGATTAGATAAACCAATTTTCAAGTGAAGCAAAACCCAGTTCCTTGTCCTAATAAATGGTGTAAGTGGCCAAATCATCAGAGCTAAATAGTGGATCCAAAAGACCATGTTTGATAACCCATTGCCAGCCTCCAGGCAAAGAAAGACTTCTTTGGCAACATCAGAAAACTCTTGAAGTCAGAACAACAGAGATTCAGCAAGTGATACTTCCTGTAAATTATACAGCATATCCCTAATGATGGGAAATATGAATCTGTGGAATTAAATGACAGTGCTCAGGCAGATGACATGTCTGCTCTTTCAGATTGGTTTTAGCCAGAGGTTAAGCCAAAGGCTAAACTCGTCCCTACTGAGCAAGAGGCCACGTGTAGGAGGCTCACAGCTGAAGTGTCTAATTACTGTGGTTAGATCAGGTTGAGCACTGGGCTTGGTGTGTGTTGTCTTTCTCTGCCACCTCTGAGACAGTGCTAGTATCAAGTTATCTCTTTTAAAATCCTTTATGGTTATTGATCAACATTTGTCCAAGAACCTTTCAGGGAGCACTCAAGAGGTTACATAAATAATTGGCAAAAAAACAGAAAAAGGAACCTGGTGTGCGTGAGCAACAAGCATTCAGTGGTCTAAACCCTGACTCGAGTATTCAATTTGGATAATAATCCATTACAGCACTGAAAGCAGTGGCCATTGGAATAGGGGGCTTCTGAAACGACCAAGGGTCGAACCCATAACTCTGTTTTCACACATCTTCAACTCAATTTAAGGGTGTTAGATAATATACACAAACTTGTAAACCTTTCTGTTTCTGGAGACAATGGTGGTGTTATTGTTTGATGTACCACTAAGTAATTGCCTGATGGTTCTGCCTAAGTAGAAAATTTGACCTTTTTTTATTTTTTTTTTTGCTACTATCAGTAAATTATGCCCAGCTGAACTCTAAAAGCTTCAAGCTTTTATTTTTCTCTAATGAATAAGCTATTTACTTCATTAGAATGATAGTAGGCTTACAGAAGTAGAGTTTTCACATGGCAGTAAAATGGCATGTGAGTGGTTATTATGGCATTTCAAGATATCCTTCTTATATTCAGTAATTTATTATTATTCCTTCAATTATATGCTCAAGATAGAAGGTTAAATATTGTCAGGTTGTCATCACCTCTATACATAACAGTATATATAAATTGGAGAGACCCTTATAATGGTGATATTTGCTTCCAAATAGTGCTAATGGTTTGCTGCTGATATGGCCATTGTGCTGGATGAGTTGTTTCCAAGACCCAACTCATGCTTCCAAAACTGCTCTGGTACTCAGTGACATATTTTAGGTACCTCAGTGGAGAGGATCAGACTCTGATGAGGAAAAATTGCAGCTTTGAGGCTTCCCAAGACCTCATAGAGTTTTACCTTTCTGATCAGATTCAATTCCATGACATTGAGATAGAAATCTTGTACAAAGTGTGGTGATGCTGTCTGTCAAAAAGAAGTCCTCATTCTAATAATTCCAGGAAATCAGCCTCACTTTAAAGAGCAGTGAGGTTTCTCTTCTGCAGCTCCATGCTCTCTGGAGGCTATTTCTTGACAAGTTGAGTATGATGGCTTCCAGTTTTTATAAAGTATGTCTCTTGCCATCACTGTACATGGCTAATTGCATTTTATAAAAATGGTTTGCAAGTGATTTGTGAGGGAGATATGCATTATAGCTTGCACTTCATGTTCATTTCCAAATTCATTTATCTCACATAAGTGTTTTCTAAAAGTCAAGAAGTAAAAAATATAACTAGGAGTAGTTTTCAGAAGCCTATTACTGCAAGTTCTTCTTCAGGGAAATGAACAAAATAAAGTTTAAATGCTTCTTCATTGCCAATAGTTCCCCTTGATCCAATTATAACTTCTTTACCTATCGTTACACAAGAGTGATTCAAAGATAACTGTCCAGATTGATCTGAGAAGAAATGCATTAAAACATTTATGTTATTACAATATACACAAAATGCATTAAAGTAATGAGACCAGCCTGACAGAAACTCACAAAATCAAAGACTTTCACAGGGGAGGTTGAAATGCCATTTTTAACACACCCAGCAGAGAGATTACAGCTTTTGCAGAAGATGAAATCACATGCTTTTTTGAGACTCCCTAATAAAGAATCACTCAGGCATATTGTAATGGTTCCAAAATTATATGGTATTTTGATCCTTTGCATTTGTCTTTGTATTATGTAAGTTAGATTTCTATCAACATTTCAACACCTTGTCTTAGTCAAATTATTATATTTTCATTACTTTTTCTTTTTCATAGGAGTAGCAGTATTTATTATTAACTGTCTCAGTTCTAGAGAACCTTTCTCTCTCAGGAAATTAGTGGGATTTTGGTTTCAGCTTGGTTTTAGAATAGCAGTAAAGTATCTTTAGATATATTATCAAAAAACTTTGAAAATTAGCTCTTAAAAACTAAAGTCAGCTGAAAGGCCATTGGTAACAGCACAAAATCCTCAGATTCTTCCCTCAGAAGCAGTTTCTCCGGCTCCAAGCCCCTAAGTTTAGGAATTGCAGCATGAGTGCTATTCAGTACTCAGCACAAAGTCATACCTCTCGATGAACAAGAAGTTTTTACTGTCAAAGCAATGGTGAGGGATAAGATGGAGGTCTAATAAATACAGTGGATGAATTAAGAGATATGAGTATTAAATATCAAGAAAAATCTGAGCATTTACATTTTCTCTAATGCATTTTTTATGTTCATAACCCTTTGCATTGTACTATATTCTCTGAACTAAGAACTTCTGTGTGTCAGAGTAAATGTGAAAGATAAGGTGAAAGTATAATAAATAAAGTAGATGAGCTGAAAGATATGAGTATTAAGCATCAAGGACAAAGCAAAGCATTTTACACTAAAGCCTTTTTAATATTAATTCTATTTCACTACTAATTCAGTCTCTCGGTAAGGTATCCAGCTGGTCAATTGTCAATGAACGTCTGAAAGTTTAGAAAAAATATAAACCAAGTACAAACTATTTTTATAAATGAACAGATAAGCTAAAAATTTATCTTGAGAGGAGATAGCTCCTAGGCTTATCTGAAGTAACTTTTCTGGTGTAGGCACAGGTGAACCTCAGCTCTGATCTGGGGTGTGCCATTTGCACAGTAGGTCTAGGCTGTAGTTTAAGAGGTGCTAACCCCTTCCCATTTGCCCTGTTATTAGATAGCAATCTCAATAAAAGATTGAATTTTTAAGATCACTATGCCACTTCCAGAAAGTACAAATAATCAGTTCTTTCCTGATCCTTGCAGGCCAGGACAAAGGAGGGTTTGGTTGAGTCCTTTGACCATTACAGCCTGTTCTCTGTGAGAGCTGACCTGGACCTTTTGCCATTGTCACTGACAGTCAAACACGTGATGCGGTGACTGATTGGAGATGGGCAACCATCACTCCCCAGGGAAGACTGCGTGTTCTGACAATGCTCAGGTACATCCAGGGGCACTTTCTAGGAGAAACAGCCTTATGGACATTAGGGGCTGCATCTGTGTTTCGATGTTACAGAGATTTCAAATGCACTTCTGCTGGCCCATAAAAGTAGCCCGTTCTTTGGCTCATGTTCTAGCTGAGACAGGAAGCAGATAGAGAACCTTGAGTTCAGGATTTTATGCTCTCCTCTGAGAGTGGATGCAACTGTCTGGCAAAATTTGCCCCTGAAAACTTCAGCTTTGTCTTGTGCATGTTTACCAAATGCAGTGTGAATGCAAAAACACTTGTGAAAAAATCATGCTCAGCATGAATTAAGCTGTGGTTCAGAATGATGCATTTGAATTTTAAAAAGCTTAATGCTCATTAACTGCAGGGTTTGTTGTGTCTCTGCAAACCAAGACACGTTGCTGCTAAAAACTACTTAGTTCTTGAGGACTGGTTCAGCATAAGAGTAGCATGGAGTATGAAGGGCTATAGTTTAAAATAACTGCTGACGAAGAAACTTCTGTGGGAAACTTGCCAGGCTTATAAAAGGAAAAGATACCACAGCAGAATATAAAAACAGATAAATAATAAATTGCAACTTCTTCTGGAGCTGTGGAGTGTGCTAGTATTTATGGTTTTGAAAGGTTTTATGGAGAAAATATTTTATTTTTTATGTTGTGAAATATATAGCAACATAAAAATGTAATGGTTGGCTTAACCTATAAAGAGTTTTTTAATCAGTAAGTTCCTGACAGAAGGTGGAATTTGTATCTCAGTACAGAATTTTTTTTTTTCTTTTAATTTTCAAAGTTCAGGATGCCTTGAAGTTGCCTGATGTTATAGGATAAATTTTCAAAGCTCCATGCAGGAGAGATGCCAACATGAAAAACATCAAGCAAATGCTGAGTTATGTTTGTGCATCTCCTGTGTTGTGTTTTGATAATTTCTCCCATATATCTGCATAAAGATAGGGTTTGTGAGCACAGTGAAATTATAGATTGAACTGGTTATTTTCCTTCTTCCATGTTATGTGGAAATTAATAAAGTAATTAAATGTTACATTTACTGTTCATTGAATTACTTGGTTGTTTGGTAATTATTAGTGTGATTACAAAGTGACATAAACAACCGTGTGGCTCAAATGTGCAATTATGTACAATATGTGCTGAGCTGACACACACAGAACATATTCCGCTGATTTTGCAGGCAATTAATAAGTGCTCATGCAAAGAGCTTGTGCTAAGAGCTGTAAATACTGCAACAGAGTCCATTTCTTGTTCAGCTTGTGCTTGTGTTTGCACTGAAGCATGCTGCCAGTGAAGTCAAACAGAGGCAATTTGACTTGTTCATTGCTAAATGTAATTTAAGTAGATGATAAAGGCAGTATCTAGCAACTTACTTGTCTTGTTGCTTTGTCTCTCCTGCTGGGGCACCTGTATATAACATCACACTCTTCTAAGAAAGTGATAATATTGAATTACTGGAGATTTTGAGGATTTAGATGATTCTGGCCTTGATTTCTCTAGTAATGTTGCACAATTCTGAAAAAGAGAAATTTTCTATGTTTGTACATGGCAATATTCATGTTATTCTTTCCTATTTTCTGGTCTATTTACTGTAATATAAGACTACGTGTGACTGACACTACTGCCTGCTCTCTGATTGTAAGAGAGACAGCGTTCTTCCACTTCCTGAAATAATTTTTGAAAAGACAGCAGTTGTTCATCAAAAATGTATGAAGTCATGACTCACAAGGTTGAGCCACAGCTACCCCATAAACTATATGTAGCATTTTGTGTAAACTATGTGTAGCATTTTGTAAGGGAGGTCAGCCACAACTAAACAGTTTTATACCTGCCATCTGGTGGGTTATACCTTTGCTAGGAACAAATAAACACCTGTACATCTTTAATTTATCTGACTGTGAGTATTGAGGCTATCTCAATTCTGCTCCACTTTAACTGCACTGGCCTTGAGCTTGATTTTGCTAGCTGGGATGCATATTGGACTTAAAGAGCTAATGTTGGTAGCAAGGGTGACAGAAAGACACTTTGTCTTCTTCTGTAGTCACTCAAATTATGCAGAAGAGAATGAGCCATCCTAATACCTCATTTTTTCCTCTCCTTTTCCTTTTTCTTCCTACATCCATTCTACACCATGCTGAAATATTATGCTTTCCATTGCAGTCAAGTGTTTGGCAGTTTAAGGCTGT
Source organism: Corvus kubaryi (assembly GCF_017639235.1). NCBI lineage: Eukaryota > Metazoa > Chordata > Aves > Passeriformes > Corvidae > Corvus > Corvus kubaryi. The sequence goes on from NW_024581135.1 coordinate 28,892,303, forward strand.
GTATAATCCATTCATATGTCTCGACACACTAGCAATTCTCACTAGGCTAGTAGGGAGATAAAGAAGAGCAGCATAAAACTAGGACTGTACGTGTATGTTACAGACATTTTCTTCCTAAAATCTCTGGAACCTCTGGGATCATATGACCTTGGAGCAAGATCTTCCACCAGTGCCACAGCACAGTAAGTTTGCTTCACCCTAGGCTGATGACTTCAGCTGTGTTTTCTGCATTGGCTCAGTAATGTCTATAAATCTTGCACGATTTGCTGCTAGTGCAGCTCCAGGTGTGGCTTTTGGTGTCACTAGTTACTGCTGTTTCTTCAGTCCCTTTGGCAATTTGAGTCATTTGCTGAAGAACTTGTGAAGACTGATTTATGAGTGCATTTGGCTTCTGCAGAGAAACAAAGCAGAAGGAAGCAAGGGAGGAAGAGGCTTGGTTCTGTGTCCCACACAGCTCTGAATGTGAAAGAGCCAATGCAATTCCAGTCTGTGGGTTGTCAGTACTGCTGTGCTCTGCTGTGCTGCACACACACTGTGACCTTCAGGCCTGTGCTTTGCTGCACAAACCTCTTGGCTGCAGGATAAACATGGACAGCTCTGAGAGCAGAGGAGCCTGTGGCAGGTCCTGCTCTGTTCCGCCACTGCCTCATCTCCATGGCCTTGCCTTTGTCCAGGAGTGCAGCAAGGAGTTGTCATGTGAGCACCCTTGCAGTTTGACAGTGGAAAGGATGAATAGACTCATTTTTGTGTAGAAAAGTCACACAAGAAGTTGAATGACAAAGGGTCAAATCTCTTTTATGGACATGATGTGCTGCACACAGAGCAGAGACCCCTTGGGTGTTAAACTGCTCATGGTTCCTACTGTCTAGGACACAAGATTTTCTATGCTAATCTCTTCTTGTAGTGCCAGCTCTAATAAATAGCATTCAATTGTCCTCCACAAAGCCTGAGAGGCTTTCTTACTGCAATCTTAACAGACCAGCACCTCCTGGTGCAAAACACCCACACACTGAGGGATCAAGAGCAAGAAAATGGTGTTCAAATGAGATAACTGGAATTCTTATACAGTATTGTATGAACTACTAATCTGCACTGTGACTTGGCACAACAAGCCCCAGGTGAAGGTATTCCCTGTGTATTTTCATTAGCTACAAGTGAACAAGTACAATGGACCGAGCCAGGTTTTATTGAGTCCTGATTCATCAAGAGGCAAAGAGGCAGGTAGGCTATAGCAAGGAAGTAGGATAAGCCATGCAGGGTATAGCACTCAAATTTAATGCCAGGAAGCAGCTTCTGTGAAGATGAAAAGACAACATTCATCCTGACATTTCTCATGCTTTCAGATTTTTTTTTTTTTTTATAGAGTGGCAAGCTATGCTATGGGAGGCAGAAAATGGATGATCTGAGTAGAAAAGCTGTAAAAGAAAGAGCTTCTGCTATGGCCCTGATCTGCCCTGCTGGGTGCACACAATGTGGCATTGTACTAAACCCTCACAAAGTGCTGTTGCCCTCCTAGGTCCGTGGCTTTTTTTGCAGACTTGCAAAATGGTATGCACAGGGATAGTTTTTGAACAATACAATCAAGCTATGTAAAATAGTTTGCAGTCAAACAATTAGGCCAGGGCTCTGGACCAGATTTAAAGAATTAGATTTGTCTCTGAATGCTAAGGGGGACAGAGGAGAAACTCATGAAGAAAGAAAGTAGTGTTAAGGTAATACTAAGCCAGTTTATGGGTTCATTTTGTAATTGCCATGTTCTTGTTGTAAAATGCTTAGAAAAGCAGAAAAAAAATTCAGTGTCTGCTCTTCTTTCACCTCTTGCCTTGCTTTATTTTGTCAGCACTATGATGTGACAGACAAAGACAGAGATGAGAAATCTCTGATTTAGCCATTTCTCAAGCATAGCAACCACATCCACTGCTTGAGAGCTTGCACTCCAATTCTGATGTATGTATCAGGACATGGAGTCATCATACTGGTTTTGCTCATGGGCAAACTCTTCCAGATTTTCAGTGATATTTGTGTGAATGCTTTCCTTAGCTCTTTTCTGCAGACCCCAACAAAGTAGTCCCTTGCACTCCTAGAAGTGAGTGAGATACAGAAGATCAATCCTGTAGACCTTTACCTGCCATCCTGGGTAACCTTTCCTTTCAAGAGGTCTGTGTGTCTTTTTCCATTAGAGAGTTACTCTTTTCCTCATTTTACTGTGGTAAATTTTGTGCCTGCTCAGTGGGCTGGTGAAAAAGCACGGCTTACCACATACTTTAGACATGGATCTTGTCTCTTTCTGGACATCTTTTTGAAAAAATGGTGGTAAACAGATATGGAAAAGTCAGAGGATACAACTTTCACTGGTGTGATGATGTCACTTTATGCTGCTGTTTTTCAGCAGAGAAACCAACATGGTGTCACCTTTCAAGGGTGCTTTGCTATACCGAACACCATCTACCATTAATTTCTGTGGCACCGGAGTCAAGGGGAATGCTTTTTTGACCTCAGTTTGCTCTGGACAGGGTCCATGGTGTCCAGCAGTGAATTTATGGTGCCACCTAAACCCTTCAGAGTATGCATGAGTCATCTCTGTGGTACTGAGGCAATCTCAGTAAATAAGAAGAGACAGCTTCCTTCTCAACAGGTGAACCAAATCCCCAAAGTAAATTTTTTTTACCCCAAGGAAGCAAAAGGTTAATTTGAACTGCTCATGGTCTTCCATGAATCAAATGAAGTAATCCCATGACTGAGGTTTAAAAGCATCAGTAAATTAGAAGGCTGTAGTGTGCAGATCAAAAAGAGGGTTATCAAAGATTAATAAAAAGAGAGAGAGGCGAGAGAGGGAGAGAGACTCTGCTAGAAATCCTCTCATAACTCCAACTAACCTGGAGAGTACAGTTCACCTACTTGGGGCCCAGTTAACACAGACCATTGTAGAGCTCAGGGCAACAATATAAAAACAGCAGAAGGAAGACATAAGATAATTTGAAAATGTGGAAAATAAAGTAAAGAAAAAAACCAAAATGAGGAATGAATTGAGTATATGAGAATATGAGGAGGAAAAAATGTAAAAATCTAAGAAGAAAACTTCTCAGCTATTTTATCTCACATGAAGCCTGGTTATTTTTTAAAACCAGCTCTATCTGAAAGGCAAATTATATAATGAAAAGAAGTGGAAAACAATTTTTTTTCTGGAAAGTCATTCACTAGATGGAATGAAAAACTGATTTCTTAGGGGAAAAAAGCTGGTCATGCAAAGGGAAAAACTTTGTATCACAGAAGGAGTAGTGAAGACTGTGAAACCAACACATTTTGTGTTCTCTAATGGTGATGAAAATTTCCCCAGGCCAAATCAAATTGCCAGGAGTATTGCAGGGGACTGGTTATGTGTCCTAATTTTTAGCTAGCAACAGAAGTCCTCTACACCCCCTATGCTTAGTATTAAACAGTGTGAATTAGATCATGCCACACCATGCAGGGATGGGATTTAGGAGCTACTGTGCAAGGCAAACAATGAACTGTGTCCTTTTTCAATGGAGATGTCACACCAGTCCCTAGACCAACAAGGCTTTCTTCTTGCAAGTTCTTGCACATGCCTTACTTGGTCCACTTGGGCAGAAGCCATGCTGTCTTAATAAGATGGAATCTTTCACTCACAACATAAAACCAGACCAAACCCACAGTTATGCTATTGAAACATTGCATTTCAATTACTTTGCATGCATTTCAATTACTTTGCATGCTTGCCTCTGGTTAAAATTTTATTGAAGTGAGCAATCTTCAGGAGCTCATATTTTGCACAGCAATCTGTGTTGCCAAGCAGCAGCTGGAAGAGCAGAAGAAGGAGCAGAAAACCAAAAGACAATGCAGAAGGAATTTCAAAACACTGTAGAGGGGTGAAAGAAATCTCATACCTAATTTGTTTTTCATAGATAATTGTTTATGATTGAAAAGCGTGGGGAGAAAATGTTAACATTTGAGTTGGAACAGGCAGATTAAAACTTCCATCTCACAGTGGCTGTAAAAGTGCTGACCTGCCAAGGCTGCAGCTGGATCAGGGTCCTGGCAGATCAAGGGAGTGTCCTGGCACAGCTCTCAGCTGCCATGCATGACACCCTGCCAAGCTGGAGTGGCTCTGTGCTGAACAGGAAATCTCTGCATTTCACATCACCATGAAAATAAGCAGAGCAGTTTCATAGGGGAGGGAATAGATGGCACGAGGAACAAAACACACAGCAAAGACCTGCATATTTCATGAGGTCTCATTTTCAGTAGAAGTCCCAGTATACAATGCTCTGATGTATCATCTTTCTGAGAGTTTGGCTGTAATATGAGAGAGTACATGATCTTGGATTGTGTTATCACACACAGCAAACGCTTTTGAAGGGTTTTATCTTAGAAAGCAGATAAAGGCCTTGACCCTGTGAAGAGTGTTGTGTGTAAGCCCTCACTGCTGGTACCCGGCAGCTGCAGGAGCTTGTGCTTGTTAGTACCTGCAACACTGAAAGACCCTGGCCCATTTCCCCCTTTTATTCCAGCTTAGCTGAGCTCTGCTGGTGTGTCTGCTCTGCTGAGGTCAGAGCCTCACTGCCCATCTCCTAATTCCCTTATATCCCCTTAATTTCTCTAGTATTTTAAATGCTGTGCTGGATCTCTGTCTGCATAGCCTGCCCTAAAAGTTATGTGCATGTATAGGGTAGGCCAGTCAGTAAACTGCCTCTGCATGTTTATCAGTGAGGAGATTAACCCCTAATGCTGACACTTTTGGGCAAGGTTGAAAAGGATGCATTCAAGTCAGCACATCTCCAGCCTAGTACTTTTGCTTTATTTTCAGTTTTTCCTGTAACTTATCACAGATTTAAATGATGCCATCATCCTTATTGTCCATCACTGGAAGTTCTTTCAGTGACCAAGAAAAGGATGGCTTCTCCCTCCTTTAAATCTCTTAGTCAAGACCTGATCCATGCCTGTGCAAGTGCAAATGAAGTGCCCTCCTGCCTAAGTGAGCATTGGACTGGATCCTGAAAGGAGACCTATTCTCATCTTAGACTGTTTAGTCACCTACATTTCTTTGTTGTTTGTTGAACTTGCCTGCAAACTGCTGGAAAACCTGGACTGCACATAATTGTGCAGATTGAAGTCATGTTAGAAAGTCATCAGCTAACAACATCAGTGAATATGTTCAGATTTCCCTCTAATGTGATCCCTCTAATTTATTGCTGAAGCATCATATTTGATTTTTCAATGTGCAAATAATTAAAAATAGCGATTTGAATAAGAGAGCCAGTGGTTCAATTAGAAAACTGTACTATGTGCTGGAAAAAAAAAAAAGATATATGTATAAAATGCAGCACCATGGAGATAACAGGTAATTAACTTTTAAAAATGCACTTGAATCTGTCATTCAGTTACAGAAGTTGTCCAAAATATGGTGAATAACAAATCAAAACAATTGTTCCTCACTATTACTATCAATTCAATTAAAGTCTAAAACAACTTCTCATCATGGCTATTCTGAAAGCTTTGAAAACTGCTGTATTTCAGCATTTCTATTCATGGTCTTCAGCTTCTAGAAATTCATTTGAGAAAGCAACCAAAAAACTGAAACATAAACCACTATCAACTTTGTATTCTGAGAGAAAGACATTTCACAGTTTTATATCTACATTAATCACCAGCTGTCAGTTAAATAGCTAAATAGGACAACGCTAAATGCACCAAGATTTCACTGCTGATATTTTGAATTTAAATCACCCGTCACTGCCATTCTATAAGCCAACAAATATTACTCTTATTTTCTGCAGCAAAGTCGTGTTCCTAATTTCTTCTGAGCCTGCACTGAGGTTATGTCCAGCATGGTATTAGAGGTCATGCTGTTACAGCCAGATGTCAGCACATGAAACAATTCCTGCTGTATTTCAGATATGATACAATAGCAAGATTCTACCTCCTGGAAAATATCTATTAGTACAGCAATGGCTCTGTTTATTTGTAGCCCATGTTTTTCATTGTTCCTAAGCTTTTATTGATTTTTTTTCCTCTATGTTGTGTTTTGATTGCATAAATGCATGCAGGCCTCAGTATGCATCTGGAGAGGTATTTGTTGTTTATACTGCATGTGGTCACCAACCTAGTTATAAAACTTCAGTCACCCAGCCAGGGAGCAGAAACAGTCTCTCACAAGCTAAACATCCATTTGCACAGTGTGCTCCATGCATAGATAAAGCCAGGACTCTCAAAATGGGCACAGGCTGGATTATGCATTAAAAGATCTTTGTACTCCTACAGAAGATACTTAAACCATGACCACTAGAGCTGCAAGGAGATTGCCCTGCAAAAAAGACACCTCAGTCCACCCCACTTCCCTCACACCCGATTTTGCTAGCTGGCCTGTCCAACAGTTGCTGCTCATACAGCTTTTGTCCTGAAGAAAGGAGCAGAATGAGAAAGGCACCTGCCAGTGCATGTGTTCCATGGCAAGGTCAATGTCTGGCAGAGACATGCTCAGCATGGAAGGCTGGGGTAATATCTTAGATGGAATGTGAATGTCATGAGAGAAGAAACGACAGTGCCATGCAATAGGATTGTGCCTTTTCAGAAAATGTGGTTTTTATGGTCACATATTTAAACAGTGTGTATTTGACGCCAGGCTGCTTCTTAAAGATCTCACTTTACCTAAAATTTGGCCTACATGCCATCAAAATTTTGGGTCTAAGTTGCTGTTCAGCTGTCTAAGGTGCTTCTAAGGTGCTGTTTGCAAGTTACATTTAAGTAACCCTTGAGATTTTTACTCCACAAATCGAGGTAGTTTGCAAACCAAATTCTCTCCTTTGAAAGTGTTAGTGGGGCCTTTTGTACACAAAGTACTTATTTTTGTTGCAGTTGTGATAACAGTGAAAGAGAAATTGAACAGGTGTGGTACAGCAGAGAGAAAAGCCTTGATTTGACATCCTCAAATAGTTTCAATCAACAGGAACATCCAGCATCTTACAGAATAATCTAATGTTTCCTAGTGCAAGTATTGATGAATAACAGCTCACAAATTCGGAGTGGCACATCCCCTCTCTGATTGTAATTGCCACCAAGTGCCTTTGCAAAGTGAAGAGCATGTGCCTGTGTGTTTGCACACCTGCTGAAGAAACACAGGCTCTGACAGTGGTCTGATTATCAACTGCACAGCTGAAGCTCTACTTTAACTACAGAGGGTCTAAATAACTCATCATTGCATATGCTGGAGCAGCAGTTATTGAGCATGGCTGGGTAGGACAAGACTCACCTGTCTTCACTGACTGCCCTAATCCATATTTGCAACTGTAGGGATAATGGTAAAGATGTGCACATAATAATTTTCTAATATGGAATAATTATAAATGATTAAAATAATTAAATAGTGAAAAACCTTACAAAGAGGCAGGCCTTGTTTTCACAAGAGTGTTGTTACATCTGGAGTATCTCTCTGTCTCTAGTTAATACATATTACATGCTTTTGTGTAGATTAATTCCCTATTTAATGTATTTTTTCAGTGAATAAACAAAGCACAAAGAGTTGTGCCGTTCTTCTATCTACCTTATGAAGAGTTAAAGCCTCTTTATTTTATGCTGAGCTGGAATAGAGTTGAGCAGGTTCTTTCCTATTCTTAATGACTTTTTATTCTGACAGTTAAAACTTCCAGTTAGGAATTTGCTTTGAGCTGAACATCAGAATCATTAGGGTTGGAAAAGACCTCCAAGATCATCCTGTCCAACCTTTGACCAAACATCAGCTTGTCAACCACAACGCCAAGTGCCATATCAAGCTGTTCCTTGAACACTTCCAGGGATGGTGACTCCACCACCTCCCTGTGCAGCCCATTCTAATCCCTGACCATCTTTCAGCAAAGAAATTCCTGATGTCCAAACTGAACCTCCTCTAGCAAAGCTCGAGGCTGTTTCCTCTTGTCCTGTTGCTAGTCCTGAGAGAGGAGACTGAGACTCACCTTTCAGGTGGCTGTAGAGAGTGGTAAGTCCAACATGAACAAACCCACGATATTCTGAAATCAACCGGAAAAAACGCAAACAACCAAACAACCCCACAAGACCTACTTACATGACGAAGTAGTTCAATCCTCAAAATGCTCCATTGCTTTGTGTCCTCCATATTGGAATTTTCCTCTCATTTTTAGCCTTCTTCTGCATATTCTAAGGTAGAATAAAACATGATGTTTTTTAAAAGGTTGAAATAAAGGTTGTTGAAAAATTTTGTTTGTGAATCCAAACTCACTACCATTCAAAAATGGTAGGAGGTTTATATCTGCCCCCAGCAAAGACACTAGAAAGCAGTTCACAGTGGGTGAATATTTTGAGTAAGATTATGTGGAAATGGGTTATTTTACCTACATAACCATTTTGCAGCCTGATTCAAAGGTTGCTTGTGTAACCTGAAAAGCTTGCCATGGTTGAGCATATACTGTATGTTGGATAACTTTTATGAATTTTGTTTGCTTTGGAAAACAAGAATAAATAAATACTCATTATATCTTAATAAACCTATCAATAAATCTATTCAATTTAAAAGTATGCCAACAATCTTGAAAGTTCAAAGCCAATCTTCTAAAAATTGTGCAAACATGACTTATCCCAAGGTATTGTGCAGCTGGAATGTTGGGTCTCACCTCACTTCCATAAATCTAGAGTTATCCTTTTGTTATCATTTGCTCTTTTCACAGAAATAATTTGTCACAAATTAAGTTCTAACAAATTGCCTTGCTATCTTTGCTGCACAATCAGTTCTTCCAAACTACGTGCACAAACCTTTGGAAAGGTTTACAGAGATTGATGTGGTGCATTGGATGTGCATCAATAAGCCAAAATTGCTACATGTGATTGTTTTATAACAATTATCACAGGTATTTTAAAGACAGCTTTTCTTTCTTTTGGAACATGCGGGCTGGAAAAAGAATCAGCAGAATTTTAAACAGACCTTATGATTATGACTAAAGTATCTTTTCAGAGATCTATACATTTCAGCCTGCACCTGTTTCTCTTAGGAGAAACTAGTCTTTCCATGCTCTATGTTATTTTCTTTTTTTTTTTTTCTCCAGTCTCTGGTTTCCCATTTATATTTGTATCCCTCTTTTAGGGCAGGGGATAACCTCAAGCAGAGGGGTTACACAGACTTTCTGGGACCCATCATGTGTTTATCCTCTGATGTCCTGTGGACTTTCAAGTGATATTGCTCTTTTTCAGCTCCTGGTCATGCCCTGACAGAAATATTTAGTGTGCACATTTATATTCTTTCCTCCAGGATGCTCACTCACAAGACTGTCATACCCACCTCAAACAAAAATATATGCCCTCAGGAGCAGAATAATCTCCTGAGTGAGCAAGCCCAGGGTTTGAAAGGGTGAGCTATTCCCATGCAGACTCTGACCACAGGATGTCAAACTTGCTTTAGCATTTGCAGGGAGCAATTTGCATAGCACCAGGCTTCACTGTAAAGGCTTCTTTTTTCTGTTTATATCAGCTTGCTAGCTTTAAAAGAAAAGATTTAGTTGCTGCCCTTTTTTAATGGATTCTGCTAGATGTGTGTTGCCTTTGTGATCCTCCAAGCTGTTACAGGTTAGCCAGACCCTATGTAGCTGCCCAGGATCCCTCCAAGAGGATACCTGCAGCACAGGCCCAGGCACTGGTGGCCCCTCAGTTCTGGAAATCAAATTTGCACTCCTAACATGCTTGTTCAAAACCAGAGGTAGATTAAAGGCTTTGTACATATAGTTCGGCCTGAGCTTCATTGGGTCCACCGAGTTCAGTGGGGGCAGGATTAGGACTGAGCATTTGCAGATTCTGAAAACAAAAGCAATGCCTGTAGGGCTGCCGAGGATATCCCCACATTTTGAGTGACATCGATTTCCTGCTGTGCACACAGGCAAAACCTGCATCTCCTCGGTAAGGCAGAGAGCATAATATTTATTTTATGCCTGGAGAGCAAGCCACCCTGCTGGCTCCTTAAGATGCACATTAGATTTATGTCTTCCTCTAGGAATTAATGAAACTTCAGGAATTATGATGAATGATACGGAATGATTTATGAATGTCCATCACAGTTAGTTGTTTTGCTTGTTGAGGAAGTTTCCTGGTTTTATGAATGCTGCTTTTGCAGGTTCATTGCCTCTTATATATGAACAATAAATGTCCTGTTTCATGGTGGAAAAATGGCTTGATAAAAAAAAAAAGGCAATGTCATAAGGAACATTTATAAACAGCTTCAGTGTAAAGCTGTGATCTGATAACAGCCATTCAGAAAAAAACCCAAGGAACTGTCACACTGGAAAGAGTCCTTCAGAGTAGAGCAGTGACATATAATAAAAACCAGTGCTCATATTGTGGATTGGGAACTTGCTGCTTGACCCTACTTGCTATAAAGCTTGATCCTTCAGTCTCTGATCCTTCACACTTAAAGCCAGTGGGAGTTTTTGATCTACTGCTAAGCAAATCATAGGACTTTAGTGGAATTAATCTTTGGCTTTATATGTCAAATTAAGCACATGTGTGGAGGAGTGACAACAGAGAGCCAGAGCCCACCTGAATTAAAACATTCAATAGTGAACTGTGGAGTGGAACAGCCTTTGTGGCATTTGCTTTCATGGGGAGATGGATGCCTTTTGTAAGCTCAATATCTTTTTTCATACCAGGGCAGGCACTCAGTGCTTGTGGTCGCGTTTCCAGTATTGTTATGGGCCAGACAGATCCAGCCCTCCTCACTTTCACACAATGAATTTTCCCCTAATTTAATGGCTCTGGGATTTTGATCATTTTCTGAGAAATAATCCCTGAAAAAAACTGTCCTGTTGGCTAGGTTTGTAGTGATGATTCCTGCACTGTCTAATTATATTCTGATTTATCAGATTTGGGCTGTAGACCATATCACAAAAAAAAAACAACCCCCAAAGAGTTAAACTGTTTGAAACAGTTAAACTGTAATGAAAACACCTCTCATGCTTCCTCCTTCCTTTCAGCATTATATGGGATTGCAGTCTGGGTAGCATACCTAAAATACTGTATCGATTAGCCTTGCAAACGAAAAAGACTTCCTGAGATACTGTTCTCATCCTCCTAATGGAGCTTAATTCTTTGAAATATGAAGTTGCATAAAGGCAAGTTTAGCAATTGTCCTGTGTTTTGGATTTTCCCTTAGTCCAATGTCCTCAAGGAAATGCAACACAGCATTAGGATCTGAAGACTTTGGAAAGATTTACCAATCAAAATAGCCAGCCTCGAAACACTGTTCCTGGGAGGGGCAGGGCACAGCACGAAGACGACTGATGCCTTCCCACTTTGGTGTCACTTTTTATACAGTTCATGACACTTCTGGTACTTAAGTGGCCAAATCGCATACAGCCTGTACACCTGCCTGATCTGGTTCTGCAAAATGCTGCTCTTTGTAACCTGTTTATGAAAGGGACTGTTGTTACCTAAGGGAAGTTAATAAATACCTAGCCACTGCTATTGTGTCCTAGTTCCTTTAACTCAGTGATCCTTGAAATATCTTTCTCTGAATTTTATGTTGCTTAATGAGAATTATTTGAATAGCTAGGTTCCACTTCCTAGCATGAGGGTTTCTCAGTCCTAGGGTGCATTAGAGTAAGTAGTAGTGGATATTCATAAAAGCTTACTTTAATTAAAACATGGTGTGAAATTGAGATATACTGTGAGTAGGATCAAATTGGATAAAACCCTCCAATAACTGTCTTTTTCTGTCATCAGCACCATGGCTCTGTGTTCTCTGTTTTTGCTCCAAACTCTAGATTGTGTATAGGGCACTAAGTCAATGAGGCTTAGAAAGGATTTTTTAGATGAAAAAGTCATCTTTAATTTCAGTTATAGTGCCTGTTGATCCCCAGAACAAATATTAACTCCTCAGGAGATGCCATAGCTTTATGAGCAGGAAAGCTCTTCTAAATTACATTATATACTCACATAGTCCTTAATAAGGTGGCATAAAACGTTAGATGCTAGATCTCAGCAGAGATCTAGACTCTGGTGTTCAGAACAGAGCTATATATTTTTAATTCTGGTAGTGTTGATGACTGTGTGATATTCCATGAGTTGGAGGTCTGAGTTGTGAGTTTCAAAACTATGGGGAGACATCTGTGCATTTTACAGCCTGGAAAGAACCTAAATGTGATCACAATCTATTTTGGAGCTTAGGAATCCCTACAAGACAGGGACCTCTTTTAGATGTCACACAGCTCAATCCAGACAGGATACAACTTGGTGTATAATGACAAAAGCAAATAAAATTGGATGTATTACTAATTATGTAGGAACATTTCTATTAGTTTAGTTCATAAAGCATATTTTTCTATATGTGTTAGAATCTTGATTTTTCTTACTATCAAGTTCACCGTAACATTCCTGTCAATATTACTAAATTCTATTGGACTTCAGCTGCAGTTCCCTTAAAAAAGTCTTTTCTTGTATGCTGTGCAGGGCTGTACCAAATTCATCTGGGCAAGTTTGTAAATTCTGTATTTTTGGCACTTTCTTTATTTTTGTCCTGGTTTCTAGGTCTTTAAATTAAGATATATTTCCCTTACTGCTGTTGAACAACAGTGTGAATTATTGTCACTTGTATTTTGTAAACTATTGAACAACATGAGCCTGATTTCTGTCTCAAGAGAACTAGTTTTGGATATATAACAACTGCAGGATGTATTGCAAAAACGTACAACTGCCTAACATAAGCCCTTTTCTTTCCACCTCTTCTGTCTTGCAATTTGTGATCTTTGTGACCACAAGGTCACTGCAGCTGAAATTCTGACTTTGTTCAGGGAGATAAAGGCATAGGTGAATTTGTTATGGTCTCATTCACTCTCTCACATACAAGCAAGAGATCCTATTACTCTCATTTCTTTCCATATTTGAGATAAATGTGTTCCACGCTGTCAGATGCAGACTTTATCAAGAAAAGTGTAATCAAAGCTACTGTAAAAGAAAAGCACGGGGCAAGCCAACCCGCTCAGAAGTAGCAGCAAATTAAAGATGTGGTTACATTGCTCTGTGCTGCTTTTGTGAGTAGATGCCACTTGGCAAGATTTCTCATGAAAAATATTTACTAAGTTACTTTTAACCATTGAATTAATCTTGAATTACTGAATTATTTTTCAAAATATGACATTGTGTTGGTCTGAAATGAAGGCTTTGACAGTCTGTAAGAAGTTTTAATCTTAATTTATGTAAAGCATATGGCAAAAAGTAACTAACATAGGCTTGGTGTGTATGTCATCATTTCACTGATACCCAGAGAGCTCTGCTGATTCGCTGAGGTCCTGAAGTACAAATCCAGGTATAAGCCTAAAAGTAAGGTGTGCCTGATGTACCTGTGGACTGGCCATGGTGCACCCAGGCTGTGAGCACACCTGCTCTGGCCTGCCTGGGGCACTTTGGAGTGACCGAGGGGGACCCAGCTGAGGCTATAATTTCCTTTCGTTCATACTTAGTGGCTTTAAACACCGTACTGGCAAAGCCCCACACTGAGGCTTTCTCACTAAAACTCTTTCTCAACAGCTTCTGTCAGATTTCAGGTTTTCCTGGCATTTAGTAAAAGCAGGCCCACAGAGTGTGCTTTGTGACTCTGCCTTCTCAAGGCAACTCTCTGTGATTTTTGAGAATTAACAGGTTAATGTAAACTGTTTAACAGCAAGCCTTGTTCTTTTACTCCCAAATCCTTCATTTCTTAGTGATATGCCCCAAAAATCTGCAATCCTGTAAAGCTCGTATCAGTGGTCTAAACTGCATGTACTCAGGGAGAAAGAAGAAAAAGCAGCATGCAGGTGACCTGTAGGCTACACAAACTTTCTGTCAAGGGACAGTGAAATTAAGCTGATTTAGTCAGAAAGGATCCTTTATGATTGCTAATAGCTGTGGTTTCAGATTCATTGTGTATAATTGTCCAGGGGTCAGTGAGGGCCATTCCCAACTCCCATATGTGCAAAATCCAGTTGTTCATTATGATAAGAGAAGCAAACTTTATTTGGACCTCTGCCAGAGATTACAGCAACGTCATCCTCTCCCTCTGTTTTTCATATTACCCAGTGTGTTTATTTGAAAAGCCAAGTACATCTCTTTCTGAAGAGGCAGGAAGATGGTGAGCCCTGCCCTGAAGAGTTTGTAATCTGAATATCTAACTGAAAAATCATGAAAGAAAAAGTATAATATCCATATTTCCCCGCCCCATGTTTGCAGTCTCTTTAAAAACAGCTTGAGCTCTAACCATGGCAGAAAAACTTGCAGGACTGTCAAATGACCTCAGGGAATTTATGTTTGTTTCCATGACTGCAATTTAACTGCGTCTAAGTGCAGACTAAAGGGATGTCTCTGTGTCCCTGAGCTCTCCTTTGTGCTGGCATTAATAGTTGAAGGATTGTACAGGGAGCCACCTCACAGAGCCAATGTTTTAAATGATCTGGTAATTCTTTGTCAGGTCACTTTTTCAACCAGACCACTTCCCTGGCCCAGCTTCCTCTTCCTCTGCAATCACAGTGTCTGCTCTACACATTGGCCAGGACTTGGCAAGTTGGAGCTTCCTTCCTAGTAGCTATGCATGCTTAAATGAGATTAATCTGACTGTGAGTATGCAGATGGAACTCTTACATTTTACATATGGGCAGTATCCAACCCAGAGTAAATATTATCAGGGAGTTCATGGAGATGTTTTTGGCAGGAGCAGAGGGAGGAGTGTTCCTTGGCTAGTTTTGTAGCCCAGTAAAGGTCAAAGAAGTCCACAAACCCTAGAATGGCTATCCAATGTCACTGGGGTCCCTGGGAGTCTGGTGTCAAGGCACTGTATGATATTAAAGACCCATTGTATTGGAGATGGCCAATGAAATGAGTGTGGAAAAACCCCCAAATGAATTCCAATGACGTCTGTAGCTGTTGCAGCTACAGGAGTCCAGACATGTAATGCTGATGTTCCTGAGGGCCTCAGAAACCTTATTGTGATGGTGTTCAGGGTCAAAGATGGCCAGTACTTTAAAATTCCTGCTTTTTGAAGTCAGACTTGTCATGCTTGGGGTGCTGATCTATGATTTTTGAACATTTAGGCTGGCAGCACAGAGAAAAGACAATCTCTAACTTGATTTAAGGAAAAAAAGGCTTGTCTTTGGCCTCTGTAATTTGTATTCCTGCCTGAATACAAATGCAGACCCCGAGCTACT
This sequence comes from Corvus kubaryi, assembly GCF_017639235.1. NCBI lineage: Eukaryota > Metazoa > Chordata > Aves > Passeriformes > Corvidae > Corvus > Corvus kubaryi. The sequence goes on from NW_024581135.1 coordinate 28,907,488, forward strand.
TTCCCAATTCTCTCCCTCGGCTCACCTGTGTCAGTAACTCTGTGTTCCCACCTCTGCTTCAGGAGTTTCTCCTGGCTGGGATCTGGGCCTGCCTCCCAGACCAACCAGCTTGCTGAAGGGGATGGGATCCTCATCAGTCATCGTCCCGTGGCTGATACCACCCTCACAGACAGATGGAGATCTGAGTCTAGTCACTAGTCCAAGCTTCCGGATATTTTCCTTCATTCAGGATGATGATGATGATGAGCAGAGTGATATATTTTTCCCCTGTATTTTTTCCCCCAACTGCTGTTACAGAATTTTTATCTTTTATCATTAAAAAGGCAACCATTCATCAAGCAAATCTGGTGCTTCTCAAAATACCATAAAGCTAAAGGCAAAAAAATCATAGGAAAATAGATGTAAATGTTTGTTTAGTTTACCTTTATGTCCAAAGTGACTAATTGATTTTAAGTGATATTTTATGGAAATAGTTGATATCCAAAGCTAAAACCTCATGTAACAAATCTCAGCACAGATGGTATTGTGGTGGCAATCAAAAAAAGTGGCATATAGTAAATGAGTAGAGGAGGTTTCAAATCCAATATAGTAAGTCTTGAAAAATGGTTGAAAAAACAACACTTTATATGTTCAGAAATTAGACAGTTGGCATCTGACAGAAATAACACAAAACCTGGCCTTAAATGTTTTCATCTGCCAAACTGAGCTAAAGATATGTGGTAGGTGTGGAAGTCAACCTTACATAAGCGAGGGCAGATAGTACGCTCTTTGCTGAGTAATAAAATAAACCCCTTAGTCTGTACCTTCTTACGCTCTGTGTTATAGAAGGATCTTTTGAGGAATAATATTGAGATGGTGACAATGTTGATTTTCTGGGTAAAAGGAAATACTGACTTTTAGCCCATGGAACAAACCAGTTGTTTGTGGTGCAACCTGGACACTTCCAATTCAGCAGTTCTGAATTAGTATTCCAGGAATAAAGAGTCTCTCCAAGTTCATAAGCACCAAAACACAAAACCAGACAACACAATAACAAAGCATAAATTTGTGAGTGCAACTATGCCGTGTATGGAAGAGGATGTGACAAGGAAGAGTGGCACAGAATTAGAAATGAAGGCTGTAATGGTTAAATAGGTACAACTGGAAAATCTGCCAGGACAGAATACAATTGCTACCAATTCCTCTGCAGAGAGGCTGGAGAGGATGGGTCAATATGGAGCATCTTGGGCTAAAAGATCTGAAAGCTGAACGTTTCCATGGCTCAAGGGGAAGACTCAGCACATTGTGGGATGTCCAGTGGATGATTAAGAGCAAAGACAGCCCACCCAGCTCCAGCAGTCCCTGGGCTATGGATGATTGGCAGCTGAGGGACTGGGAGGGGAAGTGTCAGACTTCATGCCGTGGTCTTCATTTTCTCCCCAGGCCATCTGCCTTCACCTGCTGCTGGAGATTGGCTGCTGGCTTGGACAGATCCTTGGTCTGACCCAGTCCACATTTTCTCCTGTTCAGTGACAGGAGATGAATGTTGTGAAAGTCCTTAACAGCAACAATATGTTTAGCAAAAACTTTGGTGTCCTCCTGGGAGGTGGGCAAGGTTGATGTTTCACAGAACTGGGCAGATTTTTGCAAACTCTCAGGAAATGAATTGAGTATATAATAAATCTAATAAATAAATTTACCTTTCTTTAATGAATAGGAGCATTTTCAGTGTTGGTTTTGGTAGGCATGTACTTTGCGCACACATGTAGGAAAGGATTAGGTTTTGATGGAAAGAAATCAATTCAAACTCATTGACTCTAGCCTCAATAACAATATTCTATCATAATATATTCACATTTTATACTGACTCCACATTAATGCTATTTCTTTTATCTATTCCATTGCTTCTGAGGGATATATTATTTTCCACAAGGCTTTGACAGGCACAGACAAGCATCTGCAGTGGGAAATCCTTTACCTCTTGTTATCTGCAGGTTTTGTTAGCTCTTCTAAAATAAAACTTAGGACAGTCTGAGAGTCATATTCTTTCATATTCTACATGGGTTCTGCAATGAAACAACAATTAAAATAGTGTCTGTAATGCTAAGGTTACTGAATCTCAAGAAGACAGCATTTGTTACAGTTTCAGGATCATTTACAACTTCCATGATAATGGAACTGACATCTAAAGTAATTATTCTCCAAATAAATAATTAAACTGAGTAAAGCAGGGCAATTTTAACTATTTATAGGAGATGTCCCAAAAGACACTAATGGCAATGATTTTTTTTCTTTCAGAAAATGGGTTTACAGAATTTCTGCAAGTCATTACACAGGACAAAGGAAGACAGCAATATCCTCTGCTTTCACCTAGAAGCCTTGAAGTGGCAATCAGTGGTTTTTACTGCAGTTGAGACAATATCAATGTTTTATGAAAATTATTAAGGAAGTTGGCAATGTCCAAGCCTGTTCTAGTTACTTCTGCTACTTAGACAGATAGAAAATTTTCACTGCCTTGGTGGAATGCTATAGATCACTAAGAGTTAAAGGATTTTAGCTAGTACCTTATATTAGCCTCCCTTTGTATCTATTCAAAGAAAAGGAAATTGCTTGACTACTTTATACATCTACAGATTTCTGAGTCTGAAGGTCCATGCTTGACAGTAGACAGAGCTGTGACAGGAACTTGGTCCAATGGTATTCAGTATTTCTGCCTGCATCTGAGGCAGTTACTCATCGATCTCTGTATTGCCATTGCATATTTAGGTGCCACTGCTGGTAGATGCCAGGATATATCTAAGCAAGTATAAACATCTGTTTTATGTTAGGAAAGCCTGTGTTCTAGACTCACTAGATCTCCACTGAATATAAATGAAGCACAGGATAAGGACCCTAGTTGTTGAAATGTATAGTGGGAATGCATATGGTGAGCTGATTCACTGAAGTAAAACAAGGAAAAGCTTCTAAGCTGGCCAAGATATTTCTGTAAGAACAGCCATGTGGATTCTGGCTTTTGTGTGTAGAAGAGATGCAGAGACATTTTAGGGTAAGTGAAACATAAAACGCATCACTGTGCTCAAGGTTCATGTAGTAAATTACTCATGCTGAATGCTGAAAGGTGTGTTATTTGCATTCTTCCTATCTTATTACATCAAAATTCCAGTTTCAGTCCTTGGGAAGAGGAACTTATCTTTGTTGTAGACAGTGTAATGATACTCTGGGCAGAGTTAAGGGGACAGAGAAGAATAAAGATTCTATCGACAGGATCTTTGACTTTTGTTGTCTTTTAGTACCACAGGGAACTTTCTCTGCAGCCTGCTAGTGTTTGATTTTTTTTTTTTTTAGGTAAATCATTACTCATTAAATATAATTAATACCAAGAAGAATGAGAGAACTCAATTAAACCAATGTCCTCTCGTTTAAACACAAATACCTTGCCAACACTTTCTTTGGAACTACAACATCTCAGGTTTCAAATTAAATCTGACATCTAACTTACCACTTGGGACGCTAAATATATGACTTTCTCTAGAGAGAAACTGTCTGTTCAGTTAAAGTGCTGCTGTACCAGCAGTGACCTACCAGAAGAAGGAAAACTCAGCTCTTAGCCTTGCTGCCAAGCTGCTTTATATAGCATTTGGAAAACATGAAGTTGTTGATCCTGGGAAATGGTTCCAATCTGCTGTTAAAAATTATAAGGGGTGGCAGTGTGGCTCAAAGATTTGCTTGTCTCACACACACACCTCGTGTTATCTTAGAATCACAGAATCACAGAATCACCAGGTTGGAAGAGACCTCTAAGATCATTGAGTCCAACCCATGCCCTAACACCACCTCAACTAAACCATGGCAGTGAGTGCCACATCCAATCTTTATTTAAACACATCCAGGGATGGTGACTCCACCAGCTTCCTGGGCAGACAATTCCAGAACTTTATCACTCTTTCAGTAAAATGCTTTTTCCTAACATCCAACCTAAATTTCCCTTGGTGCAGCTTGAGACTGTGTCCTCTTGTTCTGTCAGTTGTTGCCTGGAAAAAGAGACCAACCCCCACCTGACTACAACCACCTTTCAGGAAGTTGTAGAGAGTGATAAGGTCACCTCTGAGTCTCCTTTTCTCCAGGCTAAACAACCCCAGCTTCCTCAGTCGTTCCTCACAGGGCTTGTGTTCCAAGCCCTTCACCAGCCTTGTTGCTCTCCTTTGGACGCCTTCAAGCATCTCAATGTCCTTCCTGAACTGAGGGGCCCAGAACTGGACGCAGTACTTGAGGTGCAGCCTCACCAGTGCCGAGTACAGGGGAAGAATGACATCCGTGGTCCTGCTGGCCACACTATTTCTGATACAGACCAGGATGCTGTTGGCCTTCTTGGCCACCAGGGCACACTGCTGGCTCATGTTCAGCCGGCTGTTGACCAGTACTCTTAGGTCCCTTTCCCCCTGGGCACTGTCCAGCCACACTGTCCATCCACACTGTCCCCAGCTTATAGTGTTGCAGGGGGTTATTGTGGCCAAAATGCAGGACTCAGCACTTGGACTTGTTAAACTTCACCTTATTGGACTCTGCCCATCTATCCAACCATTCATTCCTGGTCTCTTTGCAGAGCCCTCCTACCTTTCATCAGATTAACACACGCTCCCAGCTTAGTGTCATCTGCAAATTTACAAATAGCAGACTCAATACCCTCATCCATGTCATCAATAAAAATATTACACAAAACTGGCCCCAGTACAGGTCCCTGAGGGACCCCACTAGTGACTGGCCACCAACTGGATGCAGCACAGTTCACCATCACTCTCTGGGTGTGGCCATCCAGCCAGTTCTTAACCCAGTGAAGAGTGCTCCTGTCCAAGCCATGGGCTGCCAGCTTTTCCAGGAGTTTACTGTGGCAGACAGTGTCAAAGGCCTTGCTGAAGTCCAAATAGACAACGTCCACAGCCTTTCCTGCATCCACCAGGCAGGTCACCTGGTCATAAAAGGAGATCAGGTTGGTCAAACACGACCTACCCCTCCTAAACCCATGCTGATTGGGTCTGATCCCCCGGCCATCCTGTGGGTGCTGTGTGATGGCACTCAAAATAAACTGCTCCATTACCTTACCAGGTACAGAGGTTAGACTGACTGGCCTATAATTTCCAGGATTGACCTTCCTATTCTTCTTGTGAATGGGTGTCACACTGGCCAGCTTCCAGTCATCTGGAACGTCACCAGTGAGCCAGGACTGTTGGCAAACGATGGAGAGCGGCTTCGCAAGCTCAACTGCCAGCTCCCTCATCACCCTGGGATGGATCCCATCTGGTCCCACAGATTTATGAACATCCAAGTGGCTCAGCAGTTCTCTATCTGCTTCCTTCTGGATAACAGAGGGACCATCCTGCTCCCTGACACCATCTACCAGCCCAGGAGGACAGTTGTACTGAGGATAAACAATCTTTCTGCTAAAGACCAAGGCAAAGAAGGCATTATACACCTTGGCTTTCTCCACATCTGCAGTCACTAAATTCCCTCCTGCATCTAGTAGAGAACCAAGGTTGTTTTTACCCTTCCTTTTGCCATTAATATACTTGTAAAAACATTTTTTATTATCCTTGGCAAGAGTTGCCAAATTAAGTTCTAACTGAGATTTGGCCTCCCTAATCTTTTTCCTACATGCCCTAACAACCCCCTTAAATATTTCCTGAGATACCTGACCCTCCTTCCAAAGGTGATACACCCTCTTTTTATTCCTTAGTTCCTTCATAAGCTCCTTACCCATCCAGGCTGGACATTTGCCTCATCAACTCATCTTTTGGCACACAGGGACAGTCTGTTCCTGTGCCCTCAATATCTCTGTTTTGAAGCACACCCACCCTTCCTGGACTCCTTTGTTTTTAAGGGCTGCTTCCCAAGGAACTCTCTGAGTAAGTCTCCTGAATTGGCCAAAGTCTGCCCTCTGGAAGTCCAGTGTGAAAGTTTTAGATGCCTCTCCTTATTTCAGCAAATATTGAAAACCCTGCAATTTCATGATCACTATGCCCCAGATGGCCTCCAACTACCACATCTCCCACCAGCCCTTCTCTGTTTGCAAACAGCAGGTCTAGTGTAGTCCCTTCCCTGGTGGGCTCACTCACCAGCTGTGACAAGAAGTTGTCCTCCACACACTCTAAGAACCTGCTGGACTGCCTCTGCTCTGCTGTGTTACGTTCCCAGTCGGTTAAAGTCACCTACAAGAAAAAGGGCTGGTGATCTTGAAACACCCTCCAGCTGCTTGTAGAATAAGTTATCCACCTCTTCTTCCTGGTTGGGTGGTCGATAACAGACTCCCAGCAGGATGTCAGCCTTACTGGCCTTCCCCTTAATTCTTACCCATAGGCATTCGACTTCATCATCATTGGTTTCAATTTCCATGCCATCAAAAGCCTCCCTAATATAAAGGGCCACTCCTCCACCTCTTCTCCCTCTCCTGTCTCTTCTGAAGAGCTTGTAGCCATCCAGTGCAGTGCTCCAGTTATGCGAGTCATCCCACCACGTTTCCGTGACGGCGACCGCGTCATAGCTTTGCTGCAGTACCATGGCTTCCAGTTCCTGTTTGTTACCCATGCTGTGTGCATTAGTATACATGCACTTCAGCTGGGCTGCTGATTTCACCCCTAACTCTGGCTTACCACCCTTGGGCTTGCTTCTGGAGAGCCCAGTTGCATCCTCTTCCCCCTTCAAACCTAGTTTAAAGCCCTCTCAACAAGTTCTGCCAGTTCATGGGCTAAAATCCTTTTGCCCTTAACAGATAGATGAAGCCCGTCTGGCTCCAGCAGGCCAGGTGCCATGAAAATTGCCCCATGATCAAAGAAGCCAAAATTCTGCCGATGACACTAACCCTTGAGTCACTTGTTGATAATGTGGGCTCCCCTGTTCCTTTCATCTCCTGGCCATTAGAGTGAATGGCAGGAATGTAACCGCTGGTTGTATTCCAGATAATTCAGCTCTGTGAAAAGGCCCAGGCCATTAACTTGGGAAATCATGAGCAGTATCTCCTGTTGCACTGCCACCTTGGTTCCAGGGCAATTTGTGGTAAGGGAAAGAAGAGGAATAAGTCTTTAGGTTCCACAAACATTTTAACTTTCATAGCAAAATTTATGCAAAGTAATAATTACTCTCACAGGCAACAAATCCTGCCCCAAAATCCCCAGTAAAATGCTAAACATTAGAACATGCTCTTGAGAATTTTGAGAAATTTGCATTTCATTTTTATGTGCCAGTGATGGCCTGAATCAAAGGGATGTTTGCTGCCTATAAATCATGTTCACCATGGCACTTCCCCTGGCAGAGAGCTCACAGTTAGTGATCCAGAATGTGTTACGATGGCAAGGAAATGGGCATGCAAAGAAAAATTAGTGTTTCTCCGCTTAGCCAGCTTACCCCTGGTGCTGCAGAGCTATCCCAGACCTACTCACACATGCTACATGTGGCAAGTACGAAATTAGGATGATAATGCGTGGGCTCCCATGTGCACGGAGCCTGTGTGAGATTGACCTGGCCTCCCAGCCAAAGTTTTGCAAGTTAATTTGAAGCTGAAAGGCTCAATTTGCTTTTGAGGAACTACTGTATAAATCAGAAGCCATGCAAATAGTCAGAGCTATGTACTTCCTGTCTTTTCCCATCCTGTGGACGATTTATAAGCAGTTTAAGTGTTAGGGGCCAGTTCTTACTCCCATCTCAATTCTTTTGCAGGTAACATCATCCTTTTGGTCAGACAGTTTTCTCCTTTGACTTATTTTATCAGAACTGGACTGTTAATTGGAGCCAGGGTTTGTCTCCCTTTGCTGAGAAATATAATTCTGTTATCACTGCAACCACATTCTTTCCTAGGTGGTTTCTACTTTGGCTTTAATTATTTAAAATTTTTTTTTAAATCCCATTAAATATAAAGTATTTCTTTACTTGGGTAAGCTGGATGGCCCTTTGGTCTAAACAGAGTTCTTTCATTTTGAGATTTCTGATATGCTAAACCTCTGTGAAAGTTTGATAAAAGGTAGCTTTGAGGCTTCTAATTAATTATGTACAAAAAGTTGACAGTACTCTACTGGGAGGTGTTCCTAATAATCCATGCATGTAATATAGTGGGAACATTGTTTATAAATATAAATGAATTGGAAGGTTTGTAACCTTGGAATAATAGAAGATGAGAAATCAAATCGTGGCTGGCAACCTCACAATTAAATGTCCCAAGATTAAATGACCTACTTGAAAGCTACATTTTTATCTTTGTTTTCCAGTAAGTAGAGGAAAAATAATCCCTGTAACAGCTCCTTTAAGCTCTTACTGAGAGTGAAGCAAGGATATGTTTGTTTGTATATTTCATATCTCCCACAAATGAAAAGACACACTCTTACAGTTCAGCCTAGCTGGAAAAGGCACAGTTCACATCATGCTGAAAGGGAGGGTAGAGAAGGGGAGAGAGAAAGAAGGTGTCAATAAATTAGCTACAGAACAGTGGCTAAAGGACATTGAAAGTTACAGGTAAGGAAAGGAAAAGCAGTCACAAAACTAGAAAAGAAGGAAAAGAAAGGCTGTCTGTGGGGAAAGCATTAGGAATATTAAGAAAGCAAAATGAATCCAAAGGTGTAGAGGAAAGACCAATCTTCAGATTGAATTCACTTCTGTCATAGCATTTTGTGGATTGATAATCCTATTACTATTGGTCAGCAGGGATTTAAAAAACCCCACCATCATCAGAATTGCACCTGTTTTGCTTATGCTTGGCAGCAGTAGAACAGCCACCTCCTGGGGAAGGAACAGCCTATCAATAGTGCTGGGTAAGGTCACTCAGAACCACATGTTTGCAGCTACTGCTTCAGCTCTGATCTGCTGGCATCAATAAAAGAAACATCCACAACCTGAAAAATCACACTCCTGTCTGTTCTCATGAAACTTATAAAGTATCACCTTGATAGTCTTGAAGTTAAAGAAATTGAGAAAAGAAATCTACCTTTTAGTTCTTTTCTCTCAATGTCTGACTGTTTCAGTGAGAGGCCCAACTCCTTCACAAGGCTACTGCAGTAATAAAGGGCTATATGTGGCACAAAGTGCCTTTAGATTGTTATAGGGAGAAAATCTGACCGAGCAAACCCCACTTTTCTCCTTGCTGCCCTTTGTTAGGCAGAAGTGATCACTCACTGCTGCTCTGCACCAGCAGCAGTGTTTGCCAGGCTGCTCCAAGCTGGCTCAGCCAGGCTGGCCCAAGGGCAGCACCACCCTGCTCAGACCTGCTTCCTGGATAGACCCTTATGCAACTTTTCATCTTTTGAAAAAGTGTTAATTTCAAAAGTCAGTGAACTCCCTTCAGCCCTTTCCAATCTTTGTGACAGCACTTAAAGCTTGAGGGCACTGGGATTACTTTTAAACATTAATTTCCATAGAAAACACTCCTGTTTTTCAGACACAGAAAACAAAATACTCAACCTGCTGCCTCCTCCTCTCTTCACTGGCATGTACAGCACAGCTCATATGATTTAAAAAATGCTCTGGACAGCAAAATTCCCAGGAGCCATGTTATAGGGTTTTGCTGCTGCCATTGACCAATGGACCAACAGATTTGGGAAAATGCTGTCCTGCTTTTCAAGAACGCTGAATAAAGAATGAAATATAATTCACAGCTAGCACTTTCATGTTCATTTTCAGTATGTCAGATGGGAATGCTCATTTAAGAAACAGATGATTTTATGTCTGATTTTGAAAGCAAAGCTCTGTTTGGGATCCATCTTCTCATTTCCATATGAGTCACAATAAGATGCAAAGCCCCAGAAGCACACAGTGGGCTGGAAACAGCAGCTGCTGAGTTAATCTCCAACCCGTTGTGATTCCTTTTGCTGCTATGCTTGTTGCTCCCAAGAGATTTTTATCAGGGTGGGCATTATAGTTAATGCTTCAGGGATATGGAGAAATATCTAGGGATAGTGGGCCTTGAATCTCTTTATGTTTATTTAACAGATGATTGCTATTTATTCATTTCTTGGGGTACTTTTTTAAAAATGCAAATGTTTGAAGAGAAGTACCTTGTTTTAGGTTTCTGCTTAGGAAATTCAGGGAAGAAAACATGTGGCGGATACTTCATGACTGTATTTTTAACCTTCACATAGGAAAACTGAGAAGGAAATTTGCACTTCAAACTATAGCTGGAAACAAACCACCCACATACAGAGATAATACAACATCAAAAGGCCTGTGAAATATGCTGGCACATGCATATATGTTTAAAAGTGCACAAAAATGAAGAAATTGGGACCACAAAACTGAAGTTCTTTTCCAGCTGAAGTATTAGTTATAATAAGCAAAGCACAAAATTTTTTAGTCTTTAACTCAAGCTCTGCTGAAGTGATATGGTGAAAATGAATGTTTTTTGTCATATTCAGATTGCTGAACATAAACATATCTGCTCACAGGATTGCGAATATTGAAAGATGCAAACATTACTCAGCCTCATTAATTCTATTTGGCCTGAAAATTGTTGTCTTGTGCTCTGGGGAATATGTTGTTTTATTAAAGCGAAAGTTCTGAAAATGCAGAATGGAAATGTTAATACCATACTGCTCATGATCTCAAGGCTCAGCACTGTTGTATTGAACACATCAGAAGCTTCTTGTTGACTTCTGCCAGGGTAACATGGCTGCAGGAGCAGTTCCACACACGATTCCCTCTCATTTTAACATGACAGCACAATGGCGAAAATGAAATTCTGCAGTGCGGGCTGACAGAGAGGTCAGAGCCACCACACGGCTGCAGGAGACAGCCCTGCCTTACCTTCTCTTGGTCAGCCATGGAGATTCCTGGAGGGGATAGGCTAGCACAGCTAAATACGTGGAAGGTTGGAGGCCAAATTAATGCCTTTGGGACTGTCCAGAGGAGATTGCTGCTACTGAAAAAACCTCCAGGAGCTTTTCTCTTCTCTTCTCTCTACTGGCAGTTTCTCTCTTGGTCTTTCCTGGGTTTCTCTGTGAACTGGGATGAAGCCCTGTGTGTCCCAGGCTGTCAGAAATGGTGCAGTCCTGCTCTGCCCTCCACTCCTACCAGGTGGTGCCACCCCAGCACAGCATCCCAGGGATTTTTGTGACCTGAGTTGACTACTTTTGGCATATGGCCGCTGCTGAAGTACATTGCCAAAACCAGAATTTTTGACCTGAGTTTCTTTTTATAACTTTCCATTTGATAGGCTTTTATTTTATTCTGCAGTGTAAATAATGTCCTTAAAGTGTAGGACATTAAAATGAAGGCTGGGAGTGCTGGAAAAATCCTGTACAGTGAGCTGTGCCCCAGTGCCTGAGGTCTCATTTTGAGGTAGATCTGTTATCAGACATGAAACTGGAAATACCAGCTCTCACTTGATGGGCTTTTCTTTGGTAGAGGAACAAAGGTACTAAGCATCTGTAGCTGATAGTCATTGCTATTTTTATATCAAAGCTTCCTTATCTCCTTGGCAAGTGATTCAGGGATTTTCTCTCTCTCCTAGGTGCCCCTGCAATATGTTTGTTGTAATCTCTCACATATCCTCATTACACTTTTTGCTCCACATTAATAAGAAATGAAGAAGTCAGGTTGCATTAATTTTCTTAGCTTATCCAGCTCTTTTAAGAATTCCTCCCCAAAAAGTTAAATGCCCTCTTTTCACTTGACTTTCTCATTTCCCTTTCCTACAAGATTTTCTTCTCCATTTTGTGCTTACATTATCTCTGCTCTGTGACCTGAGCTGACCTCCCCAAAGCTTTTAACAGAATCATTAAATATGGTATTGTGAGCTTTCATATGTGCATTGCACATGCCAGCATTATTCTTAAATGAATAAATATACTTCTGCTTAGTTTTTAATCCTTTTCTTACATCTTCCTCCCTCCCCATGTTTTTATGCAAGTGGGTTTGCTTTATCTGTCCCAGCAGACGCTGTGAGCTGTGATGGTCTCTCGTTAGCACTTCTGCCGGTATCTACTGGCTGTAGCAGATCTGATCTGCACTCCTGCAAAGGCCAGCTCTGATGCTTCACTTTGGCTGTGACATGCAGGCAGAAGCTGTGATATTTGGATTTGGACTCGGATTTTAAGTCCTACAGAGTTCAGGCTATCTTGGGTCTTCTCAGTATAACAATAAAGGCTGGAAGTAAAATAGGAATTGAGGTAGCTCTCATTCTAATGATAAGGAAGCTCAAAAGTCTTTAGTTTGGCACCAACTTCTTCTATGAGAAACAAGTTAGTTTCCAATTGACAATTTATCAGTCTTTAACAAACACTGGCTTTTGTAATGAGATGGGGAACACTGCTCAGAGCCATGTGACTTTGTGAAATGTTAATGTGTTTCCTTCTCTGTACCAAAGGGGAGAAAAAAGTGAAGGCATGTTCTTTGGTAATGTACAACTGTATTTCCAGGTAACTCTGACATGATCTCAGAAAAAATGTTACCAAAGGGGAAATAGCACCTCTGTGCCCTCCCCTCCCCCCAACTACTAAGAACCAGGCCATGCAAAACTGACACAAAAAAACTTTCCTTTGCCTGGGAAAATGTCCTAAAATATCTCTGAAACACCACAGGATTAATTGCTCTATCATGTCAAAGATACCAGGGAACTTTGGTAAAGTGCTGATGCAAAATACTATGGGATGGCTACAATAACTGCTTTTGGGTCACATTTTAGTCCTTGCCTACAGTACTGCTCTTTGAGTCCCATTTCACAGACCCTAAAGTGGATGTAAGCAATGCTGTAATCCCCACCATCTAGAAAAAAGGCTGGTGTATGATAGAAAACCAACAACAACTTGTCTCCCTCCTTCAAAGATAATTTCATAATCCACTGACCTGTAGGAGTCCGAGATGCCAAAAGATGAGGGGGCATGGCTGCAAAGTGACTTGGTCAATTGCAGGAGCCCACAAGACCCAGAGGAAATGAAAATGCTGCTCAGAGCATGAACTGAATATCCTTTCATCTGCTGGCACTGGAGAGACCAGCCCGCAAGTGAAAAAGGTACATTGACGGCTGTAAGCCTTTTGCTCAGTGCTTCCATGTTTCTAAAGCAATTCCTTCAAAACATAGAGCTCCTGGATTCTTTTTTATGAGCTCAGTTATCAGGTACTTTGTTGGTGTGTTCCCTGCTCTTTGTGAGCAGCAAGTGGTGAGAATACAAACCAAAGTGCTGCTTCTCAGCCTATGCCTTTAGTGAATCAGGTTTTTACATCAGTTTTCTGTCTATTCACTTTCAGGTCTTAGGGTTTTTTTTAAAGTGTATTTTGCTACAGCTCAAACTAAAAAATTCTCCATTCCATTCCTGGTGCTTTGGCATAGCCTCCAGCCTCCTGCAGTGAATTGTGGCTGAAGCAGCTTCGATCCACAATATATCTCCTATCTCACTTCAGCTGCTCTCCATTTTCTTTTGAACTCTGAACCAATAATCACAATTCTTGGAAGGACTTTCTTTTATGCATATGCTAAAAGTATGCTTTTAACCAGGGACTTCTGCCTGCATGTTCTGTGAAAGACAGTGAAAAAGGGGACAGGGAAGCATGGTGGGAATTTTCTCCCCCTTTTGAAGTCCTGCAGGGATGTGCTGCTTTGGAGGGATAGCGCTGCCCACCACTGAGGCTGTGTTGAGTTGGATGGTGTGTGTGTGTCCATATGCAAACAAAGATGCTCCCCTTCCCTTAGCAGCTGTCTAGTCAGGAATCCAGCCACTGCCATCAGCTCATTTTTATACAGGATGCAGGTAGGGGAAGGGCAAAACCATAGCCTGTCACCTTGTCCTCTCAGTGCCGGGAAGGGCCAGAAAGTGTTGAGCTGGGAAGGAAGATGATGATCAGATGTGACTCCCAGCTTGCCAGAGCCCTGCACCACCCAGCCCTTGCTCTGCTTGTCCTGATCAGAGGCCTACACTGCAAGGAGCAGGCAGCAGATCTTCCCTTTCTCCTGGGAGGAAAGTCTCATCAGTCCTTGTTCTCCCCAAGAACTATAACTGTAGGATTAGGATTTTGTCTTTTTTTTTTTTAATGTAACTTTCAATTTTTTGCATTAGTTGGAAGAACGTTGAATACAATATGTTCTGATCTTCTTGTCATGCTTATATACATTATCTACATTTTGTTCTTCATTTATAAACATTATCTGTGTACACTACTTCCCTCACAGTTCTGTAGTTGTTTTAAGTTGCATAAGCATGCAATCTCATTTAAGTCCTGGACACTGATCCATGTGTACTGCTTCTGAAAACACTACTGCTGCCTTTTACTGTGTCATAAAATTGTGTTGATCTTAAAATAGAAATTCAAATTTTGTTCTAAACACCTTTGCAGGTGTTAAAATCAGTGTTTTAAATACCAATTCATCAAGTATTGGGAAGTCTGCCTCTCCTAACCAGCATGTTACAAGGATCGTGAGCCACTTGCAGGGATTTCTGGGGGATGTGTGGTGCTTCCGAGTGTGTGCAAAATTAGATGAGATAGATTTGGGGCAGCATTTCCTTTTTACTGCCTAGACCCACAATACCTTGTTATCCTGTTGGCTGCCTTCAAGTGTTGCACTGAGTAATTCTCTGGAGTGAAAGCTGATGCTGTTGTGGGAGATAATAACAAACTGGGGCGCTCTTTACACGCATGGGTATAAGGCCACCTTCTAAGGGTGAGAATTTTTATTTCCTAGGACTTTTCTGGTTGGTTCTCAGCTAGGGCCAGAAGCAGTAAAGAGCAAAACTCTGGATAAGGAGACTCACATCCAGAGTTTGTGTTCCCTCTGTTTGTTCAAAAGGAGAAGAATAGCCAAAACAATTGGTTTGAAGGATTTAGGATTATTAGTACTGTGCTAAGGTTGCCAGGCCATTTCTTCTCATGTAAATATAAACACTGATCATAAATGGAAAAGTCTGCAAGAACTACAGATTAGGAACTTAAACGGTTAACTTGTTGGGCTTCATGCCCCCCCTCTCCAAAAGAGAAGGAAGGGGCCTATCATGGATGTGAACAAAGTAAATGTCAAGAAAAGGGAGAAAAATGAGTGAATGAATATTTGCATATTTAGAGGAGAGAAAATCTTGGGCAATTTTCTTATGGCATTTCTTTGCTCTTGAGATGAATTTTAAATAACAGGAAGTAATTCCTTCTAGGGTTTTCTGTAAATGATGATTTATATATTTTTGCCTCAAGGCAATTCCTGTGATATATAGATAAAAATATATCAATATTTGTGCAGATACATCTGCTATAGTTGATTCATATTTCTTCAATTAAAAATGTATTCTTGATGCAAACATTTTCTAAAAGTTGTCATGTTCCCCCATTCATCTCCCGTTGCATCCTCCAGTTTTCTTACACTTAACAAGTTATTTTTATTAAAAGAAAATGTTTGCAAATGTTCTGGGGATTTTTGTTAAGTAGTTAAGAGTCAGTAATAAATTAATGTATTTTTATATTGTTTCAATGTCAACTCATGAATTATGTTGACACTGCAATCCTGTAGACTCACTTCTAAAGGAAGCAACAAGTCTGGCAGAGGATCTTAACTCGCAAACAGCTTACACAAGTCAGTCCCAGTCACAGGCAGTGACACTGTTCTGGAATACTGCAAGTCCCAGCTGCAGATTAATTGAAGATCTGTACCCTTTCCTTCATGGGTGTGATTTGTGGTAAAAAAGAGCAATGCCATTCATAACACAGTGCACCTATTCCAGCTTTCCATTTCCATACATCTGTGCTATTGAAAGCAAATCTGCTGTTCCTCTTTAGTGGGATACCCAGCCAGCCTTGGATGAAACAATGTTTTACACAAATCTGGAAGGAATATGTAAATACTCTTAACACCCTAAATAAAAGGAGCACAGTATTCAACTCTACAGCCAAATACAATGGTAGGTTATATATATATATATAGATATATATTTCAATGGCTCCCATCTTTGGTATTTGTTTGTACTTTTGGCCAATTGTTCTTGAAGCATGTTCTTGTACTTTCTTGACTTTCTGTATGCTTTAAAATTAGGTACATATATAATTCAAACTAAGAAAAACACAAGCTGACTTTGATCAAAGAATAATAACTTTCTAAGGATTTCTCAAGCTCATAGCAATTTCCTCAAATGAACGCATAACATAAACAGATGAGTTTAAAAAACCTTACATTTTTGGTTACAAGAGGCTGGATGTTGTACAACCTTTTTGCTGGTGTTTTCAAGACCCTTGGGAAAATTTTCATTCACCAGAACTGGGTTTTCCATCAGGAATGTTTTAGTTTATTTGAAAATAAATCTTGGGGAAGTTGGTGAGATGCCTGCATACTATCCCAGAAAATAAAAAAAAAAAAAATTTTGGAAATATTCAAATGTTAGTCTTTCATACAAAGCTCTTTTTTGAACAGACTGCGTTCTGTCTTTCTGCTTCCCTTGTCTTTTTATAGATCACCATATTATGCTTCTGTATAGAGATAAAACATTTACTTCTCACTTTCATGTGATAAATAAAAGAACCGGCTTCCCATTTTCAATAATTCTGCTTCCTCAGTCATTTCCAACTGTTAATTAATGAGTGCGATCAAATAATTTCTGTAACATTATTTTAAGACATTGCTCAGCATAATTTTGAACTCAGAAGTCATACCAGTTCTGCAGCAACCTGTCAGATGAATGCTGAAGTGATTGGCTCCCTTGGAGGTAATCCCTGTTGCCATCACGGATCCCTGTCAAGGAGAACAGAGCACAGTGGGCCTCACCAGCTCCTTGCTAAACTAGAGAGTAAAATAAGGACCATGCAAAAAGAGTGAAACACTGGTCGAAATAAAGTAAAGCAGCATTAAACCCTTCTAAGCTTGTGCTTCTTTTGGGTCTTGCTAATGGGCATTTTAGTCCCTGACTCCCTGCCAGTAAGGTAAGTCAGGGTCATTCTGCCTCCTTCCCAGCTGTGCTGCTGGAGCAGACACAGGCTGCAGCCAGTTCCTGGCCAGCCATGGGTGTCAGGAACAGGAGTCTGTGCTCTGTTCCTGGATCCTGGGCTGTCCATCAGATGGTGTCTGAAGTGAGTGAGTTTGCCATGTGTTCTGGGAAGGAGTCATTGGAAGGAACAGGACATTCAGTTTTCAAAGGATGGGGTTTGTGACTTGTGAAGTTTCTCACTATTACAGATAATCCTAAGTTTTAGTTTCTTTTGTTTCAAAGGTAACAGAGGAAGAGCTAAAATACACTATAAATTGAAATAAGGAGCAGGTCTCCAGATTCTTCGTAGGAGAGGTATTGCTGTTGTGCACAGGGTAGAATGTGCTGTACTTTCCCTTTTCTCATTCCATGAGCCTTTAGTGATGAACAGACATATATCTTAAAAGTATTGCATTTGCTTCAGTAAAGCTGGATGTAGTGATACCAGAAACGGGTTCTGCAGGCTGTTGAAGAGATTTTTCATTGAAACTGGCAGTCATATTGGGAACCAGCTGTTGGCTGTAGGTAGATCATTTTAAAGTATTTTTGAAAAAGCTAGAGGACAATTCTAAATTTCTATAGCACAAGCCAAGATAATTCCCTGAGCAGTCTAACCAAGAAAATTGCACAGGTCCTTGACACAATACTACCAGATTTGATACAGCTTTTCTCTGTGATTCCTTGTACTGCAGAATTAAAGAAAGTGTAATGAATTCTGTGTGGGTATTGTAATTGGTACGCAGGGTGTGAAGGAAAAAAGTATATAGAATATGGTCAGGTAAAGTCTCAGGAAATAGTAAAACGTCCCTGGTTTATGGAGCCTGTCAAGGTGCTCTACTGCAGCTGGCCATCGTAATGATAAAATACATTTTATGTGATCACAGGCAAGTTCTCTCTGTGTGTTGAGCAAATCCCTCTGAGCTTTATAGATACAGTTGTATTTATCTACATTAAAGGCTGCTTGGAGACTTTGAGGTCTTTGTGTGAAACTCGTTACTGTAGGAAGTCAAAATATTATTATGCAATCTTAAGAATAAAACCTAACTCCAACTCCCTGGGTGTTACCAGCTCAGAGAACTTTACCCAGGTGAATGACATTGAAGTGATGTGAATACAATTGTTCTGATAAAGTAAATAAGCTACCACATTTGTGGTTTAAGAAGGATTTAAACAAGTAAGGTGCCAGCTTCTCCTATTCCAGTCAGTTTAACATGAAAGCAGAAGCTGCTTCCCACCTTTCAGGTAAGCCAAAGTATATTATATAGTGTGTTTTGAGTAATAATTATTCACAGCTTTGGCAAATAAAAATAGGGTACCCCTAATTTTGTATGAAACACATTCCAAATAAATACTAATCTTACTGTTAGAAACTTCTTCACTTAGGCTTTCTCTTAGAAGTCTACGTCTTGTACGTGACTAAGACATAGAATCTTCAAAAATTAATATTAAAATAGCTGTATGTTTTGGAACAATAAATTAGGAACTATGGTACATTATAATAAAAGTAGTCTTCATTTGCATGTGCTAATTAATTTCTACTTTATTACATCAACATTTGGGAGTAGTAGCCTTATTAACAGGAATGAGTTTGCTTATAGTCTGAAACTAAACACTGAACAAACTCAGTGAAGGTGACCCTTTTTCCTTTCAATTATCAAGGTTAATTATAAAATTAATTAGGTCAATTTTTTACCTTTGACTAGGAGAATTTACCTTCCTTCAGCTTTGACACAGAACCAAAATCTGCAGTGAAAGATTTTGCCTTCTCTACTAAACTCAGTAGTTTTGTAACATCCTTCCTAAAAACTCTTCCATGTTTTTGCTACTCAGAGGATGTCAGATTACTGAACTCAAATTAGAGACTGTGTATTTGCTTTATCTTGTCATTATCCTTTTCCTGGTCTAATTCAATAATGGAATCTGGTTTTATGAAATAGTTTAGCAATTTAACAGGAAACAGCTTAAAAAATATTTGGTTTCTGTTCTTTTCATGTACTGTCATTATAGTTGCAGTTATAATCTAGAGCACTGACATGAGTCATCAATAGAATATTACCTTTATTTCTGATTTGCTTTTTCCCATAATCAGCTTGATTTCTGTTCTTTGGCTCTTACAATTAAAGTAAGGAATATCTGAGGACATTCATTTTGCTCAGATTTTCTGCTGCTGTCTGGTACATTCTAAAAGCATTAACTATGGTTTAATCCTGAGTGGCACGAAGGCCCCAACTTCATAGATGTGCTCAGGGTAAGCACAGGCATTCTCCTCAGGAGCTTGTAGGCCAAATAAACACGGGTTAATTGGCAAATACAAAAAGGTCTGGAAAACAAATAATTATCTCATTTACTGGTGGGTAACAGAAATTTTAATTGATCTGCCCTCTGTGACAAATCTGTGCCTGGATCAATAGTTTAATCTGAGTCTGAAATTTATTGCCTTAATGAGAAGGACACCTTATTTCAGCTGTAATATGACCCTTTCCTGATTAAGCAGACTGAGACAGCATTAGTAGTTAACTTCTGCAACCTTCTGCCTCTTAGCAATTAACAGAGGGACTAATTCTGCAAGGTAAGGAAGGCTTTCTGGGTGGTGGCAAAATATTTCTTCCATTGCCGAGGAGTTTGAAGTCTTGGTGATAATAATAACAATAATAATACAGAAATTCTGATGTATTGTCTGCTTAAACATGAGAAATAAAAGTGCCAGGTCAAATAGGCAAGGATTAGGAATTGTTTGCATCCAGATCACAAGAGATAATTAAGCATCTTGACTCCACTTTGTCAATGGAAGGTATAAAGGCATCCTGATGGGACAGCTTCCAAAGGAAAATTCTGGTTGGTCTCCTTTAACTCTGATGATCCACTTGCTTTCTCTGCTCACACACTTCTGCTATTCCCACATTGCATATTTCTTCTCATTTTTATTTCAGACATAGCCTTCTTCTATGTCTCTCTGCTTTCAAAGCATTTGAGATTGTCTCTGTCAGGAGTACATCAATAGTGCCGTTGTAACCCTATCTCCCTCTTCTGTGCAGCTCCAATCTTCAGGGCCTGGCTGGTGCTTTACTGCAGCCCACTCATCATCAGCCTAAAGGGGTGTGTGCTGCTTCTCAGTACTGCACACAGAAGCACCTCTCAGCTGCACCTTTTCCAAGTGTGATTATTAGCCCCCTGCATCAGAAATGAGTTCAGAGAAGAAAAATGGACCCTGTTCTCCCTGGAGCACCCAACACTCCAAAATCCGAGTCATTGTCTGCAAAGGTCTCGTACCTTGGTGAGTAGCTCCTTTTGTTTAACCTGTCATAGCCATTCTAGGAGCAGAATGGCCTTTTTTATTTTAGCATGACTGACAGGCAGCCAGTAGGCTCATCAACCTCAGTGAACTCTGCTTCTATATGAAGATCCATTTGACAGAAACCTTGAACTCTTTCAGCATAACAAAAGTCACTAAAATATTTAATATTCTGCCTTAAGCAGGAGGAGCAGTCCAGAAAGCATCAACATTTCTGCTGGGCTATTTGCTTAATAGAAGAGAGATCCAACTAAATGTGATTGTTTTCCTTACCTCAAGGCTATCAGAGATAGGGATCTTTAGTTATCATAATCTCCCTATGAGCAGTTAAAAGAGGACTTTACACATATATAGATATGTATATATATAAAGAAAGTTGCAAGAAAAGTTTAAATAGAACTCCCTTAAAATTTCCTTTTCCCCATTTCTTATCATTTTCTTCCATATAAAGAAAATTCATTTTTTAAATTCAGATCATCAAAGTCTCCTTTCCCACTCAAATTATCATATCTTAGCTAGCTTTTAGCTATTGAGCATTCTGTTTTTCCTCCACCTACTAGTTTGCACCTTTGCATTATTTCCTGCTTTCACATCATCGCTCCATATTTGCACTCCTTTGCCTTCCTGTGGTTTCTCAACTGTCATATCTTCAATACAAGAAAATCCACTGTCTTTCTCCTTGGCTATTATAAACTACATATGTTATTTCCTTTCAGTATTAAAAGCAGGAGTGTAATAAAATTCAATATTTGTTACTTCATCAGAGATGAAGACCAAATAAATATGTCCATAACTATGCCCTTACATTTCACTGCCCATGGCATTGGGTAATAAAAAAAGATAGAGCAAGTTGTTTTCTTTTGTGAGCAATACTCAAGAACATCACAGTCAGTAAAATACAGCAAACTGGCAGGTAATTGCTTGGAATTTTGTTGGGAAGTATCTCAGATCCACCTTTCTTTACACTGTGGTGAGAGTCTGTCTTCTCTCTGCCTAAAGCTCAAGCAATCTGCAGGTATCACCTGAGGGATTCCAGCTGAGGAGGCTGCACTCTGCTTTGGTGCCACTTGTTCTGCTGACCTGTTTCCTTTTGCTGGTGGAAATTAGGGTACACTGGCACACCATGTAATCACAGGGCTCTCTCTGTGCAGTACAAGTCACAGGAAAGGAGCTTACATTTTTCTTTTAATGAGTGAAACCTGTTGAAGCATGTAGGGTCCTGGCTTGTCAGCTCCCTGCTTCTGTGGCTTAGCTTTGGTGCCTTGCCTTGTCCTCAGATGAGTCCCAAAGGTCACTTGCCTACACACCAAGCAAATGTCTTGTTTGTTAGCAGAAGGGGAACACTTCTGCTAAACTGCTGTGTAACCCTAAAAATGGAGCTAGAGGTAATAAAATCATGATAATTTCAGTCATTTTTTTATTCTTGCACTGAGTATTTAGCAAGAGCTTTGAGGCTTGGAAATATTCTTGCCAGGCTAGTCACTTCTTGCCATATTCAAAATGTTTTTGAATGCAGTAAACAAAGCCCTTTAAAAACTCAGGAAAAATGGAAATTTACGGTTATTTATGGAATTGCAATGGGTCAGTTCCATTTTCCCCATCTACATCTGTAGAGAGTCATGATCACAGTAATACAGGTATGGGTGAAATATTTGTGTATTGACAAGAGAAGATGAGCGTCCAGCACCAATTTACAGTGACCAAAACTGGGAACAGACTTGGGTTTGACTGGGAGTGAAGATAAACCCAGAGGCCTGGGCACCACTGCCTAACTCTGCAAACACAACTGAATTAAGGTGGAGGGAGTTGTATGATCAGTAGTACATGGACAACACCAAAATGAACACATCAGGTATATAAGCCTCCCAATCATAGCCAACTTATATTTTTTTCCCTGTAATTAAACCTTTGTTTTATGGTTTATTAACTCACCATGCCCACAGAGAGGTGCTTTTGCAGGGAAAGCCACCAAGAATTACAACTGTGTGACTAGAGTGCATTTTTTAAATACAAGTCAAGATAATTTTGCAAATGGACAGTGCCTTCTCATTGAAAATTTAATCACTCTGTACATGGGGTTGATAGCTCGAGCAGAGCTAATGTCTCCATTCATTTATCCTTTCATCTTGGGATGTTGCAGCTCAGTATGGAAGAACTGCAGAAATCAGTGCAGTGACTTTGGCAATTATCACAATATTTACTGTGTTTCATGTGAACAAGACTGATTTATATGGTCTGCAGGCAGCCTGAAGGAATGGCCTACTCAATTTCCTTTCCCCTGGTGCAGGTTCAGGATCAATGCAGAAGACAAAAGGACCTCTACTACCCCGGTACCCTGCATTCATTCTTCAGGCAGACTGATCTCCAGTTTGCTGCAGGGTACCAAAGAGCTGGTAGCAGGTACTGCACTAGAACAGTCTTCACAAACTCAGTCAGATGGTGCCTATTCTGCTGGATTTCACTGAGAAATGATGACCCAGACGTAGCAATGAAGATTTCCTCTGCGCAGTGAATATTCCCCGTTCCTTTGAATATGTATTTTAAAGTTAGAAATTAATAGGAAACTTTACAGTGTTTTCCCTAAGTTATCTTAAAACCTGAAAGAATGCTTCTCTGTGTGACATACATTGCAAAAACACAGGCATTTGCCTGACATTCAGTGTCCTTTTAACTACCTGCTCTTGGCTGACTGCATTTAGCTGCTTTTCTTTATGACTACTAGAAGGTTCAGACATTTTATCGCTTCACTCCCAGTCTAAGATCCCTTTTTTTTGCAGCTCAGTGTAATTGTGTGAAATGGCTTTCCATTCACTTTTATCAAAATATGGAGCCCTGCTGGGGCAGCAGCAGATCAGCAACACGAGTGATCTCTCTGGGCTGATAGGATGCACCCACTGCTCCTCATGCCCTCATCCCTCAGCTCAGTGAAAGGGGGACTGCAGAAAACTCCACTAATACACAAATGCAACTTGTTCATTTGGGGGAGGGGAGCTTGCTTGTGGTTTGTTGTTGTGGTTTGTTGTTTTGAAAGGCAAAACAAAGCAACACAGCCTTGTTTGAGGGAGCATCAGAATTCAAATGCAGAATTCTTGTCAATTAGCCCCCCTTGGAGCAATGCACAGTTTGTTCCTTTAACGATATCCTACTACTTTTGTGGAATCTTAACCAAGAGGATGGCCTCATTTTTCTGTACCAACACATTCAAGAAGGAAAGTTGTATTGCAAATACAGTAGTGACACATGATGAGTGAAAAGAAGCCTGGACAACCTTGGTCTCTGAGTGAGAGAGGGAAAGATGAAGGGACAAACCCAAAGTCACCCTGAGCCTGTAGAAAGCTGGCTGTAAGCATAACCTAGACATGATGATCAGACAAGTCTGTGCATCTGTGGACAAATCTGGGGATAAAAATTAATGTACTTATTCTAAAGAGAAGGAGCTGTTAAAGAGAATTAGATATCTTCATTAGGAAAGAAAAACATACCTGAAAATTTTTAATGGGCACACCAAGAGACTGGAATTATAAAACATTCCTGACTAACTCACCAGGATATTGAGAAGAGTTTGTATTCTGCAACAGAACTTGGGACAATTTGTGCTACTTTCTTGTAATAAAACACCATAAAGAAAGAAATGGTAATTACATGCCCTTCCTTTGCATGCAGCTGACAGATACTTTTAAGTACTGCAACAGCTTGCTAATGCACCCCTAGTATTTGAATAAATACGTGAAGTAAATACGTTGATGAAACCTCTCCTAAACTGCCAGGTGGGCAAGGGGCTATTATGAAAGTATCATAACTTGCTCAGTTTTGTCTTTGTACAAGCTGTTGCTGAGCAGGTCTGTATGTGACCGGATCAGAGATCACGGGCAGACACAGAGGTTCAAGGAAAACTGCAGTTAGTTTCATGATAGAAATTCACATGGGCTGCACCAGAATATCAAGACCAAATATGCCAAGGTAAATTCCTGTGAGTTGCAATTTAGTTTTCAGTGATTTATATGAGACTACTACAACTGTAATCTTCCTCACCAATTTTTTTGGAGGTCATTTGGAGGGCAATCTGAAGAACTATTTGTTGCTGACTCAAACATCACAATGTGAAAATCCTAGATGCAGTCTTACAAGATTGTGTGTTTTAAAAGATACTGCTATCAATTAGAGGACAAATTTCATCATTAAAAAAAAAATCCCACAGTGAAACCTGTAACTTTGTTTGTAAGGTGTAGTAATTCTCAGAGCAGACAGCATGTTAGAGACAGGCTATGCTGTATTTCTCCTCCCTGTCTCCTAAAGGAACCAGCACTGAATTGAGCACCTTTTGCATTCTGGGTTTCTCACAAATTCAAATAATGATCCCAATCTGATTTGTTTTCTTCTTCTCCACCCCCCTCCCAACCCACCTCCCCGAAACATCATAGCAATCTTAAAATTTCATGTCTCAAAGTCTCATTATTCTTCTGAGAGAGTGACTATTTTCCCATGTCGTGGTAGCTCACAAGGCTGATAGTTTTCTTGGAGCAGGCTGTGTGGGGCCAGGCATGCAGCCTTGGCAGGGCATCATGCTTAGGTAACTTTGTCAGTGACAGGGTGGCTGAAGAAGCAAGAACCTTGTGGCGGTGCAGCTTCTCCTTCTCCTAATGTGCCATTTCTGAAGTCTTTTCCCATAGAACCAATCCCAGCACTCTAAATCTGAGACAGCAGTCAAAATATCAGTCAGGTTTTCCTTCAGAGGTATGATTTTCATTCCCCATCTGCTGATTAGAGATCTTAATTTTGTAACATTAGTCATTTAAAACACTTTTTCTTGGCATGAGATGTTTGTTTGTTATCTAAATGTAAGTGGGGTTATGGATGCTCTCAAAAGAACACTGACCTTTAAGCATATGTACAACATCTGTAGGAAGCAGCTGGAAAACCTATCACGTGCTTCTTCAGGTAAAAGTGCAAAGTAGTGCTCCTGCAAAGCCTTTTTCAAACCCCTTCTTTTCACATCATGCATCACAAAGCAGTGCTATTCATTAAAAGCTGAAAAAAATCCTCCATTGGCCTGAATATTCTAACACAGAGAATATAAGGTTGCACGGCTGCCCATAGGTGAAATCGGTAGTGCAAAAAAGAAAAAGAAAACACCCAATGAACCTTTTTTTTTCTACTACTTTTAGCTTTCAAGTGATCATTTGCTAAATAACCTCTGTTTTAGCATCCATTTTTCTCCCTGCTAAATATGTGCTACTAAAATGACTCCTCCTGACTAATCACTCCTCCAGCATTTAAACACATTAGCTAATTGGCTTGAAGGGGTTAAAGCAAGTGGTTGGTAAACCGCAGATAATGCTGGCAACACCCAGAGGTTCAGATAATTATCCAGAATTTACCCAAACCCATCTCAGCCTCCCCTGGCTAAAAGCTCAGTGAGGATTGCCATTTTTTATCATTTCAGGTTGGCCATAAAAAGCAGCAGGCCTTTTGCTTGTGCTGCTGCCTTCCAGTTTTCCTTAAGACTTTTCATATAGACAAATATTTCTTTTATACACTTCAGATTATACAGGTGAAGAATCTACCTAAGTGGATGGCAGAATGGCTTTGGGTCCTGAGTTTAAGGCATCATATTCAGGACTTGCTTATGCAACTGCGTCATGTGGCCATGGCAAGGCACCCATGGGTGGGCACACTGTCACTAGTTCCCAATCCCTCGAGTGCAGCCACTGCAAGAGCATCCACTCACTGCTGGTGCCCGGGCTTATGGATATTTTCCTTGCAGGATACAGCTTGTGACACATGAGCCCTGCATGGGGACTAAACCAAACCAGTCTTAGGCAAGGGGAAAGGTCTATAGATTTGAATGAAAGAACAAGCCCTGGCCCTCTCCAGCCCCCATTTCCTCCGGTATGTTCCTTTGGCTGGACTGAATATCCAGTAAATCGTTCCAAACAATGTTTTGTTTCCTGAGGCGATGTTCTCTCCTTGCCTTAAGAGAGCTTGCTTTAACCTTGGCCACAATTAAGAAAAACCGAGCCCAGTTTCCTGGGCTACAAAGGCATTTCTCTGCTCTCTGAGGCTCTTTGTATGCTCCCTGCCCTTCTGTTTTACTCAGCCCTCAGGGTCACTGTGGCAAGCAGTCACCCTTTTCTCCCTCAGGACAACCTCCCACGTGTCCAGTACCAGGCTGGCTCCGAGGGGGATGTGTGGGTTTGCTGAGGGCCACCAAGCCCAGGCTCCTGAAGCAGGTGTAGCCCAGCTCAGCCTCTGTCAGAGCAGGGGCAGGAGAAGCCAGCGCCTTTTTGCCACACTGTGTAAGTATGGCCCAAAGCACAGAGCCTGGGTCACTTACTCAGCGTCTTGCACTCACACCCTTTGCCCCTGCTGCTAAAGTGGGGGTAAAAGACATTGAAGAATTTGACTGTCCCCTTTGCAAATATGTGAGCACTCTCCCCTCTTCCCCTCTCCCTGAACTCTGGGATTGTATTTCATCACTATCTGAGTGATCATAGAAAGTTTAACCTGCAAAATTATGTGCTGTAAATGACAACCATTTTCCTCTCAAGGTGAAAGACTTGGGGACAGAGAGAAAGAAAGAAAAAGAGAGAACCAGTTTCCATGACAACCCAATGAAACTTATACACCATAGGAAAATGTCATTTTCCGAAAAAGACAGAACTTCATGGACAAGTGGTACAGTACATCAGAAAGGAAATTGCAGTTTTAAATGAAAAGCTCATTTGCATTTATGGTTTTGAGTTTCATTCTCTAGTTACAAGACCCAATTGTAGACAATTTAGTAGTGAAAATTATATTCAACATTTCAGGTGAATAATGTAGATTATGATCTAGTTCAGCCAGAAGTTCATCGTGACAGACTCAGGTTCAGAGAACACAGGTGTGGATGGATTCTGCTTTAGCTGGGCTTATGATGCAGCGTCAGAGAAGTTACTGACATTTTACACTCTCTAATAGACCTTGCAAAGTCAGGATCTGTCCCTAGCTGTTGAGATTCCTGCCACAGTTTGCAATTTCAGCACCTAAAGTTATACCTTCTAGATTCCATGTTACCTGATACCATCAGTCACCATCCACTGTAAGCCACATTGCATAGGAGAGCATTTTATGATGAGCATTAGCGTCGTAATATAGCAAAGAGCATTGTTAATGAAGCATGGAAAAAGAATAAATTCAGCTAATGGGTATATGTGTCAAATTTCAATTAGGGATATGTTGGAAAGTGAAAGAGAGCGACGAGCATACAAATTAAACCTTTGACCTTCAGAGTAAAGGGAGAAAAACCTGAGAGAAGAGGGGGATGTTCAAAGATGTTTTCCTAGCTGAATGCTGAAAAGTCTGCGTACAAACTTTGAAGTACTGTTTTCTCTTTAATTAACATTATTTAAGAAGTGACTCAGAAAAATTCTGATTTGATTCAGCTGGTTTGTTGACAGGTATATTACTGTTTGTGCTATTTACTGTGTAGGGGAGAGAGGAAGACTGGGAGCAGTTTATGGTGATGGAAGACAAAGGTGTTTGTGAAGCCTAGGCAGAGGATATTAAAGCTTATCCTTCCCTGCCTGTGAAGTGCTACTGGAAAGAACCTCCTTCTCACTCCTCTTAGGCTTTCAAACAGGTCTTAGCTGAGTCAAAGCATGTTTTAATGCATAATCTGATGTGTATGGCTTTTGAATGCAAATAAACAGTAAGTGGGAGTGGGGGGGTGCAGCAGGAGCTCAGCTGAGCAAGCTGCAAGGGTTGGATGTGGCTCAAGGCACCTGGGAATTGGTAGCTCACATTTGCTTTGATAGTGAAGGGAGCAATGGTTCAGATACGCAGCAGTGGGTTCATACAGGTGCTGCTGCAACCCTGTACACGTGATTTAACATCAGCTGCTCTACTAAAGCAGTGTGGGATGAATTCAGCTTGTTTAATAAGGAAAATTGCCATTACCTGTACATATGTCAGGGTTTAATTCGACTCATCTGTCTGCATGAGGAGTGAGGGTCTGTTTCACAGAGCACTGAGGCTTGTGTGGAAAACTGCTAAGACCTGAACCTCCGTTGCCTGGGCAAAAGCCACCGTGCTGATAATTTTCTGACTTGTTGACTGCTAGAAAAAGCTTCCCAGCTTTGTGTGTGAACTTGTGTGTGAAGCACACCTGAGGACAGTGCTGGGACAGACACTTCTGCTTGTGCCCTACCAGATTAGAAACAGCAGGCAGGAAGTCACCTCTCATTGCCTGCCTAGCAAGGAAACAATACCCACTTGTATTATTCTCCCACAATCAATTATTACAATTAATACTTCAAGGTTCCAAAACCAGTAGAACACTTGGCCCGGAGACCAACCCTTGATAGATCTCATAATGCATTCTTGAGTTGTTGCCATGGGATTTCATTTCCCACAAAAGTCCAACATTTTGAGGATCACCCTTATCTTTTGCCTTTTTTTAATCACAAAAGCCTCTGGATCCTTGACGGTGCAAGTCTTTCCTCTCATCTCTAGGTCTCTCCTGCCACCCCACTGTGCTGTGGGTGTGTGCAGCAGGTTTTAACACAGTGCAGAGCTCTAGTTTGTGTCAAATTCAATACAGAAGGCAAGATTATAGTTACCTGCTGGGTAGTAAAACCTTCAAAGGATAAGGGAAAAGAATATCTGTCTTGGGGACAGTTCAGTGTCAGGCAACCGCAGGCTCACCAGGAGGAGCCCATGTGGGCCTGGAAAGACCTTGATGCCCTCTAGTCAGGTCTTTCACCTGTGGGTTTGGTTTCCATTTACAGACATAGAGCAGATTTTTTAAACATCACAATCCCTCTTTGCCAAATAATTTTTGGATTTGTAGTAAGTATATGTAAATGACTGCTATCAAAACCATATATTACATAAAAAACTGTTTTTCTTCTTTAAAAGCTCATGTAAAGACTAGAGAAATGTTGAATTTATCCTTCATTCTGAATTACTAACATTTTTCTTTGTAAGTTTTCAACTACGACAGGTATCTCAGAAATACTGCATGATTATTCTTAGCATTTGATAATGGATATATGGATAGCTAATTATCCTGTTAAATCATATGACATCACTTTTGTTTCATGACTGAACGATGTATGTCTCTGTAAGTAGATAATACAGGAGATTTTTAAATTACAGAATTTTCTTTGACAAATCCTGCAGCCTGAAACCTTAAATTCTCCAAATTCCTCTATGGCAGCACATATTTAAGACTGGTTTTCCCTCTTTAGTATTTATTTTCAGTTGCTAGAAAGAAAATATTTTCAGAAGGGTATTTTCTCTAGTCTAATGAACATCTACATGTTTATTTCCAACTACATTGGTTTTAATAGCATAAATAAGTAACATTATTCTTATTGGATAAATGTAATTCTGTGGAAGCATATTTCCAGTGTTAATATTCTCATTTACAGGTTAGAAAAGGAGGAATCTTCTGTGAACTTCCTGCAATATCTGTTTTCAGCTTCTGTTTAAGTGAAAATCCTTGCCAGAAAACTTGTCAATAAGATATTCAGGGAAATTTTATTTGCTTTAGTGTGTTGAACTAGGATTATAGGAAAACATAATCTGATTTTTGGACTTTTAAGACCAACCCCACAATGAATAGAGGCTTTATTTAAAAACAAACCCCACATAAGCTGATGTTCTCCAGGCACTGCAATGCTCAGATACTGCAAAGGAACTCAGATACCTGTGGGCAGATGCAGCAGGTTGGCACAGGGGAATGAGGTCCTTCAGTGTCTCATGTGGACCTGACACAAGGATGGAGCAAGGAAAGCGGGTGAGGGATCCAGCGCTGTTATTAACTCACAGTTTTAACGACTGCGTCGGTGTTACCTGGAGGAATTTGTTCCTGTTTTGGCAGATTCTTTCCAAATACCTCCAAGCTTCAGATAACTCCTTTTCCTTTGCACAAGCAGCAGAGATGCTGAGTGCTACAGGCTTAGTCCTGTCAGGCAAATTGCCCACAACTACAATTCTTGCTAAAGTCAGGGCTGGAGATCTTGACCCAAAGATACAGCCCATTTCTCTCTTGCTAGTGAGGATGGAGACCTGCCCTACTTGCCAGCTATGGATTTCCTTGCTAATTAGAAACAATATCTAATGCAATTTAAATCTGACATTGGGGTGGTGTCACCAGACATAGAGACATTCCTCAGTACATTAGAAGGAGGAGTTGGGTGAGTCAGAGAAGAAATTAGCCTGCTTTAATTTAGGGCTGGGTATGCACGCTGCACCAAGAGCTCGGTATGCTCAGAGTCAAATAGATTAAATGCAGCAATTTATTGCCAAGATGAAGGATTTAAGCACAGCGCATATGTGTTTATGTTTTACATCTCTAACCTTGCCTCTGTTGTGCATACTTTAAAATTGCATCAGTGAGAAGAGGATGAGTAAGGCTATCTTCAGGTATAAAATGGAGGGCTCAGGAAATTTAAAAGACAGAAAAAATGAAAAATATGAGGAGTCCTTCTACCACTCAAGGAATTTTTCAGGGACTTTCTGCTATTTGATGCAATATAGATTTCTACAATACATTGTTAGGAGAATGTCATAAAACATAGATTAATGATTGCATTTTCATCCTTTTGATGTGCCATTTAATGAGGTGTATTCCCTTTCATACTTGACATCAAAAAGACAACTCCTGGAATTCCTCACATCAAATGAATTTTTGTGTTAACAGGTATAATCATCTAGGCAGGAGAATGCTGCTTTTATATCCACTGTTTTGCAGCTGATTTGATATAGACAGTCTAGTACTAGTGTTTAGTCACTAGAGTAATTGAAAATGTATGTGCAAGTTCTGCAGTTGAGCCCACTCTGCTTCCCAACCCCAAATGAAAGGGAGCAAGATCTCCCTATCTGTAAGTTAGATTAAGGTTGCAATTTAAAGAAATTCTAAGCATGTCCAGCATACTTTTACTTTACAGAATTTGTAGCTTCCATTTTAATCAATATTCTCCTCTTTAAAGGGTCCTACTTTTAACAGTTCCAGCTTTTATGATTGTGTCTATAAAGTGAATACAATTATTCTGAAAGCACTTGGCAAAAAACTTGTTAGGTGGTATGTTGAAAAGATGTCCAGCTTTTCATAACAGTGGATTTGCTTCTGCGGGTAACTATGACTTTTACAAAACAATCACACCACAGGTATCTCGAACAAGTTTGGGCTTGCAGAAGAAATTAACTCCTAGAAAGACCAATACAGTAACTGGCTCTGCTGTTGAAATGGTTTCATTTCACTTGAAAACCATGAGCATATTGGTTTTTCAGTTCAGACAAGTTTTACAAGTTTTATCACTGATTGTGCCCTTGTACTAGTCCAGACACCTATCAATGTTGGGAGAACATGGAGAAACCTCCTTCCTTCAAAGTATTTGTTCCCATTACCTTCAAGCAGTTTTTTAGCTGTTGGCTGGCTACAAGTGCAAGGTTTGATTTTTTACACAACGTACCTGTGGTTCTGTCTGGTCAGGCTCTCACCCATCCAGGCACTGTCTTGGACTTGTTGCCAAGTTTGTGCCATGACAATTTTATTCCCTGCCATTTCTCAGGGCTTCAATAAGGTTTGAACCAGCATCCCAGTAGATAGCAGTGTTGCCTAAAAGTGTTGGGAATTTGTATGAAGAAAGCTTTCTACTATATATTCCTAAAACTTATGCTATACCTTGAGACTATTCATTCAAACACAATATGGGCAAATTGCAGGATGTCTCCCAAAATATAAGCTGTAACAAATATGGATTTCGACATTCATTCCTACACATTTCTGCATTTAATCAACTCGTTCTTCTCTATGCCACCCAGTCATTTAGTGCTTAAATTCTAAAGACATTTTACAAGACCTGTGGAATTATTTTTTAAAATATAATGAGAGAGAAAGCTCTGTTTTGTTTCAGGAAAAAACAAATTCAAATAATGATCTCTAGTCTCTTTATAATGATTGGATATGCAAAAGCTAGTTTTAAATTCTGTTTCTCATCTCCAGCAGCAGGCTCAGCCGAAGGAACACAGGAGAATTCTTTACAGTGTTTTGCAGATACATCATTTTTCTGAACTAAGGTGAAGGTTGGTTTGCATAGAGCTGCATGCAAGTGAATAAGCACAGCCAGTAGTACTGCTATGCAATTTGTTCTTCTGTTGTTTCCAGGAGAGAGCACAAGTGCTTTTCTTTTTTTAAACAAATATTGGGATTATATTACTACATGCCTATTTGTCACTGACTAATTGCTCATCTCTGACCGTAGCTTCAGGTTCTAAATTTAACTACTGCTTTCCCAAACTGGTAATAGGAAGGGGTTATATGGCCAAAAAATGTCTCATATCTATTTATGAGCAAACCATGCTCAGAAATAAGGTCGAGAATTGTTTATTTGCTTTGGTAAATGTTCCCCAATTTTCTTAAGTTTAATATCAACAAGTCCTCTTCCCATGATAATGTACTTTTTATAAATATATATCTTATATGCATATATCTACACATATATATATAAATTTAATATATGAAATCCTGTAATGTTACACTGAGAACTAATGCTATCTACAGTGTTTGAAGATTTGAGCTACAAGTCCATTCTTCCCACAGACCTTAGACTGACAGGTGGCTTTGAAAGAGTTTTTAAATATATCTTTGGAGATTTAGAAATAGTTTTGTACCAGAAGGCAAATATAAAGTAG
Organism: Corvus kubaryi; assembly: GCF_017639235.1. Classification (NCBI taxonomy): domain Eukaryota; kingdom Metazoa; phylum Chordata; class Aves; order Passeriformes; family Corvidae; genus Corvus; species Corvus kubaryi. The sequence continues at coordinate 28,940,341 of NW_024581135.1, forward strand.
CTTTTTCTGTGAAGCTTATCTTTCGATTGGCAATAAATAGTGTATGGCTCAGGGATTTTTGATCTAGTTTGGCCTATCCATTCTGTTATACCTGAATGGATTGCTTTAATATACTATTGAGATGAGCTCCCACTCTGGAAGGTCATTAAATGGTAATGAATCAGCAGCTTTTCTTATCCTGAACTGAAGCCCAGCAGCTCTCTGAGACTGCAGTGCCATCACCAGGGGTCAGTGGGGAGAGGCTGGGGGAAGCATTTCAGGTGAGGGACTGTGACCTGTGAGCATGGGCAGCCAGGAAACCTTCCCTTTATCAGCCATGCCACGTCTTTATCACACAATAGACTGCAAGCCATAGCTTTTTCCTGTGACTTTCTAATGCTGACTTCATTGAGAAGGGTGACATTTAAAGTCTCATATTTTTGTCTTTAATTTTGTTTGAGATACTCTTCTCCCTCCCACCCCCTCAAAGTTTTTTGTATTTTTTAACAAGCACCCTATATGAATACTGTCTGAGGTAAAGGTGACTTAACAGAGAAACAGAGTTTTGGTTTGTCTGTTTGTTTTTCCTGAAGGATTGTATCATATAACCATCATAAAAAACAACCAAATATGATTGTTCTAGGCCATATATAATGACCTCTAATTGAAAATTTTGTGTACCCCACGTCACCCTTTCTAAGCATAAATGGATACTTAGTGAATAAGATGCCTGACTTGAACTGAAATGAAAATTAAGGTGAATCTTGGTGAGCCAGGACCCTGTATTGTATACTGATTGAAGTTTTTCATTATTTGATGTAGGTAAAATAGCTTTTATTTCAGGATAAATACTTATCCTGAAAAAAAATAAAATTACCTCTTTCTTTATTCTTCTGGGTAATATGTGTCCTGAAGAAGACAGTCTGTGGTGTTAAGAAATGCCAGCTAATAGATGGCATAGAAAACTGAAGGTGAATTACATGTGAATTTCTTTTACACAGAACTCTTCAAATGCTGGCAGTAACACAATCATTCTGATAAATAAGCCAAAGAGTAATTACTGAGCACTGGGATGGTTAGCTACCACCTGCAGGCATAATTCTACAAGACAAATGCACATGGACTTTGACAACAGATAAGATGTCTGATTTCCTACACAGCAGAAAACTCTCCCCTCCTTACTGCTTTACAATAACATTACTTGTTTGATTATTATCATTCATCTTTTGCATTATACAGAAAAGGAGTTCTAGTGGAGGTAAAATACCTTAGAAATGACCCACTCTTTCTTTTTTATAAGTAAAAGCTATTTGTCCTTATATTATGCTCTCATACAAAATTCTTTCAGTCTGAGAGATGGGCCACATTCCAGCTGAGACATAGGGCTCACTTTCAAGTCCAAAGGAAGTTTCTGTGGGTGATCTATCTTATTACAAGACAGAAACTGAGCTGGCTGCTGACGCCTCACCAAAGCTGAAATTAATCAGGTTTCTTCCATTCTGAGTTAAGCCACTGTATCTGATTTACAAAATAGGCTGGAGAAAAAAAAAATCATGTTTGGCTTGTTCAGATACCACCTATAAATATAGTTAATTTTATACAAGTTAAGCATGGTTGTAAGGTGCCAGGAAAGTACATGATGCATAAAGCAGGCCTTCCAGAAAATAATTCTACAGTAAATTGTATTTTTGCTTATAATGAAGCTATATATAAACTACACAATGAGGCAAGTCATGCCCGTATCGAACTGTTGAGTAGCGTGCCAAACCTGCGATTATTACTTCATTTTTCTTGATTCCCTTATTTCCCACATAATTCTCTCGTTTTCCACTTTAAAAATGTTATTTTCTATACAAAGCTCATGAAGGTCAAGAAAGGTTTTACTACCAGTATATACTGCAAATAGACTGAATTCATTGTCTTGTCCTTTCAGTCTTACAGAGTAACAGCAGGATCAAGTTTACATGATCCACAGATGTTTCCCAGGGCACCCATTAGAGACTTGGTGTGATAAGCAGGTAGAGTCTGCATTTTAACTTCTGCTTCCTCTCTGGTGGTGGTAAGTTTTAAAAAACTTCAATATGGGGATTATTACCTAACCTAAGGAGGTGAATGCATTGACATTCTCCATTTCCATTCTGTCTCACTGCATGAGAATGAATGAGGTCTTGAGAAAGTGTCACTGGAGAGGGGGGGCACTGCAGCCACTTAGCAGCTATTCCTGGTAAGCTCTGTGCATCCTGGCAGATACAAGTGTGGTTTTCATAATGCCATGTGCCTGTTTACCTAACAAAGATTAAAGGCACATTTTAACAGACATTTGCTTTCTAAACTTGCTTATTAAAAGGAAACAATGACTTTTTTTTTTCCCAGGTGATATTTTAATATAATGGGAATCATCACAGTGAGCTATCACTTTCTGAGCAGGTGCTTAGCATCATTACCCTGTATTAGGAAAAGTAAAGACATGATATATAAAAATGAATCTCTGGCGTCACGTACTTTCTACTAAATGAAAAATAATTCCCCTCCTGTCAGTGAAGCTTAACCAACATTAAATTAGTGCAAATGAAGTCAGAATCAGGCCTAGAGATTATTCTATATATTGAAGAAGAGATAGTGAAGTGTTTTACCTGTCATTTACTTAATTTTTTGTTTCCCCAAACTACTCATATTGGCATAAAGTACACTGAATATATTTTAAATATAAATACCAATTTACAAACCTGAGTACACTTCATCTGTGTAAGCCATGAGTTAGAACTTTCTTTCAGCGCTAGGACTGTCATTAGCAAGGTATTTAAAGGAAAAATTATTATAGGATTACTGAAGAAAACAGTAGCAAAATATGCACAGCTAGAAGACCCTTCATTAAGGAAACATTGTGCAACAGCAGCATATACTGACACCCCCAGCTAATTGTTGTTAGAGCAATGTGCATGATGGAAGGATATTCTCTATGTAACACTGTAAATCCAAACCCAAACTATTTTCTTGCTAAATTTCCTTCAAAGACAATAACTGCTAAAATAATTTTGATGTAAAAACCAATCATACAGTATTATACTCTTAGATTTGGTCTAAGTCTCAGTGTGTCTGTATGAATGTTCTTGATTATTGCTTGCTTGAATATAAATTTCTATTAAACACAAGGACATAGCTGGCACACAAAGTTCACATTTATAAATAGTTTCTTATTCCCACAAGCTCTAACAATCCTTGGAAAAACTTTGGCCTCAAACTACTAGCCATGCAATTAATTGTTTTTCTGTGGTGATTGGAAGCCTCAACACATTTTGCTGTTTTTTAATCAGAAACTGTTTCCAAATTAAGGATTCTTGCTCAGAATTTGTGCCTGAACTTTGTGCTTTCCAAGAAATTAATCTTAATAGGAAACAATCAAGTAAATGTATATGTGCTCCAAAATCCACGTAGTTTAGGAACTATGGAGATTTTTCATGTGAAAAGCTGCATCTCAAATTAATTTGACACATTGAAATGTTTCCCACCACTCTCCCTGTCCAGAACTGCTTGGGCAAGATGGTGTAGACAGAACAACATTTCTCTTAAAATGAGGTTTTGACTGCATAGATACCAGGATGGCCTCACACAAGGCTGTTTTTATCTTTTACTCTGGTGACAAGGTGCTAGTCCGATCACTGTAATTAGGGATTCAACACATTCTAATATTGGAAAGCAAACAGCATTCTTAGTGCAAACCTTTACTTGGGGAAAAAAAAGAAACAAACCACTCTAAGCTATAATTCTCAGAAGTCTTTGGGAGAACATTTTAAAGCTGGCAGAGCAGAGATAAATGCAAAGAAAAAAAACCACTTTGAAAGTATGTTTTGAGCAAAACATTTCAAAGTTCTACCAATAGAAAACCAATAAAGACTTTCATTACCACATTACTTCACAGTTGTAAATCTATGCATATAATTTTTCTTAAAAAACACTCAACCTCCTCCGGGGAGTCACCACCCGAGCAGTCTCAACAGCAGCCATCTGGGAGTTCAAGAGTTTGGGTGACAAATAAAGGAAACCCTGCAGATGCTGACTCACTTCACACAAAGGTAAAGATGACCTGAGCAAGGTCCTGCCTTGAAATAAAATGAGGAAAGTCACAGAAATGGGCTGAGACAGGTTCTGTGTGACAGCTGATAGAACAAAGTTAACTATCTCCTGGGTTTTAAGCCATTGGTGAAAGGAAGAACATCCAGCAAAATATCTGTACCTCTTGCCAATCAGAATTGAGAAGATTCAGATATCTGAAAATATGAGAAAACAAGTCTAAAGAACAATCTGCAAGGTGAGTGCAGAGCAGACACTGACTTTTGGATAAAGAAGGTCAAGTCCCATTTGTCCTCAAATGCTGCATGGCCCTGTGCAATGGCAAGATCTTACAAGGAGATCAGTCAGCAACACAGAAGCTACTAATTTGGGAAATTATAAATATTGCCAAAAGCATTGCCAGAGAGCATTTATTTTTCATATGTTCCCACAACTGATAGGGTTATCTCCTCCAAGCCTACTTTCACAGTTATGCACCATGACATTCAAGAATAGTAGAAGAAAAGCATCATCCTTCACACAAGAATTTGGATTCTTCTAACTGCTCTCACAGTAAAACTTCATACAAGTTAAAAAGGCATCATGTAAGTTGAAACCATATCAGCCAAGAATTCATTCTGTTTTCTTAGAGAAATGATGGATTCAAAAGAACTAGTTCAGCTAGGGTATTAATTGGGTGTTTTGGAATCTTTGAAGTGATAATCTATAAGCATCAGAAAATACAGGCTTCCTCTAAAAAACAGTAGGATCACAACAATACTAATGGTTTGGGGACTTCTGAAGGGGAAAAAAACCCTGGATTCTGGAGATGAGTGTAATTTCTGCATGCATTATCCAGAGACCCTCTATCTTAGGAAAACGTCTTTGCAAAAGCAAAATGAAGTTAGGATTTTTCCAGGGCAGTTTAGAAGTGCTTGGAGCTACTACTTCCATTAGCACACAAAAGCTGAAAAAATAAAAGCAGGTGGTATAGTAAAATATTTTGTGGATCAGACAGCTGTTAGCATTAGACAGGTGCACTTGGTGTTGCTTTCCAAACCCAGTTGTATGCACATGGTCCTGAATGCTGCAAAACACAGAATCCCAGAATGGCCTGGGTTGGAAGGGACCTTAAAGGACATCTAATTCCAACCCTCCAGCCATGGGCAGGGATGCCACCCTCCAGACCACATTACTCAGGGCTCCATCTGACCTGGCCTTGAACAAATCTCTCTGTATATTCACAGGTTCCTCTCTCTTCAACATGAAGGGAGAGCAAGGCACAAATCTTAGTTTCATGGATCTTAGGTGTCACAGTATTGAGGGCAACATCTCAAAAATCCCACTGAGACAGATTTCAGTTCCTGATTTCCCCAAGGTGAAGACACACTGCATCTAGGGTATTTATTGAGACTTTTTGCCTCAGGGCAGGATTTAGTATGATCGCTTTAAGTTGAAGGCAGCTGCATAAAGGTAAATTTCCTCCCAGATTTAGAACTAGCTTGATGACGGGAATTATCGATTACTGATGAAATGCTAATACCATGCTAAATGTAATTTATTCAAGAGGTAGCCATGCTGTTAATGAACAGAAACATTACTATGCCTGAAACTTACAGGATGATGTAAAAAGTAAAGCTCATGGTCAAGGTGGTTTTACAAGGCATTTGAAGATATTTTTTAGTCAAAATAGTAGATGAAAATTCTGGGCTTCCATTTTAAACACTGTATTGTTCCAAATTCTTTATTTGGTTGGGACACAGGAAAGAAGTAGCATCACAAGTGGGCTGTTTACTGATCAGCCTGGTGTGGGGCCATCCACAGAGCCTGGGGCCAGGTTGGGGTCCACTCCCTGGGTTTGCACCAGAGAGCTCTGGGATGGGACTCGGAGCCCAAGTCCTGGGACATGAGCTGTGTAGGGAGTTTAGTCAGTCTTGAAAGGGAGAGAAAAGCAGCTGACTTGCTGACAATGTGGTTTTTAGGGGAAATGTGTAGTTTTGTGAGAACTACAAAACAGTCAAATGGAGCTCTGAAAGGTCAAGGAACTTGAGGCAGCAAAGTCAACCCTTCTCTGTGGCACTAAAACTTAGCATGGAAATTTTTGCAGATGACTTTTACCTTTCTGAAAATAGAACCTGATAATGAAACTGTGGACTTGAATTTAATGATCCCAGTGTTAAAGGGCACCTACAAAATGATTTCTCCTTTTGTTGGTTGCTTCTAACCAACAGTTTAGAAAAACATAAACAATTTAGAGCAACAAAAGGCTTTTTTTTTTTCCCTGGCCTGAATGCAGTAATTGCTACATTTATTTTATGATTCTCTTTTTGGAGAAAATAAAATAAAATCGATGATGAGCAGAGCAGAGGGCATGTGGAGCCAAACAAGATAAGTGACAGATGGTCACTGAATGACCACACAAAGTCATAACATCAGAGATCCTGGAAAGGACTCTGGTCCAGGCAATGAGTAACATGGCATAGTTTCCTAAACTTAAATAGGTACTTTTGAAACATAACTCTAAAATCACCCTGAAGTATTTTTAAAACTCCTCAATATTGTGCCTGTAGGGGGAAGCTATTTTTTGTGTGTTGGCAGTGATTTCAAGAGTGAATTTTAGCAAGCTCAGCTGAGTTCCCTCACTGCACAGTATATAGTAATGTTCATTATGATTCTATCAAATATCATCCATTTTGTGCAGAATTAAATTTGTTCTAATTTTGAAATGAATTCGAACTCCTAATACCCAGGTGTGTCCTGGAATCAGATTTTTCTTGGTAATTACTCCACGACTCCTTGATGGTTAAATTTTTAAATTTTGTACAAAACTCTCATTGCATTTTGCATTACTTATTTTTTTATGGAAAATATTTAACAGAGCAACAAATGGGTCCTCCAGTCTATCTTTTTTGTTAGAGGCCAAGGAACCACAACAATGGCCCACAAAGATTCCCCAAGCTTGCTCAGTGCTTTGCTCCTGAAGAAGCAGAATACCTTTCCAATCTCCAGGGCTGAAGCTCTGGAGAGTTTTGAGAGTTAAAAGTTTCTAATCTTTTATTCTGCTTCACTTATCTGGCAATACATATTCATGAGGAAGGTCATTATAGCAGCACCCAGTAGTGTGGCTCCAGTTTCGAGCAGCGGCACTCAGCGCTCAACAGCCAAACACACAGAAGAGCTTTGCAGAGCTGAGCACCACAGCAGCCAGGAGAAAGCAATATTCTGAAACCTAATGAAACCAAAAAAGTTTTCACCTGCATTATTGGGCTACCAGGGGGAAAAGAGCTGTCAAACTTATTTGTGTCTGTCTTCCTAGGGATTTTATAAAGGCATTTTGCCTTGAGAGTGCTCTGGCATACCTGTATTTTTCAAGTGCCAGAGGAGTGCTGCACAGGGCAAGTGGGGACAGTGGGACAAATGTCATGGATTCAAAGAGCCTGGTCACCAAATTTCAGAGAAGAGGGGGCTGTAAAACAGTGCAAGGATCACGTTTGTTCTTCTACAGCGGTGGTCTGTGACCACTCCAGACACTGGTGATAATACCAAAAAACTTTTGGTGTAAGACAAACTAGCAACTAAATGATACTTGAGTAACAATTAGATACAGAACTGAGATTTTAGAGGAAGCTCCTGGGGACTCCCTCACACCACCTGAGATTGAAGGAACTTTGCATGTACGGGGGTCACCCCAATGCTGTCCTCTGGCCCCAAATGCAAGCACATACAAATGCAACATTACAGCATCCCTCCTGTAAATAGCACTTCTCAAATACCCAAGACCCCAACACTACTTTTCAGTTCACTGCCTCACATCAGTCTATTTGTTCTCTCAGTGCAGTATAAAACAAGTTTTCAAGGGATTTATAGTTTCATGATAGTAAAACTGTATGCAGATTAAAGACTAATATATGCTAGATAAAACGTTTCTAGCATTCGAATAGGCATATTTGTTCATACTCCAATTAAGCATTTAATTCAAATTACTGTATCATTACTGTATCAATATCAACACATTTCAAGGTATATAACTGTAGGTGTGTTTGGATGCCTGGGTGGCAGTAAATGTATAACCGGTGTATTTCAATACCACAAACTGAATATTAATTTCTTATCACCTGTTTTGCCCAAGCATTAGTTTGACTCATGAGACGCAAGCACCTGTGAATGTATGAGAGTCAAAGAATAACACAGAGAGACAAAGGAGAGCATTCCTATCCCCCAGCACGGAGGAGGAAGGCCATTTCCTCCCATTCTCACGTATTTCTACCTCAACAGGAGGAACATATAATGCTAATGCTGGAGGCTGCAATGCATTTTCCTGCAGGTGGCTACAGAAGCAAATGAAAAGGGAAAAAAATTGCAGGGACTCCCTTGTATGCAGTCTGGGGCTACTAGGGTGTGACTAGAGATCCCATTCCCACTGCCCTTCTAGGACCTGGCAGCTTCTGGAGGAATCCTGCCTCATGCTGGTATCTCATTTTGGGATGGCGGATCAGGTCTGGGTCCTGAGTGTTTTTTCCTTTCTTTATTGTCAGCTTTTATCTTCTTTGCTCTGTGGGATTGGCTGCCTCTGCACTGCAGTCAGGGTCCCCCACCTTTGTATTTCAGTGATTACAGGGTAAGATTTTATTGTATACGTATCACTGCTGTGGTCCTGGACAGAGTTTCTGTACCTTCTCTCACTTCTCTGTATTCTGCCTATAATATTGATCTGAAAGATTGTTTCTTCTCCTCTGAACATCACCTTCCCTGCTCTTGACTGTGCCAAGTGATTGTGCCTGACACATCTACCCTTGGCCTCCCAACCCCTCCCCAGGCAATGGCCAGCTCACTGCAGGGTCACCTGAAGTGCATCTGGAGCATCCCTATCAGCCTTGTGGCAACTTGATTTTAAGTGTTTTGGAAGGAAGAAGTGATTTTCCACAGCTAAGATAGCTTTTATCAGAATATTCTTAATATTAAACCATGCCATTCAACGAGTTAAAACTACCACCCTCTAGAGACTATTCAAAATTCAGTAACCTTGGCAACAAAATAAAAAGCAATTCTGATTTGTTTAAAATGATGAAAATACACCCTTACATATGTGAACATATTGTTAACAGATTAGTTTAGGTTGTTCTTATTTTCCTAATTGTATGGCTTTATCGTACATTTCCTCCTCTTGCTTCCTTAAACATTCCAGTATTAGAAAATACCACATTTTATTCATATAAAATTTGTCCTACATCACAGAACATCACCTGATCAGGAAAAAAAACCAAACACATCTCTCTGAAACAGAGTCAGAAAATGGTGCAGGAGCCTACAGACATTCTTATCAACTGACTATAAACAGAAGATAACAGTATGCACTCAGGTGATTTTTCAAGGCAAGCTAAGTAGTCACTCATTATTATTTTCATATCTTATCTTTTGAAGAGTCTCTAAACTTGCTCTGTCCCATGAAGAAGTATGCATTTCAGGGTAGGAATTGAAACAGGAACATTCCCTTCAAAGCTGAAGCCTTGTATAGCTCCAGAAGATGAGCTGTGCACTGGGAGACAAGTTGGTGAGTTTGGACAGTGCTGCTAAACATGGAAATATCTGGGACTAACAGGAAAAGGTTGGGTGGCTGTGTGCCCCAGCAGCCAGCACCACTGAGGTCACTGGTACACTTCACCTCCACAGGGCTTCACAACTGAATTCGGCTGCCTGAGATTTTGTATTTGCTCTTGCAAATTATACTGAAGTATTACCCTCAATCACTTACGAGGCTCGAGGCAGTAAGTTCAGGCCATCTAACAGCAAACTGCTAAAAGTGCTGTATGTTTTCTTTTGCTAAGTTTGTGAAATAATTTGTTTCCCCAAGCTAGTGATAATATGGATTTGGAGCACAGCTTTCCCAGATTTATTTAATAAAAGGTTACCATTTTTCTTCTAGCAGAAACAATCAGAGAAAAGAAAGCTATTCTCCTCCACACAATGGAAAGCAGGATTATAGAATAAGCGCAAGGGAGATAAGAAAGGTGAATCAATTTAAATGACCTTTACTCAAGCTTCATTGAAAGAAATGAATAAGAGGATTTATCTACCAGAAAATAAAGCAGAAATAAGAAAATAATGACTAAACAGCAAACTAAAGGGAAAATTCTAATTATATTGAAAGAGATTTGCCAGGGTTCCTTAGTTTAAAATTAAAAACAGCTTAGACTATGTTAAAACATGTATAGATTAAAACTGAGCAAACATAATAAACCCACTTGGACAGCTAAGCTAGGAGTAGGACAGAATACAGTGCTTGCAGCTGAGAAAGGGCTTTGCCTATTTGCACCATTAACCTTCTAAAATTTAGTCCTCCTACCTTATGGATCAACTGTTCTAGAGATTAATTGGCTTGCTAATACCATAAAATCCTATTATTTTGATTTCTCACATAGGACAGGAGCCTAAATAGTCCACTGCAAAGCTAGGAAAAAAAGCATATAAGTGGAATTCTAATGGTGCCACAAGCAATAGCTGTGGGGCTCAAGGCCCAGAGTGTCAGCTAAGCCCTACCCTGGTGTACGGGGTCCTCATCCTGACATTGGCCTGGCTGTGCCAAGCAGAGGCTCTCCTGGGACAAGTGTCAAGTGTGCAAATCCCTGCTCTCTGGAGCTGGTGGGTGCCAGAGAGCACCAACACCCCAGCAGCTCCTGGAGCCCACCCAGGACCTTTGCTGCCCCCAGTCAGCTCAACACTGCTGCTGAGCACCCTGAACAGCATCTGCCTTCCACAGAACCTTCTGTGGGGCTTTTTTTCCCCATAAATATTTTCTCATATTTGGAAAAAAACACCTTAAATTAGCAAACTGCATATGCAGTTCTTCTGGTGCCTTTTTTGTTTGCTTAGCTCAAACCTTAAATCTTTGCTTCCTTTTGATATAACAATCAACCAACTAAAACCATTAATTACATGGTGATAAATTTCTTTCAGTGCACAGATACCAGGGTAATAGGTTTAAGCAAAGTCATGGAATTTGGCAGCTTTCCTTTCCTAGCAAGATTATGTCAGTTGCTCCTAAATCCATTGATCCAGTGAGACAGTAATTAGTTAATTTAATGAGAATCAAAGGATTTTAGCCTGCAGAATTTACAGTACTAACAAGACAGGTTATTTTTGGAAACTATTTCCAATAAAAACACTTCAATCAGCCAAAAAGAGTATTGTCTCTTGATTTAAAAAATGGAGAATCATTTATCGCTATCACCACAGGGTTAGGCTAATGCTGGAAAATATCCTGTGCTTACACTGGTGTTAGCTACAGTTAGAGTGCCTGTTTTGTTTTAAGAACATTAATAAGAATCGTCTCTGTGAACATCTTCTTAGGGTGCAGCCATGTGCATGGATGGTTCTGCTTCTTCTCGTTAATTATTTTCCCCCAGTGAGGAGATTTCCGCTGGTGCCTGATTGCTGTGGCTGCCAGAGAGCTGCCAGGGGCAATACAGTGGGCAGGGGAAACAAGGCTCAACTGCAAAAGGCAGATTTGCTTCTCAGCGAGATACGCCCAAGAAATACTGGTTTCAGCTGAGGGGCTCCATACAAGCCAAACATGCAGGAAAACTGTGCTGAACTTGCACCGTCCTGGAGACTGCCTTTGCCATATCTATAAAGCACAATTAATTGTTCTAACGAGACATCCCAAGCCTGGCATTTAATTTAACTCTGCAGAGGCGCAGCACTTCTGTTGTTAACACAAACAAGCAAAGAAACCAAAACCATTCTGCAAAAGAGCAAACCAAATAAAGCCAACCAGGAGCCAACTAAAGGAAAAATGCAGCCCATGAGCCTCTATTCGTTCACCTGTGCTATGCAGGCACAAGTGTAAAAGCATCTGAGGCAGACAGACAGCTGGACATACCCCACATCCCCCCATTCCCTCACACTCCTCCCAGATTTTGGCTGTGCAAGGGACTGCTGGTAAACAAATATTTTCTGTGGAGAAGTGTCTTCTGCAGCTGCAAGAAGTCAGGGGTAAGGTGGTCTCCACAAAGTGTGAACTACTGGAAATGCATACCTTTGCTTTTGTTAGACCATGCTTGCAGCACATGAGCTGTGCACAAAGGTGCTGTGGAAACTGGAGTTATCACTCATCTCTGGAACTGGCTCTAATTTTGGCTTTCACCACAAACTTCACGGCTTCTTTCATGGGTGATTTTGCTTATTCTCCAGCACCTGTGTTGCAAACAGCCTGAGCACTTCAGATGGCTCTAAGAAAGAAAAGTGAAGATGAGAAATATTTTGTGGCAAATATTATATTTATATATTATACACCTATATGTTATATATATAGGTGTATATATATTATATAATATTTATACCAAATATATTTTTGTGGCAAATATATATTTAGAGGAGCATAAGTTCCTGAGGTGTTGATTTAAAAGCATCTTCAGTTTCCAGTCACCTCCAGAATCACTGCATAATATCCCCATCATGGAACTAGTAAGTCAGTTTACACATAAATAGAACAACTTTTTCTCTTGTATTTCTCTTTGCTTACATAAAACAGACATTTGAGTATAAAAATATTGTGATTAAATTGGGGGATTAGTTGGATACTTAAACACTTCCCCTACCAGAAAAATAAGAACTATTTAACCAAAAGAGTCAATGTCTTCTCTGAGGATGCTTTAAAAGATTATTTAAATCTTATAAATATTTAAAGACCTACATAGAAATTAATGGATTTTTAAAGAAAAACAAAACAACATGTTCATGAGCAACACCATCTTATCTTCCACTAAACCAATTAAATAAAAGAGTAAATCCTATGTTGTGACTGTATTTTGAAAATTACCTTGGTTGAACTAGATTGCATCTCTGTTGAGATGCAGTCAGGATTTTGCTCGAAATAACACAGATGTATTTCAGCTTAAACAGGTAAAGCTCCTCCTACAGGAACATCACATGGCCTTAAAGAATCAATGTGAGGATGCAGTTTTCCCATCCGTCCCTTTCTTTGCTGCAAATAGCAGGCCCTGGCCAGTATCTGATTCCCATGCTCATTTTACATGCCTGAAGACCAGACCTTCATGGTTTAAAAGAGTAGTCATAATGTTTCTGAAGGGCTTAAAAGAGGAACTAAATCTGATTAACTTTGTAAATAAAACTACTCAGTGCAATCACTTGTTTCTCCCTGATGGTAGTTACTGAGTATACTGAATATTTAAAAGTTCGTTTTTACACAGATCCTTGGGCATTTGAAGGTGAGCACAAATGCAAGCCTGTGGAGTGCTGACTGGTTAGATGGGGGCTCACATGGTGTATCTTGGTCACTTGTGAGGAAAGCTCCCCAGTTTCTACAAAATCTCAGCTTTGACAGAAGGAAAATAAATACAAACACCTCCCACTTTTATCATTCAAACACACCTATTTCATTACTGTTCTCTGTGATAAATGAGCATTTTCCACTGGGTAATTAAGCTTGATTATGAAGACAAAAACATCATTTGCACATATTTTTAAGACAAAATAGTAGTCTGTTTTCACTTATTCAGCACAAAGCTGGTGTGCACCATGTCTAAGTGAGAGGAGAGAAAAGGCCTTGTTACCATTACCCTTGAATCTGTAGAAAGTTTAAAATAATGTGAATGATGTGGGGTTTTTTTGGTTTTTTTTAATGCTCTGCTTTATTCTCACTGAACGCATTGACAAATGTTAAGATGAAACCTCAGCTGAAGGAGATTCTGAAGAAATACTGGCGCCCTAGCAACACTGTTACTATGCACAAGGAGTACATAAAACCTTATTCCCCTAAACCACCATGTTTGAGAAGGGAATAAAATTTTATTTTCTTTTTAAATAAAGATAAGGTGCTTGCAAACGTTCCACGTACCTCTAAATACAGTGTAAGCACAATTTGAATAGAGGTAGGATTCATAATATAGACTCGGAACGACGACTGTGGTACCGAGGCAGATAACTAGTGGAACCAGAGATACAGATCTTTTCTGTGAAAGGCATGTTTCCACCACTATGAACTGGGAGAAACAGAGCATTTGATTTTGATTCCAGAGAAATAAAGAGGACAATAGCATCCACAAAGGGGAGCTGCTATAATAAGGGAGGGCACGTGGATGGGGAAGGCTTTTGGCGGCCTAGTTATCGCCCAGGAGAGGCCTAGGCCTGCACAGAGAGGTGTTCTACAAAAGGCAGTCCTGCAAGAAAGCACAGTGAATAGGAGCGGAAAATGGATCTTTTCACTGGCCAGATGAAGGATGCACTCAGAACAATGCGCCTCCAGGAATAAATCCTCTTTCTCCTCTCTCAGCAGCTTACTTAGGAACCAGAGCCCACAGAGTACTAATGATTGCAGTGAGCTAATGAATACGTGCTGCATTGGTTCAGCTTATGAAGCATCCAGCAATTTTTTAAAACAATGATTTATTCTCCAAACTCTTGCTAAGGAAGAATCATATCACTATACACCTCTAAGGAAATTCTTTGAATGTGTTGCTTTTAGTGATTGCATATTTTCTCTTTATTGACCAAAGTATTTGTGAGTGTGTGTACAGCGCAGTACAGCTCTCACCATGCTTGTGAAAACAATTTCACTATGATGCATAGGGTTGTATCCTTATACATTTGTTCACCAGAAAAAAGGGGGTTCTTTCTCTTCCAGCAGCACAAATGCACACAAAAAGCAGACTGGGCTGCTGAGAACTTAACTAAGGGTCATCCATGTTGATATCCTGGGAAGAGAGACCCAAGCTCTGTAGCACTCCATCACTGTGAACCTGGCAGGGCGCTGGCACTGACCAGCTGTAGTGCACAGTGAGTCATTTTGATCTTTGGAAATGGCTATTTTGCACCCATATTTCCCATGGAAACAGAGGTCTGAGTCCCAAATAGGTGTACTGTAGAGGCCCAGCACTGCTGCCATCACCACCTGGCAGGGACACGTACCCAACAGGTTCACCAGCTTCTGCCACATCCTGGCAGAAAGAATATGAACAAGCCTTAGGAAAAATGTGGGATTTTTTTTCCTCTAAAAAACCACCTTTTCCAGCAGCAGGCTTTGCAGCTTGTTTTACTTTTCCAGTTGAGCAGACCCAGTGTAGATGCAGCCTACGGTAGTGCTTTTCATTTTGTACACCCACATTCTCAAGTCTCTCTCATTGTTCGTGCTTTCGACAGAGGTTACCAATTATACTGCGTGTCTTACATGGCAACTGTTTACAGGAAAATTACATTGTTTACATATTTTTCCTACAGTTAACAAATTATCTTAAATGTCAAGTTGCTTGATACAGAAATAATGGAGCCTACTGTACATTTTAAAGCACTACAATTGTTGGTAAATTGCACTCAGCACAGAATTATAGACATTTAAACATCATTCGGAAGGAAAATACTTTCCCAAGGGATTCATCTGACATAATAAACTATGAAAATGAAGGCTTAACCATTTATAAATGTCAGCAGAACAAAACCACCCCATCTTTTGAGCACAATTAGTCACGTGCAGTTAACTGTTTAACACTTGCACTGTATATTGATCTCTTATTGCTTTCATGAAATTAATTTGATAGCTGTTCATTTATCATTAATTGTGCTGTGAGCTTCAGAGGGGATTGAGAGCACGAAGGAGGCTGTCTCACAGACTGGACCCAGCAGTTTTTGCCATAACGAGTAACATGTGAGCCACATCTATCATTCTGCATGTAAGAACCATCCATAACCATCATGCTTGTCCTCACCACTGTCTTCTGTGTCACTCTGGCAGCACTTTTTATCAGCTAGGGCCATTAGGCATTTAAAAAATCAGTGTTTTCTGTTTTCATACAGAGGTGTTGCCAGTCAGGGGCTGTGGCTGGCTTACAGGTGCAGTTCAGGGCAGCAATGAGCCAGCACCTGCTCCTCTGCTCAGCCACTGCTGCATGGTAGGAGCATCAGTACAGCAAGTCCACCTCAGCTCCACAGGCAGGTTGGTGAATCCCAAGAGCTTTAGATAATACCCACCACCCCAGGAAGTTGTTGGTGGTACACTTGTTTCACTGACCAGTGCCTTTTCTCCTCAAGGCTGATTCCCTGCCTTGAAGATGTTGTGACCCATCTGGAAACCTGCCATACTACATGGGTGTATGTATGGTTGCCACTTCCCCTCACTCTCCTAATAGTCTTCCATAAAAAAATTCAGCTCTAGTGGGTAAAAGTGCCTCATTTCAATGCCCTTGTTTTCCTCCTGGAGTCCCCTTTGCTCACATAATATACATGAGAAGAGATGGTCTCCTGCCTCCATGCCTATCACTTTGCTTTCTGACACTGCACTGCTGTGTTTCAGCAGATGGAGAGTATGGTCTCTTCCATAAAATAACAACTTGCTGGTACTTAGTACTTCTGCTATAAATCCTTGTTGTTTCCAGAGTTACAATGATAAATCATAAATGTTTGCTCTGTCTTAGCAATGAGTATCAGTCTAATGTTTCAGAAGAGCCTCATTAGTGCTCTTGCCTGTATTCACCCTACTTAAATGGAGTAACAAACGGGATGGACAATTCACACAAAGTTGCTCTAGTAAGCCATAACCCATCCTTGTATCACACTTCAGTGGTGTTTTTCTATGCTTTTCCAGCAGCAGATCATCAGCCACTGCAGAAGGAGCTTTATTATTAATTATGATGATAATGTTGTGTGATTTCCACTTGCTTCATACATATTACATATTTCAGATAGATAATAAGAAGTGTAAATACCTGAAGAAAAGGCATAATAGGTTATAATACCTAGACAGGGATTCCAGAAAGAAAGAAAAATACAGTTGTTGAGAAATATTTTGAGGAAATCTTAGCCAGTCTTAACAAAACCAACTGCAGAAACAGGAATTAGAACAGCCCCAAGAAGCATGTCATTTCCAAGTATTTCTTTTCAACTAACTCGTGGTTTAGAAGATGAGCATCCTATGTAGATGGGCATTAAAAATGAGATTAAATTGGAAGAAGGGAAAGGACAAAGGAGGAAAAATGTTCAAAAAGAGGGAAAGGTGAAAGAGATGCAGGCATTAGAAGCAGTAACTTGTCACTCAAGTGACAGTGACAAGACCATGACAGGTAAATAGAAGGATTTTTTTCCCCAACAACAGAACCATTTCAAGAATATTTCAGTGTGTCTTCTTATTTACATTAATATCTATTTGATCATTACAGGCTATGAAAAATGACAGTAACAATTTTCTTCAGCTACAAGGACAGTCAGTGCTTGTGAAGGAAGATTGGTCTACAGCAGCCCCAAGTCCACAAGTAGCTGATGACAATTGGCCAGTCCCAGTCAAGCCTCTGCTCTCCATGTGCCCCTGTTCTACAAGCTGAAGATTGTATTTGTTATAGCTTCTTTTCTCTGAGCTTTTTATATGGGATACCAGCTCATATATCAGATCACATTTTGTTATCTTTTATGGTAATGCTTGGGCCATATATCATATTTTCTAGTAAGTCTTAGCTTTGCCAGCCCAGCAGACTATCATAATGTTACCTTTCAAAATACTGCTTTCAGCAGTGGATACACAGGGCTGCATCTTTCACATGGGTTTTTTGTAGTTTATCAAAATGAAACATGACAACTACTGTAAATGATATTCCCATTTAGTGCTTAATGATACATCTGCTTCCTATCATCCACAAATTCTGATGGTTTGCTAAACAGATATTTTGTTTAGTGACATCTTCAGCCTATCAGCAACGGAAGCTGATGAGTTGGGATTATGAGCTAAAATAGCTCAGTTATTACAACAACAACAACAAAACTTACAAATACTGGATTTAACACCACGCTGACTTCCAGAAAAAAAGATTAGCTTTAAAATTTGAGCACTGCTATTGTTTTGCAATCTAAGGGAAAAAAAATGGTGCTCTGCCAACAATAACTTGACACAGAAGCAACCACTGTTGGACACATTCAGAATTTCATGGGATTTGAGGGGCAATAGAGCATAGAAAAACTTGTTGTTGCAGCCCCAATCTGTGCCCTGTTCCACAGTTTCTGGGCTGGTACCACTCTCTGCTGTCCAATGGGCAGCAGGGCTCAGCACCCAACATTTAGGCAATCACTTTCCAAGGACTTTTGACTGGCAGAACATGAAACTTACAGTAGACCTAAAGCAAGGTGTAATTTTTGTAAGTTAAGCTGTAAAAAAAAAGTTAAATGCAGTTTATTAATTTCTGTCTAAATTAACTTTATATTTATTCTTTCTGTTTCCCTCTTAGACTCTAGAATTTTTCAAAGACATTTTCTGAACTTTGATAGAATCAGTGGAAGTCTCAGTGGTGTAAATTAGCTCTTACCTCCACTGAGACAATAACCTGAAGGAGTTAAATATACACGGTTTTATTCCCAGGCATACTCAGTAAAAAACCCACAGTTATCTTGTAATTGGTATCCTGACTGTATGTCCAGAAAAAAGAAAAAATCTCGTTTCATCACTGGCTTTTGGCCAGGCTGGTGTGTGGGAAGTGGGCACTGCCTCCTTTCTCCATTCCACTCACTCTGGAGGTCATCCTAGGGAGCAGGTGGCTCTCTGGCCATCACTCACAAGCCTCACTCACACACCTCTCTGACAATGCATTAAGCTGTTACAGGCTGACCATGATCCTGATCATCCCGGGGACACGGCCTTATCAAAATAAAGTCAACTTCTGAATGACACTCCAAATATTAAGATATCTGAGGTGCTACAGGAAGAAGGCAGAAGGTTTACTTAATGTGAGCCTTTCAGCTGAATTTCCAACCACTGCCATCCTGATGTCTGGTTAAAGGAAGGAGACAAATCATTATTTTTTATCTTACCTGTCACTCAGTCCATTTCCTCCTTAGAAAGCTGACAGCTCAAGAGTCACACCCTTAGAACAATGTTTTGGCACCTGTTCCAAGAGAGAAAATACCAATGCATTGTTTTGAAAGATACTTTGACATTTCATGAGAAATTTACGGTGTTTTAAATATTACTTCTTCTAAGTCAAAACTCTACAGCCTCTTGAGAAGACCAAATCTACGCCCTTGCCCAAAGTCTCTAGCTCTGCTAAGTTCTCTTTCTGCCAGGATGATCTCTTCTTTCCTGACACCCCAGGAAGGCTGGGAATGAGGCAGTTGTGATGAGTGCAGGTGTTTCTACACATCCTTCCCTAGACTGGGGACTGAAAGCTGGATCCTGTCTCCCATCACACCCAGGCCACCAAAATGATGCCCATTTCCCTGTGCCGTGGCTGCCTTTGTCTCCAAAGTGACACTGGTGCTTTAGCTGTCACCTGAAGGTCATGCCTCAGCCCTCTGCTTCCTGACACGACTCCAGCCCCACTGCTGTGTGCCAGGGCACAGAGATGCTGCTTGGAGCTAAATCACCATGCTAACATTGCATTTGCCTTCATTTTCCACTTGCTGTTCTCCAAATTGATTTTACTTCTCTCCCTCCCGTTCAGCTGTCAAATGAAGAAAAAAAGTAATAAAAACATCCATTACCTCAGACATGTCCCACGTAACTCTAGTTCTTCACTGCATTCTCAGACCCATCCTGGAATTGCATGCAAACCTCTGTTGTTATTAATGGAAATTCACAGGGACAAAAATCTCCAACTCAGCAGAAGAAGTTACATTAAAAAGAGTTTGTCCATGTAAAGCTCTTGATGAAAGGAAAATGTGACAGCCAAATTGCCTTCTCTCATCTGTGTTCCTCCTTGGCCTGGCACAGACTCCCCAAGGTGAATGGAAGGGCTCCCGTTGATGTCAGCAGGCTAGGGATCCAGTTCTTGATGTCCATGCTTTGAGGGACAAGAGAGTAAAGAGCACCTTTGTACTGCCTCTGTCTAGGTAATTTTAATTGTAGCAGTGGAGTGAAACAGCACCTGTACCTGAAGGATAGAAAAGGAAATGTTAAAAAGGGGTTGTAAAGTGCTGCAAGACAGGGGGAACTGCCTGTCAATGAAAATAATGAGGAGTCTAGGAGGTGTGTTTGGAGTGTTTTTTAGAGAATGTTTAAAGAGCTGCTGCCTCTTCTCTGTGTAAGTGTGGTGTTGATTTTAGTTAATGTGTACAGTGGACATGTATGTTCTTCCTTACTGAGCTGGAGATACCTGTTGCTCTCCAGCTCTCCTCCCTGGCCAGCAGCTTCTGCTGAACACAGCTCCCAACCTCTCTGTTCCCAAGAGCAGGACCTAATCACCACCTATCTGCATCTATATGCAGGGCAATTTCCCCCTTTCAGTCTCCCATGGGAATTGCCCCCACACACATTATCTGCAAGACCAGCCTGAACATGCTGCATATCCCTGACAATATAGGGAGCACATGCCTAGAGAGGATTAGCAAGGGCTTCATGCCACAGGGAGATGCAGCTCCTGCAATTTTCCCTCAGGACAGGAGATCCAGTCTATCCTGCTGCTTGATCCTTAAAATAACCTCTATATTTTCCTGCTTGCAGGACTAGTTTGATTTTCTGAAGATTAAATTCTCTCTACATTAATGACGAAGGAAATCCACTTTCTTACAAGAAGTTTCTTTAACATTTCCCTCAGCTGCAAACAAATGTAAGCTTTGAGAAGCTGTCTTTTAGCAGGAATGCCTGGGACTTGGAAATGCTCATACTCTTACTGGTAGTACAGGTCACTGCCCTTCTCAGCACTTACCAGAGCTGAAACACTAAACAGCTTGTTATTTCAGTTTAGAAATGTGTCTGTGCTTGCACCCGCTAGTAACCCTAGTGTAGCAAGGAAAGATTAAACATTCAAGCAATTTAGCTTAGTTCCAGTTCATTTTCAATTAACAGGAGAAAATCCTCTCAGATGTAATAGGCTATTTTTGGTTGGAGGTTAGTTTATTTGTCAGACAAAAGTAAGCATTTGGGCTTACAAGCTAAACTCACTAATGTTGTTACAAATGTAGTTTATTAAATAAAAAACATTCAGAAAAAAGCACAGAAAATTAAAACACTGATTTCAAAGGTATTTCCCCTTTTCAGGAGGTTTTAAACTAGTAAATACCCCTAAATGAAATCCGTACAAACCATTTCAGGGAATAAATTCTAGTATTATTGTACAAGGTTTTATTTCCTAACCTCTAACCTTTCTGTATGTTCATTTGCTATACTTAGAATGTAAAACCTGCTCTGGACCAATTAAGCAAAGTCAGCTTGTCTTTTCTGATACCATGACAAGCTGGGACGGTTTATCCAAATGCCCATTTTCCCTAACATATTAGGCAAGATGAAGTCTTCTGAAGACATCTTCCTGACTTTACAGGCAAGACCAATAAGAATCCAAGGAAATAAGGAGGTTGGCTGGCCAACACCTTCCATTAAGGTTTAATATTGTGTCATCTTTTCACAAACTGATGTCAATTTGTTTGGGAAGGCAAAATTCCTGTTCATGTGGCAAATGCAGTCCAGCAGTTTCCACAGGTAGAAGATCAGAAAGTGCAAGGGTGAAGAGGAGAGCAGATGCACATCAGGATTTTTGAGTAAAATGTCATATAAATAACTAAATTTAAAAACACACATATCTCTGTTTAACTGGTTTTTCTATTAAGGAATCCTTTCCAAATGACCTTCCCCCCAAATCAATAAGAACTCAGACTAGAACTTCCAGCTTCACCCACTTCCAAGCTGCTTTTACGTGTTTCTTTTGTTTTCCCCTGTCTTTGAAAATTTATAAAACCATCCTTTAATATTTTTTTCATGGAATCATAGTGTTTTCTGTAAAAGACGGAAGCCATTGATGGGCATATACCAGTGAGCTGCATTTAGAAAGGTGGAATGAAAGAAGGAGGATAAGAAAAAAACTGTGAAAAATGCAGAAAGTCCCAGAACATCTATAAGCTGTCTGAAACACTTTTGATTTACACATCTGGCAAGAACTCTGGTAAAAAGTAATGAGAAAGTTACAGAGGTATGAGGAATCAGCAGTGCAGAGGACATTTTGCATTCATGAGAAACGCAGGAAAAAATTCCACCATTCTCATTGAAGCTGTTTTGACAGAATTAAAAAGGAATACTTTCACAAAACAAGAAAGCATCAGAGTCACCTTTCCTCCAGCAGTTCTCATTGACCAAGCATTTCCTCTTGCCTGGTGACAGAAGGAAAAACTGTGTATCCAGCTCCTTAGAGACACAATATGCTCCAGTTCCAGGGCAACCTGCGTTTAGGAAATCAATTGAAATGAGAACGACAAACATTTAAGATCATTGGGGAACTAATGATCCTCTTACAGCCCAAAGACACCACAATTACAATAATCTTTACACAAGACTGAGGACTGCAGCTCCTATCCTGAGCACACATGTGGGAGACCTCCCACGGGGCTGAGTGCTCCTGACAAGCCAAGGTGTCACAAGAGAGCTGTATCAGAGAGAAATGTAGGACAGCCACTCTTCTGGGGTGAAAGGGAGGTCTGGTCGGTGCCATGCTTATGATAAATGGACACATCTTATCTAGAAGGTATTTTAGTTCCTTTTTTGTTCTTTCTTCCTTATTCACCTGTACATTATTTTGGCATCTTTGTGCTTTGCCATCCCCCATTACAAAATGCAAAGATGAGGAGACAGGAAAATAACCACTCTGGGACATGGCTGGCTGCAACTAGGCACAAAGCCTTGTTATGGGGGCAGGTTTTTCCTACAGAAAGCTGCTTCTTTGGGGTGCAGTTTCCCATACAAAGCTGCCTTGCTGCCCCGAGACCCAGCCTCTCCCATCACCTCCCCATGCCTGGCCATTTCTCAGACTCCAATAAGGAAATGCTAGTAAGGTTCAGATGTGGAGTTGGCAGCCGTAAGTCCCAGTCATGCTCTGCCAGCCAGAAAGCTTCAGAAACCCAAACATGCTGAGATTTAAAGTATTTCCAGTGACAGAAGTTTGATTTTTCTTTGCTTTAGAAAATCTATTTAGTCCTTTTTAGTTGTTCTGGATAGACAAACATCAATTAGAATCACACGCTTTTGGATTCACACCTGAGTCAGAAATTTTGCTCTAGTTTTCTAATTTTATCCACTTGTCCTGCATAGCTTGTTTATATCCTGTATTCTTCTAGCCCACTTCTGTTTGCTTCGTGATTTGTCTCTTAGCACATTGCTATGCCACCTTCCTAAAAATAAAAACTCTTAATTTTCCTATGAAGTGCTCTGCCACCCACCACTGCCATTTATAAAGACCTGTCACCACATTCAAGTGCCAATCTTCCTCAGTGAACAAGTACTGCTCAATGGTGCTATACATCCTTCTGAAACTTCAGATTGTGCACTAGATCTAACAGAGCCAGCCTAGGATAAGAACATTTTGAAGTCAAAATTGGATAGATTGGATTGGGTTGGAAGGAAGAAGCATCTTTCTGGCAGTCTATGTGTCCTGTGGACTGATTTTTCCATCTGTCTGCTGTCCCATAATCCACATTCACCCTTTATACAAGAATTCATCTCTGTTTTGCATCTGCAGAAACAGAGTGCCATAAATAATTTACCATTTCCCCACTTGAAAGTCGGCCTCTTTCTAGAAATTTGTGCAAACAAGAGGCATTTATCAGGTGCTTGATATATATTTTCCTCCTTATTCCTCTTGTTCAGAGCCTGCCTCCTCCCTCCCAAGCAAAACCAAAAACCAGTGACATACTTAGTCCAACAGGAAATTTCTATTATTTACTTCAAAGAGCATCAGATATGAATTTGAAGGCTGAATACTAAGGTGGTCCATTCTTGATGAAAATATTTCACTTGAGTAACTATTCTACAGAGTTACACTAACAGAATTGGCCAAAGCTTACTCTCCCTCCCCTTCAATGCCCCAATGTAGAATCACAATTTATGCCTTGTTGAAGACCACCTAGTCTCCAAAACATAGAATTAGATGGATAGTTAATAAACTATGCCAATGCTGAAACCACCTCTTTTGCCTTAATTACTGACTGAATAAAGACAAATTTGTAGAATTTTTTCTCTACAAAATAGGCAATTGCATTTAAGAATATTTATCACTCTTTAAATGTCCAGATAATAGAAACTGTGGTTAAAATAATGGTGTCACACCTCTTCTGTATTTCTAACATAAGTCAAGGTTTGCATAGTAAGTTATTTTAAGCAGTGAGCAGACTTCACTCAAAACTGATGCAGTTTGTCTTTCCTAATCAAAAAAACCTCACAGAAAATCCTATGACAATCACCACTGCAAATCCCCAGCACTACGCTTATGAAAGGAAACCAAATGACTTCTCAGAAAAGAAGATGGGCATCTCAGCAGAACCATTTTAATCTGAAAAGTAGCAAATTGTGTGACTGAGTGATTTGACTCCAAAGCAAAATTTATGCAGTGAGGACTTCTGGGAACGGCTGGGTAATGCTCTGTCCAGAGACCAGCTACTGGGATTGAGGGGTTTTTTTCCCTTAGAGATTCTTTGAAAAAAACCACAAACCACCCCAAATCTGAGACAGAAATCATAATTTTTCATTTATAAGAGGATTTCCTACAATTTTCTGATTAATTTTCTCATTTTAACCTTCCTACAGAGTTTGCGTCCTTTGACCTCTAATAGATTTTGCACATGGATTTTTCTTTACTGTAACTTAAAAATATTGAAATTCATGACAAGTTTTAGGAGAAGAGACCTAAGGTTTCCTTTTACAAAGTAAAAAGAGTTCGAGATGGAAAATGTTTTTCTGACTCAAGGAGAGCTCTTTTGTATATGAAGAATTTGAGTCTGATGTTACTCTCGTGCTGGAAAAAATGTAAAGTCTTTGAAGTCACTCCATCAAAGTCAAAAACTACACAGTAATAAAGAAGAAAATGAGCTGTTGCTGTCTTCTTTTTTGTTTGTTTCTTGCCTTAATCTGAAAAAATAAAAAAAAAAGTCACCTGATTTATGTTTGTTCTTTGTGTATATAAGGCATGACAAATACATTCAAATATGCAGACCAAATACAATTCTGATAAAAAATTCAGGATTCTTTCCTTTCATTTTCATGGACTGAGTTTCAGCTTTTCATTTTGATTTTTTTTGGTTTTTTGGAATTCACATTTTCCAGTGTGGTCTCCTTTATTTGGTTTATTAATATTTCTCATGTCTTGAACAGAAATGACAGGTTCTGCTGCACTTTTGACACTGAGAATCAAAAACATATCTTGAATCAAAGTAAACAAAGCTCACAAGTTTCTCTCCATTCTGTATCTTATGACATAAATGTGAGTCATAGCTTTGAAGCAATCATGAACTTGGATGCAGTGACTGTAAGGAACACATGAATAAAGGGGAAAAATTAAACTCAGAAGAGGATTGAAATAATTAAAATGAATTAACAATTTTCCAAGAAATTAAATTAAATTAATTTTTACAGAAAGAACTAGCAAGTGATTTCAAGTGTATACATAAAATGGTAAAAGGAGAATATTGGTGTTTTACTCTAGGATGTTAATTCATTGGAAAAAAACCCAGAGTATTTAAAGTCTGAGTGGTTTTTGGTTTTGTTTTTTCTTTTTTTAAAATGATGTAAAATTAAATAACAGTGATTAGGTTGAGAAAAACAAAGAGACAAGGCACACATTTTGGCAGGGGCTGAACATAGCTCTGCCAAATTTTTCTCCACATAAAGATCATACAAGCAAATTTTAAACTGAGAAAAACCATCAGAATGCGCTGTTGGGGCATGTGGTGCAAACACTGCCCAGCGTGGCAGAGGGCAGAGCAAATGGGAAAGCCAGAGCTGGCACCCCTGCTGGGCCCTTTCCAAGCTCTGCAAGGGTCACCACAAACTTGTTTTCTCCTTCAGTTTGGGTTTGAAGAAAGGAAAAGTTGCCTTTCCTTTCTTTGCTCTGCTATTTCTGTGCTTACAGTTAAGCACGCAGAAAGCACCTGGAATATTTTTCAGTGACTTCTGATGTCTCTGTGGAGAATTCCCCAAAGTTCCACTGGCTGAATCCTGGATGAACACGAATTTCCTTCCTCATGCCCTCCTGGAGATTTTCCTACCTCATTGGGTTGATTTAAGTTTTTTAACTCTACCAGACTAACAGCAAATTACCCCCAACATGCTATTTTCAAGGCTTCATGCATGAAGGCATGTATCATTAACAAAATGTCTTTTCCCTGCAGAAGAGAGGTGTTCCAGGTATTCTGAGGCTTCAAATATACACTGAGCAAGTGGTTTCCCCTGGCTTCTCATATCTTTTGACTCTTACATTGTGCCCTCAAGAGCAGCTTTCCTGTTTCTGCCATGGCAAGGTACCAGCAAGGACATAAAAGTGCCAGCAGGAAGGTTACTGCAGCTGTACCCAGAGCAGCCAGGGACCTCATTTCATCCACCTGCATAGCTGGAGAGCTGGCACCAGCCACACCCTGAGTGCCTGAACTGTGCCTGGACTCAGGGCTGGTTTCAGGACACCAAGAGCAACTGTGCAGCCGGTGTGATGGAGAAAAGATTGAGAAGACTTTCCCTGTTTCAAATGTAGAAAATATTGTTCATCCAAGTAAATATACTCTTAGAGAAAGCATCAGCTACCGTGCTCACAAGAAGAAAAGCAAGGGAAATTGCAGTAGGTGACATAATGGTCTAAAATCATGAGGGATAAGTCGGTGGGGTACCAACAAGAACACTTAGAGTGGACATATCTTCATTTCTGAGGAATCTGTCCCTCTTAGGGGCTCAGCAACACTTGTAGTGCTTGGCACGCTTACCTAAATCAAACTGACTAGAGAAGTCAATTTGCTTTCATTTGGGCAGGGAGAAAGGACACGTTTTCATATCCCAGATCTCTTTGGGGATCTGAATTATCTTTCTCTCCTTGCAGTCCAAAGAAATATGTGTTCATTTCCTATGCCTGTGCATGGGTAGTGGCTCCTGGGGGAGGGAAAAAGATGTTCTCCTTGTTGCCTGGCTACCATTTTAGGAGTCCCCAGAGGTGTTGCGCTCCTGTGCACCCTCAGGAGGGCAACTGGCACACACGAGCACAAGTGGATCAGTGAAAGATACTGTTCAGAGGGAGGGGAACTTTGTAAGTGATCTGTCGTCATCACACACAGCACCTAGAGCTGCTTTTGCCAGCAAGATGCAAACAGCACGACTTTTGGAAGGGAACAGTCACGAAGCAGCCGTGCTGAATATACACACACCAGCTCTGCAACAGGGGTGGCAGCACGGCAGGAGCAGGAGGAAAAGTGCAAGTTTCAGTACTTCTTCTAAAGAGATATTTAAAGGAAAAAGAAGAGGCAGAAATGTCAAAGAAATGTCTTTTAATTATGACAGGGAAAAAGATTGTAGCTTTATCAACATGGAAGATGTAAAACCTACTTTGCAAAAGGGATTATTAAAAATATGACTTCAAGTACAAAAATGTTAAAAAGCCTCTCCCATTTCAAGATTTTCTAAAAATAAGCTGAGAGGAAGTTTTGTTTAAGAGCATAAATGCAATATAATTGAAAGAAGATTTGATTTCTAAGAATATAAAGGATAATCAAAATTGAAGAAACTCCAACAATCTTTTAATCCCAAATAGACTTAACAATTTCAAAACACATCTTCCCACATCACCTTTCTGGCCCACCCTTCAGTTTTGATATCAGTGGCATGTTTGCAAAGGCTATGGAGACTTCAGTGAAATTACCTCCTGTGATCAAAACAAGGGTTTCCCTCACCTCCCATGTCTTGCTCCATCTGTGGTGGTAAACAGACAATATAAATAGACTGATCCTTTTCACTCTCCCTCTCGCTGACTAAAATGCAATCAATACTTCATCATGCTTTCTCCTGCACAGCAGTGCACAGGTTATTTAGCTTCTAAACACAACTATTGAGACTGTCAGTGTCAAAGGAAATGGCAGGAATGTCCTGCACTAATGCGATTCTGGCCCTAATGCGATGGCCTGTGAGAAAAGGTTGCCTCCATCCTTCTGGTATCCAAACTGCATCAAGCCTTTACCAATACCTTTCTTTCTGGCCTGCAATTGCTTTCTTCTTTTGTGGGAACTGAAGAGGCTCAATAGTCCTTTAATAATCCCTAACTGAAGACCTCCAACAGTTACTTCAGCAGCTCACGTCCAAGAGGATCTCCTAGTGGGATCCTCTCAACGCATCACTGACAGAGCTGTGGCAAAGGGAAGAGGGATTCTGGACTCACGTGCCTCCTTCATTGTGCCCAGAGGAGGTCAGGGGAGAGGAGGGTCTGGAGCTCAGACTCCTTTTAGAAAGTTTTCTGTGAACTCCCTCCACTGCAGACCAAGTGTTAATTTTTGTGGTGTGGGGACTGGTGGCACACAGATCACTGTATGTTCTTGGGAAAAAGAGGAAGCCCACCCACTTCTGAATGGCTTACCTTTGCCTAGATCTCAGTTTCAGGATGAAGAAGGAGTTTAACAGGTGCACTCATGCTTAATTTGATTGAAACTCTTCCTTAAGGCTGTGAGATTTTCACTAAAGACCAGCTCTGTTGTGCTCCTTCTTCACAAAGAACAGGCGTTTCTGGTGTTCAGTGCTATTACATTTCCTGGCAGTTTCTGTGTTCTCCAAAACATCTGCAAACCAGATCAGGTGATCTTGTCCACTGTGTGAAATATAATTGCAAGATGCACAACTCAGAAGCATAAACCCATGCTCAGAGAACCTCAACATTTGTGTGATGGCGTTATCATACTCTGCAAAGCTGTTGACAACTGCCAAATACATTTCATTTACATTGAAGTCTGAGAAAAACATAATTAGCACCTCATATTAAAAAGAAAGCAACATGCTGTTGACAGTAAGCCAGGAAGCTGATAAACACAACTTCCTCAAATTAAATTTTCCTGAAAAACCTAGATGAGCACATAAATTCTAGAGAGTCTGGTGTTAGCAGCTGTACAGCACAATCACGATGAAACTCCAAACCCTAACATTACCACTTACTCTTAAAATATATATTTTCAGAAGATTTTCAAGCTATATCAAGTAAATATAGTGTTTTGGGTCGGGGGCCTTTGAGTAAGGGACGGTTTGCTAAAATTAACACCACTTAAACAAGAAACACGTAGTTGCTGACAAACTCTTGTAATTCCAGATTTGGTTGCTATCCGAGTGTACTGCTCAATTCAACATCTGCTGTGACTTTCTTTTTGGAGCTATGTGGAAATGTAGCTTTTCAAAATTGAGATTCCTTTAACAGGCACAGTTCATAAATCTGAGAGAAGATGAAGGGACTGATTTCTACAAGTACACCAAAAGGATGACTATATTCTTTGATTTGGTCCCAAATGCTAGCCCCAGTTATACCAACATAAGGTTATAGTGGGTTCAAGTGCTTTCAGTGATGACAACTGCCCTACCAGAATGTTACATTTCTTCTAAAACTGACAGTTGAAAGGAGTAAGGGAAATATTAAGAACAGAAACTCCCATTATCATTAATTCCAACAATTTTTGTGGATATCTAGGTATACCTGATAGCATGGTGCAGCTCAGCAGTGATTGCACAGACTTGTCTGTTGGCAGTTTGTGCAGAGGGTGAAGAAGGATTTTTCATTTCATGCATCATTTGCAACTGCCTTCAATAATTCAGCAAAGTCAATACATAGCCTTGATGCACAGTTAGGAGAAAAAGCCTGAAGCAAACAAAAGTAAGCAATCCAGAGAGTGACCAAGGATAGCTAAATCCTTTTAAGCTCTGTTCACTACTGCTTCCCTGCCCTTTTGCTACGTACTACATGAGAACATGTAACTGCTTGCACAAATCCATTGCAGTCATGGAATTTCCTTGACATAAACACATAAGCAACAGACTCCCCTGTATCCCACAGTCATTTTAAGGGATTTTGTAGTGCCTTTATTTGCTCAGACCATTCAGGGTTCAGACTGCTCATTCCCCCATAGTAGAGAACAGAGAGTAGTCTTAGGAGAACATTTAATTTCCAAGAGTAAGAAGAAACTGTCATTTAGACAGCTGTCTTTACCCTGACCTCTGCATCTCAAAAAGGAATGATAGATGTCAGGAAAAAAAGTAATAATACAGAAAACAGGAATCACTGCAGAATGACCCCATAACCCATAGTCCTAGGTCAAAGAGGTCAAGAGTGACTTCCACAGAATGACCAAAAGCCCAAGTTTGATACATTTCCTACTTCCCAGGTGTCAAATTCCTCCCTCAAGGTTAGGCATGCCATGTAGCCATCCTAGAGCAGGCAAAGGGCTGAATCAACAAAGCCAGACCTCCTGTGAGACAAAGCACTTCTTTATCCTCTGTGGATTAGGTTGTTTTTTTAAATTCAGGAACACAACATTCAGCCTGCCATAGCATAAAGTACATGCATAAAGTCTTGTGACCTTGACAGCCTGGATGACTGCTGAAAAAATTACTAATGCTTCAGACTTAATAAGGGAGACAATCATTCCATGAACATGACAAGCACCTCTAGAAACCCCACAGAAAAGAGAAGAGCAGGAATGAGTCTAGGAAGAGAAGAGCAGGAATGAGTCTAGGATATACATGTGGCAGTGCTTCTATGTGGAGAGGAGAGGAAACTCTCTTACCCATCACAGCACTCCTCCATCACTAATGGCTTTCTTTCATTCTCAACCTGCTTTCCAGACACTGCTGGTAAAACAAGTCCTTCACTGCTGGGGCAACAGAAAGGAAAGCCTTGGTCAACCACTGCAAGCAGGAGGCAGGGCTGGACTCAGAGCCTGCTTGAGAAAAGACTCTTGCAGAAAAATGCAGGCAGTGATCTGGGGGTTAATTTTTCTCAAGGTTTTCTTTTGAAAGAGGTTTTCTTTTGAAAGAGGTTTTCTTTCCTGCTAAGAATTCAGGGGTTTTTTTCAGCTCCTGCTCTGATCCCTTGCTTCAGCAGAACACAGCAAACACATTTCATTTCCTTTCCTGCCTAGTGGGATGCTGAGGAGATGTGATCTCTGAATTGGTATATGTTTCAGCTGGCCCATATTTGCAGCAAAATTTATGACACATGCCAGTGCCTCCAGTAGCTGATTGGATGCAGCCAGGGAAATGGAGAAAGCCTCAACTCGCTGAGCTTCAAAAAATGCACTTCACTTAAATGATGTATCGTTGTTTTGTAGAAAAAAGGAACACCTGGCTTGTACAGTGGGGAAAAAGAACAAAATGCAACATTCATAAAATTGACTGAAAAGGGACTGGAGAATAAGGTTATTTTTGCTTCCACATGAGAGAACAAGGCACAAAACAAGGTCTGCAATTATAATCTGGCATATCTGTAGCTTTTGTTTGACATGATTGCATTGGCATGTCCACTAATTCAGTTTTAATCTTCATTAACAGATTCAGATTGTCTGATGCTTCCCATGTCACTTGGAAGAAGTATCAGGAAATTATTATTGATTTTCTTATGACACTACATAATTACTTCTTCAGATATAAAACTCATTTATACTGTATGAGTGAGATTTTGGTTTTGCTTTTCCCATTGTACATTTTCAGTGCAGATGTACTGGCTATACCCTCAAATAAGTGAGAGCAAAACTGAATCTAGGAAAAAAAAGATATTTGTATGTAGCTTCAGTGCAGAAAAGATTTGCAAATAATTTTAGGTAATTTAGAGTTTAAAATTCTGAGTAAGGAACACACATTTAATTCAGCTAAAATAGGAGTTAACCCAACTTGTAACTGGGCAGAGAGGAGCGGAGAGGCATGAGAGGAGAGTGAATGAGAAGAGAGGGCCCAAAGGTAATCCCTTATCTATTGAGCTCCAATCAGAATATCAAATGCAAAGTCTGTATGTGTGGATCTGCTGGATAGATCTGTATTTATGTATACATACATAGAAGAATATGTAAATCAAGGTACATATTTTTAGCAACAGGATATGCTGTGCTACAACACACACTAATTTGCCTTTTCCTAAATGCTACAGAAAAGCAAATCCTGTAGCAAATTCAGCATGAAGATATAGATGCCATCTCATTCATTAAACCAGACCAGATCTTTGCTAACAAGTAAATAAACACAGCTGACTCTGAGTCCTATTTACATGTAGACTCCTGCACTCTGCACTGAACAATAAAAAATTAGATTACTTTTAATGCTTGGTAAGTGTGTTAGGAGATCCTAGCACCACCATGAGTGATGTTCCTGGGAGGGCAGGGGCACCTTATGGCTGTCCACTACAAGCATGTAAATAAATGGTTCTGGCACATGAGCTATTGCCTGGGAGCATTAATAGAGTTACTGCCTAGAAATCCTCATTGCAAATGAGCAGCTTCACCTAACTGGTCCAGCAGCACTAATACAATCAAAGTATACCCATCTTCGCTGGGAAAATGTGATGCCCATTTTGGTCTGTGCTGTTCTTGGAGATAAAACTCGAGCCTTTGTTCTTGGGAAGCAGAATCCATTATGATGTCTATCTTATAAAGAATAATTGCTTGCCAGTAAGTGCTGGTCCCAAAAGAAATATATTCTGAATTGATTAGTACTCAACCACCCATCCCTCCATAGAGTTGGGGAGTTCTGTAATACCTTTCATAACTTTTCAATTAGATTTTGATTTGGGAGCATTTTTGCCTCCCATCATGGAGGGAATTGTCTGGCAGAGTGCAGTGAAGAGCAGAAAGGAACTGTGAATCCCCCCAACCCACTGCTGTCTGGGGGGTTATGACAGGCTGTGGTGCCCAACACCATGGGTTTAAAAACTGCTAACATAGTATTTTCAAAATAAAAAGGGAATTAAACAGTACTGCTAAATGCATGCCATTACATCTGTCCCTTGGTTTTTAGTTTTAAACATTTGGTATGTGGGTTCCTCAGCATTCTGGTGCTTGGGGAGACACTCGTGCTGAGATAATTCAGTGACTGCGAGCATCACTGCTCTCCTATTTCCATGGCTACAGTTGAATGATCTGCTAAGAACAATTCCTGAGACTTCTCTGGGAAATCCTACTCTGTATATTGGTCTGTATAAAGCAGGAGACAACCAAGTTCCTGGCAGTCTGAGCTGTGGGACCAGTAATTTTAGAGAATTTTATATGAGCAAAGTATTCTAATGCAGAAACCAGTCAGTTTCAAAATGATTTGCCAACCACAAAATGAAATAAACTGGCTGGATAATCTGTTCACAACAATTAATTCCACCAGTTTTACCACTTAATCTCCTGTCTCTCAAAAGGAGTCTGGAAAACTCAGTGTATTAACGCATACATTTTTTGAGAAGTATTATATGAGAAATGACCATCACAACATACCATCAACAAAGTTATAAAAGCACCTTGAGTTTCTATTTCAATAGAGAAAAGGAGATGGTCATATGCTAATCATACAAAAATATAATAACAGTGATTTCTTTGTATTAAAGAGAAAACAAGACAATTTCAAGAGGCAATTTGAAAATAGGATGCCAGGCACACTGCTTTCATCAAACCAAAGACGAATTGTTTAACGAAGGCCTGATGAGAAGACCAAAATTTAGCTGCTGTTTCATCACAGTAATTATAGCAAAAATTTGGAAAAAATATTTAAAAATCAGTACAGGCAAAGAAAATTCCTGACCTGCTGATTCCAAAACAGTAGCCTATTTCTGTCTTTTTCAAACAGCAACATGGTATAGCAGTTTCAAGACATTTTCAGGATAAAAGCCTGTTTCTTTCAAAAGCAATAACAAATATTTCATTAACTTTGGGAGAGAAGGAAAATGAAAGACCACTATTTCGCCTTTGTTTCTATCACTGTATTGATTATGACAGCTTTAAAGCCCCTTTCAAATGTGAAGAAATTTTCCTAAATAGCCTGATTCCTTTACATAGTCTCCCTGTGGTGTGGATGTGCACAAGGATAACATAGTATGGGATATTGGGAGAACACATCCTGTGCAACCATCTCAGGATGTTCTTTCATACAGACAAATTGCCAGTGGAGCATCTTTAGAAGCAGCTTTCTGACTCAAGTCAGGGTGATTTTTCCTCTGATGCCATTTATTGATGATCTCAAAGCCTGTTTGCCTCAGAAGGCAGTTCTGGCAAAGGAAACACAGAGTTGCAGTTCGGGCTGCAGGGAATGCTTCAGCACTTGCTGACACCCAGGAGATGCTGGACCTGATTTTCTTTTCTCCCTGCTAACAGAGAGCTCACTGATACAAATTCTCTCACATTCTCCAGGAGAAAATTTCTGAGAAAAATATGTGCAAACCAGCTTTCGACAAAGTTGGTCAGTATAGAAGAGATTAATAAAATGAGTAACAAATAAGAAAGAGAGTTTGACTCTCCCATGCCTTTGCTCCTGAGGAGGAGTAACAGCACACTGCCTCCCCCTGAAAGCCACGTCTCTAGCAGTGCCTGACAGCACAGGACTGTCCCTGAGGCAGGACACGGGCAGGTCACAGGTGAGCACTGTCTGAGGAGCTGCAGCAGCACCGGTGGGTGACACTCTGAGGAGAGGACCATGAGCTAGGGCAGCGCACCCTCCACTTGGGGATGACTCATGTCTCTATGCCACTTGACAGAAAATTAATGCCACCAGTGCACACACCAAGGTCTTTACCGTAATTCCCATTTGATTTTCTCTGAAACTGAGTGATTGCTTTGAGGAAAAAGCACCTCCCTATCACCGCCTTCAGCAGCTCAGCTCTCAGGGAAGTGACTTCATTGCCAGGATATCTTTCAGACTTCAAGCAGACAGAGTGGGACACACCTTCTGAAGGACAGAAGGGCTGCCTTCAGCTTTTTCTAGCCACAAAAACCAGCACCCACATTACATTTAGCAAGTATTGCTGTGTACAGAAAGTAATTTTATATGAGCTGGCAAACAGTATTACCAACCCCTGCAAAAGGGCTGGAGATGAAGCCTCTGTATCTTTCAGCCTGTGGCCCAGCTCTCTGGCTACAGCCTTCCTGCTCTAGCCAACATGAGGTCTCCTGAGAAGGGAATTTGGCAGATTCAGCTTCCTCTCCTCCCATCCTGCCCTTCAGCCTCTGGCTGTGAGCTGAGCCTCCCCGTCCCTCTGGCCTGACAACGGTCTTGGCCACTCACTCTTGTTTCAAAAAGGGCTTGATTTGTTGGCCAAAATAAGAGGTGGCTGCATAGATGTCCCTCAAAGAAGTTTTAAAGTTGTTTGGGTTTTTTGGTAGTGGGGTATTGAAAACGCATTTTACATTTGAGGAAGGATGAAAAGCTTGTAAAAGCGGTAATTCACGGGGAAATTAGAAAACAAACAAATCCAAACTCATATTTTGTGCAGAATGGGAAATATATTGCTCCACTTCTGTAACTTAAGTAAAAGCCTAATCCTGCAATAAAGACACCTCCCTTCATCCCAAACACTAAAGCCACAAGGGGTAGACTCAGCTTTGGGATCCTTGAATTTTTGTGGCAGTTGTCCCTCCCCAGTCCCTGCTGTGCTGTGTGCAATTGAATTGTTCCTCGGATTACTTGTGCTTTCCCAAGGACAATACTAAAAGTACAATAATCAACATAACTTCTTCTAC
The DNA here is from genome assembly GCF_017639235.1 of Corvus kubaryi. Classification (NCBI taxonomy): domain Eukaryota; kingdom Metazoa; phylum Chordata; class Aves; order Passeriformes; family Corvidae; genus Corvus; species Corvus kubaryi. The sequence goes on from NW_024581135.1 coordinate 28,975,762, forward strand.
AAGCAGTGACACAAGACTTTTCTCTATTTGGCATTCAGCTTCACAGCCTAATTAATTAGCATTTGTACAGCACTTTGAAAATATGAGATGCAATTGAAGTGCTAAGTATTATTATTAATATTAGCAGCACCACCATTTTGCTCTACTGAATGCATTTTCCAACAGCTTTGCTACAGAACTGATGTGTGATAGACATGAAATGCACTCAGAGCTCCTTCACCATGTTTGATTACAGTAAGCCAAGTGGCTGGCACAGCTGCATGGCTGTGCAGTTTTTTTCAGTCTATTAAAAAAATTAAATCCCATATAGCACAATTTGTTCTGAATCTGTCAGCAAGGTAGATAGATATTGCTTTGCAGGACAGTTTGGGAATTGTTTATGAAAAGGACTCTGAGGTGCTTGACTGCCGTAGGCTACCTCTCATTTGTATGTATCCAAATATGCCATCCAGAGAAAAAAAAAAATGCTTCATGAACTCTTGTAATTATATCTTTCTCATTTAGCACAGAAACGGCTGGTAGTTAAAAGGCACAAACACTTCTAAACAGGTGACTGATCCCCGTTGCCCTCAATTTAAAATATAGCTGTAACTTGTAAACTCAAGAGCTCCCGGGACACATCTTTCTTGATTTCCATTTTGGTAGCTGCTGTTTTTGGCAGTGCCAAGAGGATATCTGGCCTTAACCTTCTGAATCAGTTTCATTTCAAAATCAATGACTTTTACCCCATGCTGGCTATTTGCTGCTCTCATGCTTGCTAACATGCACGGGTTAGTAGCTGCAGTCATCATTTCTTCGCCCAGCTGCTTATACCCACTGCATTTTTATTTCTGAGCGAGCCAACCTGTTCTGCTCGAGGTAATATGCAGTAGCTGAGAGCTAAGTAACTCTTGGCTGCCTTAGGCCAAATAGAGTCTGTAAATGACTGGGAGACTAAATCATTAATTTCCTGTGGTTTGCTTGCTGTGGTGGTCCCAGAGGCTGTCACAGAACAGGACACACACCCGAGACATCGCTGAGTTGGTGCCTGGGCTGAGCTGGGGCAAACCTGACTGCAGAGGAGGCAAGTTGCAGGTGCCATGCTTTGTGCAGGAGCACCTCAGGAACATTCTGGGAATCTCTCCTGACAGTCCTGCTCAGGAGTGCTGCCCACCTCTGAGGGCAGAGCTGACTGGTGGCAGCAGGGACTCTCTTTGGGGTCTGTTTTGGTACCACAGTCCCCATTCCTGCCTGGGTTTCGCAGTGGGAAGCAGAACCCCTGGACTTGCAAGAGATGGACCTCCCAAAGCCTTACCCAGCTACTGCAGGAGAAGGCACGAGGAGAGAGAGCAGGGGTCTGAACAGACATTTTTGGACATTTATGGCATAACTAAGTATTTTGCTTATTATGCTGCAAGAATTTCATGCGTATTGATGCCTTCTTCATTCCATATATTCTTACTTCTCAGTTCCTACCTAATTCCAATTGTCATTGCCATGTTGGTAGGAGAGAGGACTTTTCACAGTTGCAAGGAAGCAATAAACGCCATTTAATTCAATAAAAATGAAAATGGGGCACCAAGGCAGAAAAATGGGAAGCAAAACTGGAAATTGTGATGCCACAGAAGTCATGGGCCCCAAGATTGCACCCCAGACTGTAGAAACTGCCCAGTATAATTAACAGGCAGGCATATACCCACAGCACAGCCAGGAGATGGGTCAAAGACTTTTTGGGATGAGTTAATTAAAGGATATGAGTCCAGGAAACCTGACAGCAGTTATTTTTCTGAAAGTCTTGAGCAGCTGATGGATCACTACAGACAGATAATGTCCCTCACAGCAATAGCAAAACAGAGCAACCTTGAACCAGGAGAGGCTGACAATTGTCATTAAAAACATGGTATTCAATCATAAAAGCATTTTGTGGTTTTAGTTCTTGGGAGTGTTCCACCCTCCTGTTCCAAATCCCCTGACACTAAGATAACAGATCCCTTCAAGATGCATAAGAGTGAAATACAAAGATCTTTCAAGTATCAAAGCTGTGTGCTGCAGCATGCAGCCAGCACTAAAGTGCTGATGAAGATTTGTTTGATAGCCTTCTGAATTCTAGGGATATTTCCAGAGCCAGAGGACATATTAGAGAGGCTGATTCATAAAGTAAAACCCAGATTCTTCATCCATTTCATGTGCAGGGTTCAAAGGAAAGACCCCGTGAAAATGTTACAAAGTACTAATAATACAAACCTCATGAAATGAAGGAAAAAAGAGAAATACCCAAGAAACAAAAAGCCTCCAGAAAAACATATAATAGAACTTAAACCCTGTGAATCTGGTCTTTGAATACAAGATTGGCATAATGCATTTTGAATCTTCAGTCACACAAAAATGTCTTTTTGCATATGAAAGGTCTTTGTAATTTTTGCTATCATCACTATAAGCCTCAGATGCATTTGCTTTGATTTAGTAAACAATAAAAAAGAAAGAAAAAATTCTAAGTGCTTTTCTGTAGATGTGTAAAGATGCTTTTATTGCTTCTCCCCCCATACCAGTTGCAGAGGGAACTGCCATCCAAGACTGGGTTTTGATTGTTCTTTTTATTTTTCCTTAAAAAACTCCCACAAGCCCCAGACTCTCAACCTCGATGATTGAACTTTTCTGGGGAGAAAAGGGACTGAGGAAGGACAGACAGAAGTGAAAAGAAGTTAAAAAACTCCCCAAAAACAGGGGCAGTGGGGTATATTTAATAGCAGAACATGAAATAATTAAAAAATTAATAAAACAAAATATATGTCACTTTGTGTTGGTTTAACACAGCCTGGTTTTTGGTGGGGGTGGGAGAAGCCACAGAGGTGGCTTTGGGAGAAGCTCCTGGAAGTTTCTACTATGTCCAGCAGAGTCAATCGCTGAAGACTCTGACGATGGGCAAGTTACTGGCCCAATTAGAGAAGCTGGTACACCTCTGTGATGACATATTTACAAACGGAAACAAATGCAGGCATTCTCTTTTTTTCTTCCAAGGGGTGGGGGGGGGGGGGGCTGGCACCCAGCTGGGGCCCTCCTGAGGCTGGGAGTGGCCCCACGGCCGGGGCCATGTGACCAGTGACAAAAGCATGGTGAACAATTCCCTGACATGGAGCATGGACGAGATCAACCTTTTCAGCACTGCAAAACTCTGTAAGAACTTTTCAATTTATAGAACTTGAAAACAATAATACCTATGGACAACAATTTTCTTCCAAGTCAGAGAAAAAGGAAAAGTGAGGACACATGAAGAGAACCAACATGGTGGCACCGAGGCCAGTGAAAAGGAGAGGGAGGAGGTGCCCCAAGCATTGAAGCCGAAATCTCTCTGCGAGCCATGGTGAGGACTATAATACAACAAATTGTTTCCCTATAATCCATAAAGTGCATGGGGGAACACAGAGATCCACTTGCAGTCCGTGAGAAAAAGTGCTCATGCTGGAGCAAGGGGATGATGAAAAGCTGTAATCTAGTGAAAAAACTCAAACAGAGAGAGGACCCTTGCTTCCAGAAATAGAGAAAGAGAGCCCTTGCTTCCAAACTAGAGCAGCTTGTCCTTAAAAACTATACCCCATGAACTAAGCAACCCATGATGTGCAGTTCTGGGAAGACTGCACTGTTCATGGGAGAGACTCACAGCAGTTGGGTGGGACTGCTATTCGTGAAAATTAAGATCACACTAGAAAATTCACAGAAAACTGTCTCCCATGGGAAGGACCCCACGGCACAGCAGAAGAAGGAAACTCCTTTCCCTAGGTGTACTGGAGAAAGATTTTTAGAAAGTGAAAGACTGACCAAAACCTATGCTTTTTCTCCTTGCATGGTCAGTAGGAAAGAGGGAGGGGCTGGAAAGAAAATGAATGTTCTAAAGGTTTCTTTTAGTTCTCATTACCCCTTTTACTTTCAATTCTGTTAATAATAAATTTTCTTTATGCTGTTTAAATTTGGACCTGTTTTGCCTTTGAGTGTTTTTCCCCTAATCCTTAGCTCAACTCATAAAGCCTTCGTTTGTTTTCCCCTCCTCTGCTCAGCTATAGCAGAGGAAAATGAGTGAATAGTTCTTCGTGGGTGCCTAGCTTTTAGGCAGTGTCAAACCCTGATACACTTCCAAATTCAGCCAGGAGAAACTATTAATCATATTTTTTAAAGTACTGTGTTTTGAAACCAGTGGAGAAAGTGAATTTTGTAGGCTCAGAGTTTCCCATTTGAAAATTACTGGTCTTTGTAGTCGCTCAATAATTGTTTTCTGATAAATTATTTTTCCACCTTATTTGTATTTATTTAGTGTTTGAAAGAGGCATGGAAATGCTGCCCAGAAGAAAGGCTGTTCAGCTTCATGTTCCTTTAAAGAAAAATCTATAAAATGAAAGCCTGAACTTTGAGTCCCAGCAGAATCCCACACCAGGCCCCAGAAGCCAAGGGCAGATCCCCAGATCCAGGATGCTCCTATCTGCAGCCTGCAGCTTCTACCTGCTCCTCAGGTACCAGATAACCGAGCAAGAAAAACAGGGAGGTCTGGAATTCAGATCCATAGCAAATGGATCCTATGCTCTCTGCCCAAATGCCACAGCCATTCCCCAAGGGACTTTGCCTGGGGTGTGACAGAAAGGTGGGACCACAACTGTTTCATGGTCAACCACACAAAATAACTATCCTGCTTCTTCAGTGTGTTTTCATTCTCTGATATGATGTCTTAAAGCCTAAGCAGAACTCAAGAAGCTCATTTAACTTTAATGTATTTTATCCCTCTAACCAGAACAATTTTTTCTTCAATTACCTTTAACAGAAATCTAATCTAGCAAACAAGAACAGCAACAAAATATGTCATTACAAATGATTTTTACAATTTTGTTGTTGCTCTGATTTATTATGGTGTCAAGTTTTTCTAATTTTGTTTGCTGATTGCGCTTTTAGGAAAAAACGTATTTGAATCGCAACAACTGCCAGCAACACCTATGTAAATATTCTGATGTAAAAAGGCAATTTCAATAGCCATTTAAACAGGCTAAAATACCTGCTTAGATACACAGAGTAATGAACTCAGGTCTGTTTACCAATGGCTTACAAAAAATAATACAATGTTCTACAAGACTATTACAATGTACAGCTGATAGCCAGAATTTAAAGTGGGATAAATGCTTTCTGGCAAGGTCATAAAAGGAATCAATGCTGGAAATGTAGTCTTTCATCACAGAACTATGCAGATAATTGCCAGGCAACAAACAATATGCTGGCAATGACCATTTTTTCTGTCCTGAAGAGATACAGGTGTATCTACCCTTACAAATGCTGTAGTGCAGAAGCAAAGGGTTTACAGAGGCAAATAGCTCATGGGCCTGGGATTTATGTTTAGGTTGTGCATTTCTGCTGGGGCTTACCTGGACCTTGGATGTGGATGAATGCTCTTCAGAGATGCGAGGGCTTCAGGACCCCTCCTGGAGGAGGCCTCCCAGGTCAGCTCCCCCAAAAAGCTGACCTGTGCATCCCTGACTGCGGCAAGAGGGAGTGATCCCATAATTTCCTTCAAAAGAGCTGTCTTGATCCAAAAGCAGACATGAAGTGCTCCTGCCTACAAAGCTAGCCCTGCCCAGCACTGCAGTGCCCTGGTGTGACAGCCAGATCACCTCTGTGGGTGTCAGCAGCACCACAATTGTGCCTGGCCCATCCCGGAGGGGGAAAGCCCTCCAGGACTCTCAAAGTCCTTGATTGCTCCTTCCAGACACAGAGAGGGATGGAGGCTCTCACCTCCAGCATACTCCCCTCTGCTTGGTCTCACACACAGCCCCACATGCCACGCACACTGAACATTTTTGGGACCATTTTAGGGAATCCCAGTGGATGAGTTAACCAGGCTGGCACAAAGCTCCTATTGCCCCCAGACCACCAGACTGGAAGCATCTCTCCTCCAGCCAAACAAACATTTAATTAAAAGGAAGATTCTCAAGACTCCAATTGCTGGAGAGCATCTACTAGAGGTATACATGCAACTTCGCAGGTTGTTTTTCTGGCCTTGATTTCTGTTATTTTGTCTCAACTGCAATAAAAATAATACATTGACTTTCATTTCAGACCCTGAAGAAATACAGAATGCAAAAACCAGGATAAATTACTTTTTCTTCAGATATAAATTTTAGTTCAAAAATGGATATTGATAAAAAGAAAATATTTCACTGACTGATGGTGACTGCTTTCAAATTTTCCCCCACAGGAAATGCTACTTTAAATAGAGTATAGAGCATACAGTATGGAAAGGGAGAAGGGAAAGCCATGGAAAGCTCCAGGAACTGCCTGTTTCCTCTGAAGGTGACACCACAGAAAGACCCACCCCTGGAGCACATGCAACACTTACTGGAAAATGCTCTTCTAAAATATATCTGCTCAAGTCTTGGGACATCAGGGTTTCCCAACCCTTCCAGTACTCAGCTCCAGTTCACTGCTCAACTCAAATAAAACCAAACAAAAAAGTGCCCCACAGATTCTTTAGAGTATTAAATCATTTAATTTGCATGATGGCCAAAGACAATGAAGAGGAATGCTGTGTGGATTGCCAAAATAAATGTGCAACACTTGCAGTGAATTGTCAATTAAGAGCAACTCGATTAAATTAAAGTCTGCTAATCACTTTTTGGTGACTTTGTCAAATTCTGTTTGTATCAAAGTGATGATCTTTGTTTTGAAAGATTGAGCTAAATGATTAATAAAATCAGCTGGAGCTTGAATCTCTTTATTCAAAAATTTCTTTGATTTTTATCAGGGCTAAAAATCAAAGTTGAAATCCTGTTTCAGAGGGGTCTTCGTGTTTCTACTTTTAAACTTAAATTAAAATAGTGGTTATCAAAATTTTACTTCAAGAACTTGTCAGGAATTTTCTTTGTTCTTCCCCAAACCTCCAGAGCCTGTTTCTAACTACCCACTTTTGGTAAATAACTTATATACACAGTGCCAGATAGTTTCCTGATGAATATAAATATTTTACATTCAGATAGCTTCTTTTATTTCTACCCAGGTATATCAAGGTCGTTTTATTCTGTATTTGTTCATAAAACAATCATTTCCAGTCACATGGGAGGAGCATCAGCAAAGCCATACTAGAGACTTCCCAGCAGAGGGGAAAAAAAAGAAACCAAACCATAATGCATCTCAAAGGTTTCTCCTTTGTTTATTCCCTAAGTGAAAATGTGGGGCTAGAAGCCACGTTTCTGAACTATACCTGTTTTCTTTAAATCAGGTGATCACAAAGGCTTTAGAAAATGCTCTCATGGAAAACAATTCATCTGCAGTCACCCTGCACTCTCTGAAAGTTGAAACACATGAGAGAACAAGGGTGACAGAAGGCCAGTGGATACATTTAGCTTCTTTTTCAGATGCAGAAAAAGCCTAAACTCAGCTTCTCCAGGAAGAAGCAGGAGAAGAGAGTATTTATAGATGTTTGTTACCATGCAAAATAGGGTAAGAGTTGTGTTTGTTAGAATCTCCACAACCACCTGGAAAAATAAGCACACATTTGGTAAAGTGAAAGGGTCTTTCATGTCCCACTTCTTGGGGGTAAACCAGTTTTCCTAGAAATGTCCATAATTAGGCAAAATTTTTCACTTCATAAGCAGAGACACTGAATATAAGGTACCACATCCCCCAAGGTTCATACAGGCAAAAGCAGTTTAGTAGTTCTTCATATTCATTAAAGACCACCTTTAAACAATTTTTCATGTATATGTGCATTTATTACTGACATTGGTATATTACTGTAATGGTTTTTAAATCTTCATAGAGTAAAAAGCAACTGGAAAGATTCTTTAGAAAGCAACAAGAAAATCTGTCAGAATAATAAGCTATGGATTTTTACTGCTGGTCTAATGCTGGCTTTTAACTGCTAAGCAGTAATTTTCTGTTTGCAAGCCAAAAGCCAACTGTCCTGCTTAGTCCTGCAATCTAGAGAAATGCAAGGCCTTGGGATAGAGTATCATGTGCTTTTGCAGCTAAACTTAGTATGAAACAACACAGAGCCAAGCTTCCAGTTACCATCTGCTTAAGCTCAAATGCTAGTCAGTAGATAGAAATTTCTACCCACTTTTGAACTTGCTATTCAGCTTCCCAAAGGGAGGTTCGGCATCTCCAGTATTTATTGCCCCAAGGCAGAGAGGCCCCTGGATGCCTTTTGTCCCTTCTAATTACGTCACCTGCTGTGCTCCCCACATCCATGCAGGGAAATCAGCGAACGCTGCCTCTCCTCTGCACCGCTTTTATGTGGCTCTCTGAGCAGGCACCACACAGAGAGGGCCATATGTTGGCCCTTTTTCACTAAGCTCAGTTTAATGCTCCCAGGCTTTTCTTAAAATACGCTGAACAAAGATAGCAGAGAGGACATTTGGAAATGCTTGATGGCAAAGTGGGAGCGTTCGATCCTTTTCTGCCATGTGTGCGATACTGATGTCACTCTCTATTTGCAGACTTCTTTAAGGACAGTTTTTTTGGAAGAGAGGTCACATTTTCCTTCCTCAGCAGTGGTGTTCTTGTAAAACAAATACATGACATACAGAGACTCTGAAATGTAACAGCACTGCCTGTGGTCTGGATGCTGTTGCGCAGAAGAAAACAGGTTGAGGCATTGAACATGAGACTACTTAGGTATTTTGCCTTTCAGAAAGTGATCTGACCTTTAAACAAATTTTCACTTGCAGCACTTTCATCTACAGCTTGTAGCCACCGATGATGAGCTTGACTTCTCCATTTTGCCTAAAGAGAAATAGAAAGTTCACATGTATTTGAATGTAATGTATGAAAATTTTTAAGATGGCTTGAAACGTTGTTCTTCTCTGAACTAGTGGATCTAAGCTCTGGTGAATTTATATGATGCTTGACTTGATGGGCTGATGTTTTGAGTTTTTTTAATCACAGCTCCACTACTCAGAGTGAGATGAACTTGGAAAAAATAGTTTTGTTCTGAAATGATATCAAGAATTTGTGGGTGTGAGGGAGAAAAAGCAAAAAGAAAGTATAATTGCTATGAGCACTATTATGCCATAATGTGAACCAACACATCATAAGTTGCATAATCATGACATGGAGTTACAAACTGGACACTGCATTTGAAGTAAGCATTCAATCAGACCTGCTCTTCAAGACCATATTAGCAAAGCAAACATCCTGGAAAAGCTGAGATTCAAATTTACTGAGAAACTGTTGCATTGTGTCTCAGCCACATACCTTTTTCTTTTTAAGCTAGACTACAGACAAGCTGTAATAGTGGTTTTTTAATGCCATCATTTGAACTTGACAGGCAACTGCCAGGTAAAATGAAAGGAGATTACCTTTTGGCAACTGCCCTCTCCATTTTCTAAAGTAAATGACCTTTGACCAGAGCAGCAGAGAAAATCACAGCAGTCTGATCTTAAATGTGAACCCTGTGGTGAAAGAGCAGTGGTTCATATTATAAGTAGGATGCATAAATGCTTTGAATCATCATCAGATTAGATGAAAAATGCCATTGTGTTCAAAAAGAACAGCTATTACACAAAGAAATGTAATAGAAAAAGGCTTAACAATGTCATAGAGACAAGCTAATGGGCTTCCCCATTTCTCTCAGATTCATGAAGATATTGTTTCCCTTGCTCACTTTCTCAATGCAGATAATTTTCCATAGATTAGCTTTTCATCTACTTTAATTAAAAAAAAGAGAGGCATGAATTGGCTGACACATAAAAGCAATCACTGTAATTTCTGTATGTTATCTTTGCACCCCCTCCAACAATCACCTGTATCTCTTCTAGGACCTACATTATACAACTTGAAATAATTTCCTTGACATTCTTCTTCCAGTTCTCCTGAGTGCCAACCTCAGACATCAGTCACCCATTTTCATCTGCTTGCAAATTAGTTTTAGGGCTTTCACCTGCCATCTTGCTTTCATCAATTGTTTCATTTTAGTAGGAATTTTTGGGTACCTCTCTTCAGACCAGAAGACTCATCCTCACCAGTCCTTCAATCTCTACTTCACTTTGGGGCACTTGTGCCCTTCCTAGTTGCTGGGATTTCACACTCAGCTGGAAACCAGATTATTTTATCAAAGGGTAACCCATCTGCTGTGCAAGCGAGGCAGCAGTTGATGATGTTTGTTGCAGTAACTGCAAAAAGCTCCCACACTGTTTGTGGAGACCGAGCCTCTGTGGTTTTCTCTCTGCAACAACTGTTAATAAGGCTGGTGATTCCCTGGCCCTTTCCAGGTGGCAGGTATGTGTTCTGTATAACAGCTTAAACTAGCAGAGATGATCCCAGCTGGCCAAGCAGAAATCTTGATCCTACAGCCACCCTGAGGAGTTACCAGGGGTAGCCACATGCATCATTGCTTTTATGGGAACAGTCCATTCTTTTTCCAAGTTAGATGATCCCTGTACCTATGGGAAGTTTGGATTTAAAAGGCAGAGCAGAAAGCAGCACTGGGTTCTGTGCTGCATCCCAAAGCATCCTAGCAGCTGGTGTGCAGCAGGGTCTCTGCTCTCTGCCCTCCCTGCTCAGATGTGTGCCTGCTAAAACTCCGCAGCAAGGAAAGTGGTCATTCCCGGTGCCAGGGGAACAAATGCCCATGTCCTTGTGCGTCCCTCTGAACATGCTGACATCCCATTTTTAAGTCAGAGCACGAGCAAGTTTCTTGTGTCAAGGGCAACAGTGGATACCTGAGGGGCAGCAAGAGAAACACAGGGCTGCCTTCTGTTCCCAACTCTCTGCTGAATACAAACACAGTAAAAAATTAAAAGATGGAAAAGGGTTTATTCCAAAGCTTTACTTCCAACAGCACATTAATGACCAAATTAAGACTGAACAGAGAACATGGCAAATGATTAAAATGCTAATGACATCACTGAAAGACATAAAAGATGAAGGATGCCCATTTTGTGCGTGGTTCAGTGATAGACACATTGACAGAAGCGATGCTAAGCAAAGACTGGTGGAGTCTTTCTTAATGTGATTTTAAATGCCTGATTTTTTTGTAGGAGTTTTCTGCCTCTGCTCTATGAAATACGATCTTTGTTGTTTCTATATAAGATAATTGCCTTGAAGTTCTCCAGCACAGAAGACAAAACTTTAGTGAAGGCAAGCACAGCCTAGCAAGGGATGTTATTAGAGCCTGAACTGCACTGAGGAATTTCCAATACTGACTCTATTTCTGGGGAAAAATCATTGCTTGGAAAGAGCTGATGGGATCTGGGAAGCCCCTTACACTTCCTGCCCCACTCTGTCACTTCCTGGAATGTCAGACACAAATCTGTGCTAAGGCAGGTTTGAAATGGGATGTAAATTCCCAGAGTGGAAGTGGTGCTGTGAACACAATACAAGGTGGAAATGCCAGAGCAGGACTGTTCGAAGCACACCTGCGGGTGGCTCTGAACCCACATCTACCAAATGTTCTTCTACATTACAAAACCGATGCACTGCTTCAATTTTGCACCACAAGCAAATGAGAGCACAGCTACTTATCTCTGCACCATCAAGCATTTTGAATTAATGACATAACATCATCTACTGGGCACCTGATCTGCTGCCACACCGACTGGACACTGGAGATGAAAGCTGCATCTGTGAGATTGCTGATTTCTTTAATGCAGGTCAATATATCATAGACAGCCAGTGCATTACTTTCTAATCTAGACACAGGAGCTTTCTGGCATTCAGAGCAGCCCTTGCCCAGCTGCTGCTGAATGCTTGGAGGAATTCAAGTTTGAATAGTCATAAACAAGCATCACATAGCAGAGAAAGGCATCCTATCTGGTACCTCAGGTACGGTAGCACTGAAATATCAGCTGCAGCACTTTTTGCTTGGAAAGCAGCAAAGCAGCAGGGCAAGTTCAGTGCAGAAAGGAACAAAAAGCCAGAGAAAAAATATACAGAATGTTTGTGTACTTATGGCTGCCCTGCTTGAGTGTGGGTTGATGGATGATTGTGTGCCTGAGCCCCTGCTTCCCTACAGCAGCACCCACCTTCTCCAGACCTGCAATAGTGACAGTCCCTGCCACTTGTGCTGACACCCATTAGATCATCTAATCAAGATGATTTCACCAATTTGACTCAGACTGAAGGGAGTCAGGGATTTTTGTGTCTCTCAGACCTCACTGGATTAAGAACAGCAACATCGTGTCAGGCAAAAACCCCTTTAGCTGCACATAATCACAGCACTACAGGACTCGCTTTGCACCAAGTCACATAAGTGCTCTATTTGCAGGACAAAGAGGGAACACAAAAACCATTACTTCCACATACTGATTCCCTGAAAAAAATTACCTCCTAGTACTGCTTTATTTTCTTTGAAAGGAATTACACGTATTTTTCTTCATTACAAAAAGCTAAATCTTTGTATCCTCCCAGCTTCAGATAAATTCTCCCATGCAGCAACAGATAAAGGATGTTCAGAAATTAAAATATGTGACTTGTATAAATACATAATGAAACAATTGGCAAAACATTACAAAAACTAATATCCCTACTGATAGAATACAGAATTTGAAGTCCCCTTTAATAAAACTAAACATTGGGTTTCTTCAGAAGAAAAAGCTTCTAAGAGTCTTAACAGCATTAAGAGAAGAGAATAAACTATTGTTAACTTAATTTACTTTATAAAAAAAGTTAATCCTGCAACAGTCATTTATATTTTTCTGACTCAAAGGTGCTACTATGATTCACTTTCATTCCCAACTCCATTTCAGTATAATGGAGTTTAGATGTGCCTGTGAGACTGTTGATTTATCAAGCTGTAAGTTGCATGTTGTACATTTTTAGACAAGTCACTTAAAATCTTTGCAATGGTACCTTGTTCTGGGAATCAGTCTATTTTTTTTTTTTCTCTTTTTGGAAAGGCAGAAGAAACCATATGGCAAAACTACATAGCATCCTCCCATAACTGTTCCAAAAAGCATAGGGACTTCTCTTGTCATCTTTTTAGTTTTTTACTAATTATAAGAGTTGTCAAATCCACTTTTCCAGTGCTGCTGCTGAAACCATTGCTAGCTTTTCCAAGGATACAAGTGATTTTTGGCTTGAAATTTTTTGGCTTACAAAGACCCCCTCCCTCCCCCCCCCCCCAATGTCAATCTTTTAGCTTTTCACTGTCAGAAATCACAACCAATGGCTATAGACTTTGTCATATTTCAAAGTATGAAGCATCATTACAAGATGGATATTCGAACTTGGTGTGGCAACAGGCTTCAAAGAGTGGAAAATATTTTTTGTTCTGTTGGCTTCACTGTTACTCCTCACTTTCACATCACCTGGAATAAACATCTAGCTTTTCCACAGCATGAACTGAAATGACAAATTAAATTGCTTCCCATTTGCTTCATCCTAACCTACCCATATGCACTCAGAAACTTACTGCATTTAAACACAAATTTCACAAGATATCCACGATTGCTTTTAAGAGACACAAAAAGATATTTTAAAAATGTCATGTTGCTTTTGAGAAAGGAAAAAAATATACTCAGTAGAATAATTTGAGACTCAACACAAATCCCATCCACATTGCAGGCATGGTGCAATGGGAAGTGAGGTTGCTTTTCTGAACTCTGCATGGCCATCCCAAAGGTCCTCATTTGCTAACTTATTCCATTCCACAGGGAAAATGTACTTAGCAAAACATCTAGCTCTTATCTCACAATTTCAATTCTTCTCTTGCTCTTATCTTACAGAAAGTGTCCTACAACTTAGATCACTCAGCAACACTTTCGCAGCAAGTGTAAGACAGAGACAGAGGAAAAGAATGAAGCTTATTACAGTCTAAGTACCACAAATTCTGGCTTTTGATTTATTTTTATACTTCTACAGCAGAGGCCAGAAAAAGGGAAAAAAGTTTGGAAAAGAGATTTTGGTATAGAATATTTCAAAACACAGTTCAGACATAATCTACATAAAACTTAAAAATAAAGCAAGGAGAAAAAAGTTGACTTTGACAAGCATAATCCCCTCTCCCAAAAGAGACATTACTCTGTTATATTTGAAAAACATATAAATAGCAGTTTCTTGAACACACTGGTATTATTAAAACCTTTTTCCCACCCCTAAAAAGAGGGAAAACTAGTGCAGTTTCAGGAAGTAACGTTGGGTTTTCTTCTGATTTGCACAATTACTCCAAAACTTTCCCCTGCAACTTTATTCTATCACATAAGTCGGGAGGTGTGATCTGTCTACCAGTCCATGTCTAGCCAAGACTAGGATGGGGAAATCTCAACGTTGTTTCAGAAATTGCTAGTATCAATGATCAATGAAATATTTCTTATTCTTCTTTAATACTTAGCCTACAGTGAAGAACCTGAGATAACCAACGGCCAATCAGGAAAGGTTTGAAAATCTCACGTTATTCATGCTTAATATTTCATCTGATCAATTTAACCAGTTGCAAAGCTACAACATTTCTTCCTCTCTGACGAGAGAGGGAACAAATTCCTAGCTCTCCTAGAAGCCATATAAAATTTTAATATGGCTGCTTCCTGAGTACCCACCTGCCGCAGCACAAACAGTAAAAATGTGAACAGGAAAAAAAACAATGTAATGCTGCTCCTGTTTTGATTTGTGTATGACACTTAAAAAAAAAATAATGAGAAAATCAGTTATAACATGGCCTCTGTCTGCAGTTTTTTGTTTCCCTTTCTGAACAGATGCACCACTTGGGCCTTTACATATTAAGCAGAGACCAAAAATCTTCAAACCTATCACTGAAAAAAGGATTTTTCTTCAATTATGACTCCATATGTTTCCACTTCTAATAGCCCATGCAGCTGTATGTTAAACAAAAAGCTGTGAAACCCTTGACTAGATCAGACTAAGATGTTTCATTTTATGTAGCCTAAATATGTGCCTGTAAAGCTTCAACTTTCAGATTTCACTGAATTCAGCTATTAAAACTTAGGGAAGACAGAGAAGTCTCTCTCTGCACTCAAATACTATCTCAGGACTCTTGCTGAAGTCTTGCTTTCAGAAGGATTTCTGAATTCTGTCCACACAGAGAACTTTTTCCTTCAATGGAGGAAAAGCTGAGATTACCCTTAAATTTTACAACTTCTCTAAGACAATAATTGAGACAATCTACATAATAATTTTGTAGGACACCAATCTAATTTAAATATTTCAAGAAAATTAAAACTCTTGTACCTTCCCACTTTAGAGATTCTTCTGCTCTTTGGATACAGAGGATGCCTAAAGCTTTGAGCCCAGAAAGTCTTAAATGAAGACAGAAAGCACTACTGCCCTTGATAAACAACACTTAAAAGAGTTTTGTGGAGTTTTAATTATTTTCTAAAGGAAAAAAGACTAACACAGTAACTTAGTTGGTTCATGAACATGAGAAGAACATCCAAACCCAGGAAAAAACAGTCAGAGAAAAGTTAATCTTCTAAACACTTAAGCTTTAGGCTACTACTAAGCTATAAATACAAAACTCACAGGAAAAGGAAGAGACCTTCAGTCAGGGAGAAGGGAGAGCCATTCCAGCCTACATTTCCAGCACGAAATCTCTATCTTCTTCTCTATCAGCTCTCACTGGGCTGTGGGCCTCTCCTTTATAGCCTGCCAGTCCTCGTCATTCACATACTCATCGTTTGCTCCTGGTTTTCCTCCTCCCTGCAAACCAGCAGCAGTGACTTGCCCATAGGTGCATGCATTTTCTTGTTTGGGCTTTGCCTGTTTTCCAAGGAAGCATCACCTTAGGGAGTCAATTCACAAATGAGTCCGTATCTGGCTCACCTGTGTTAAGCAGTTTTTCCCTTTTTTTTTTTCTTTTGGTGGGTGGGGCAAGCATTAAACGATTTTTTTTTGGTCTAACTTTTACTGGATTTTGTCTGTTTCATATTTAACTTGTTACAATTTCTTGCAGAAGGCACTTCTCTTTCCCCTTACTCCAGAAATGCATTTCCCATTTCCCACACAGATAAGTGCTCTTCTGCTCTAGCTTTCTTGGCACACTTGCTGAAAACTTCGGAATGAAAAATAAATGAATAGGAGAGAGCATAACGCACTGTTCCTGACACACTTCAGCAGTTTTTCCCCAGAAGCCCTTGTGTGCTGGCCCCAGGCTGAGGCCACACACCACACCAGGCAAAAGCCACCTCAATTCTTTTTTCTTGGAACAGCACTATCTTTACACACTAAAAATTTCATTTTGTTTTACAGGCCCCTCCCCTGCACCAGCCTCCAGAGAAGATAAGTTTTATCAGTCCAGTGTCAGCAAAGTGATAAATAAGGGCATAGCCTGTTCCAGCATGAGCCAGATGCAGAGGCTTGCTTAGCAGCGCAGCCAAGTGCTTCAGCAGCTGATGATTGAAAGTGGAGGCTTAATGGAGTGAATTCGAACAAAGAATTAGAATAAACGCCACCTTTTGAAATAGAAAGCAAGCAGCTAAATGGCTTGGGTGAGACAGGAAAGCAGATGTAGAGCAGAGAAGCAGTTCTGCAAAGCCAGCCTGGATTCCAGGTTCCAGTTGAGTCATCTTTGTCAGCCAGAACAATGACAGCCTCTGTCCGGGTGGCCTCCTGTGTGTCAGCAAGTGATGGGGAAAACACAAGCTCCTCTTGCAAGAGCTGATTTACTGCAGGAAGTGGTTGTTTTCTGGTCTCCTGCAGAAATCTTCCTCTAATTAAGCATTTCCCTTTAGAACATGTCACCCCAATTACCTGGAGACATATACTAATCTTCAGACTGATGGATCTTCAGGCTTTAGCATGATAAGCATAATCATCTGTGAAAGCTTGTCCCAGATAAAGGAGAAGGGAAGGGTTTTGTCCTTTCACAATTAAAACACCTACAAAGTCTGGGAAGAGATTTTGCCCTGGTGCAACTGAGTTGAACCATGAGAGTACCACAGCAATACAAACCACTTCAAGTGGTACAAACATTGTGGCATTTCAAGAGAACTGGTGCATGGGGCTCTGTACATCCTCTTGCAGGAGTCCTTACCTGGTGGGATTGTTCCCTGAACCCGCACAGGCAGAAAGGACCACTGGGAAACAATGAGTTGAACAGACTGACCCCTGAAGCATCCCAACCTGAAACAAGAACTGGGCTTGCCCTGAGCATGGGATTAGCAGCAGGCTACATGCACAGGGCACAGGGGTGGGTGAATCCTCACTGTCTGCCAGAGGAGGCTGTAACTTGGCAGGAGAAATGAAAGGTCACACTGTCCAAGGGAAAATCCAGGGAAAACCAGGCCACTGGTGATGAAGAGATGAGTGAGAAGTCTGACCTGCACATCTCAGTGAGCCTCAGGGGCTAAATGCCAGCACTGGGAGGTGATGTTGGATTTGTGCAAGAGCCTGGAGCAAGGTTGTGGTGCTACTTGAGAAGATGAAGCTCTGAACCCCAACCGTACACCAACAATGAGGCACACAGGCCCTGGCTGTGCCTGGCCATGATACAGCTGGGACTAACAGGACATAACCAGTAAAGTGTCTCTCTGTCATTTTTCTCCCAGTGGTTGCCTTGTAGAATGCGTTTGATGAATAACCATAAGCCAAGAAACAAACAGACCTTTGTGCAGCTTGAAGGCTGTCCATGAAAATAATGGGCCAAATTTTAGTACAGATGAATGCTCAAGCAGACTTTTTCATACTTTGCTAGCAGAAAATATTTGGCTGCTGCCTCTGGCAGCAAGGGTAGGGGCAGTGCCAGCTGCCATTCGGATAAGGCAGAGACTAATGGATTTCACCATCAAACAACCCTCACTGAAAGCTGTCCAGAGATGCCTGGATAGACAATATTCATTAGATAGAAAAGAGGAATTTCTCTTCTAGAAGACAGAGCTGGAAAGCATATCATTCCTACACAGCTGAAGGGAAACAGATACTACTCTGGCCTGACTTCTCTTCCCTGCCTTTGAACACAGCAGCAGGGCTGCTGCCTTGTCTTGGCTATGTCGACAAGTGGTAATTATAAATATCTGTCAGACCTTTGGTGTTAAAGTTTGCAGGTAGCTACCTGATCACATTTTGGAAACAACAGAGCATGTTTTGTACTTATCATGTTTTAAAATGGATCTTAAAATTTCCTTGGGAAATCAAATACAAGTCAAGAGACTGAAGTCAAGTCCAGTCCTTGTTAATTATGATTATAACACCATTTGACTTGACACAAAGGAGAAATTGCATTCAAATCACTTCCAAATTGTTTGCAGCATGTATGAATCTACCCGAAACTAGCAAGATACCTTTGCATATTTGAGGAGGGAATTACTGTCTACATACCAATGCCCAGCACAGGTAATACACAGACATTCTTTTTAATGGCCAGGTTTATGCAGCTAATTCCTCACATTCAGCACCGAGTGTACAATAATCCTTTTGACAAATGAGTCAAGAGGCAGGGTGCTGCTGAGCATGATATGCCTTATTGCCTTGCACACATCTAGGACATGGAGATGAGAGAGGATTAATAGTCACAATTAGGAACGTAAGAGCAGACTGCGGATTGTAAAAATAATTAGCAGGTTCTGAAAAGAATTTCCAGCCCCACAAAAATGTTTTAGTGCGGAATACATTTGAAACGGAAACAATAAAAGAGACTCAGCCATGCTCTTCCCATAATGATACTTTTGGGACTGTTAGGACAGGATTTGAAAGCTTGCTGGCTCCTTAACACAGATGGCTCAATGCTCACAGACAGCCAGACACCATGGCCTGTTCTGGTGGTGGCAAGCAGCCACTTGGCTTCCCAGGGCAGTCTTGGTCACGCTGTA
The DNA here is from genome assembly GCF_017639235.1 of Corvus kubaryi. Taxonomy (NCBI): domain Eukaryota; kingdom Metazoa; phylum Chordata; class Aves; order Passeriformes; family Corvidae; genus Corvus; species Corvus kubaryi. Next base: position 28,994,469 of record NW_024581135.1, read on the forward strand.
CCTGTGCTCTTGCTCTTAGGGTTGTAGCACTTCATACTCCCGCAGGATTTATGCTCCCCGAGCCCTCTGCTCATAGAGGAAAACATCAGCAATGCTGCAGTATGTGAGCACCTGACCCACAGCAAGGATGGGGCAGGGTTCTTGATGCAGCACCTGGGCAGGTGTGTGGAAGGAGCTGCCCTCTGCTCTGGGACTAGGGCTGCCCCTGGTTCTTAGGAAGAGAGTAGCTGGACAAATCTCCTGTCCTTTGCTGAGTGTTTCCAGCATCCTAATTTAGTCCTGCTTTGCACTTATTTGCTAATAAAGGAAAATGTGGACACTCATCAGGAAGTTTCAATAATCCTGAAATTGGATTATAAATTTATGTTTTTAAAATACAGTAAGTACTATATTATCTTTGTTTGACTTTTGGCATTAGAGGAGCATGGGGTTTCTTCTTAAAATGACAACTGAGATGCCCCCATCTTTCAGGAGTGCTGGGTTTCAGCAGAGACCCTAGGGATTCAGAGGCCTTCAGTAAGGTGCAGAGGCTGGTGAAAGGAGCAGTATGGAAACAGCCAAATTTAGGGACCATGCTGAAGCTGCCTGGCAAGAAGCAATGCTGGCTGAAGGCTGAGCTGCAGGGTACCAGAGCTGCACTGCTCTATGCTGAGGCACCACCAGAGCAGAGCCCTGAGCTTCTGCCCTTTGCAGATCAGCCACTCTGCAGCTGCTTTCCAGGTGGGCTGTCTCTGGGATTTGAATAGCTAAAATGCCATTAAGAAGATCATGAATCATTCTTGCTCAGCAGTATTTGCCTTTCTTTTCTCTGTTTGAATACGTGACTGTTCAGATCCTTAAGAATCTGCAGTCCATAATTTATCTTTCCAGAAAACTCTCCTCTTATGGCTATCCTTTCACACTTTCCAGAAGACAGGAATGGTGAAAATACTCTGAGAAACCCAGTTAGAGAAAATTCAGGGTGTCTCTCAGATGACAGACTTTAACAGTAAAATGAAGGCTCACTGCCAGTAATTTCCCTCAGGTGCACCTTCCTTCTGGCAGGAGACAACATCCCTCCAGCCACGGACCAGGCAGGGATGTCTTTGCAAACTTTGCAAGTCTCTAACTTCGCAATGAATAAAAAATTCTGGCAGGAGAGGAGCGTGTAATGATCAAGTGTAATGAAATGGTGACAATACATCTCACCAATCAATAGGAACACTCTCTTTGTAAGAACGTATTCCTTATTTATAGATCAGCTAGCTTGTGCTGCAGAGGGGAGTCAACAGCTTTCAGTCTGATTTAGAAGAAAGACTAACTGATGATGTGAAATTACCTGGAATACTTAATCACAGAGATCAAAAAGGTTGGTTTGGATTTTGTTTCTTGTGTGTGTGTGTAAGTACAGCTTTAAAAACCGTATTATTCCAATATAACTCCCATTGTTGCTGTCAATGTGGAGTGTCTAAGTCCCTAATATATCTAACACAGATGTGCCAAAGGGCTACAATTAAATCACTCTGCAGTCATCTTCTGGTACCAATCAACTTTTTCTCCTCCTAATGAATAGACACATGCTGTTTTATACAGTCTGATTGACTGGTTGATATGAAAACATAAAGTGGCAGAAGCTGGTGAAAAGTATTCATTATTCACTGTGTTTGGAGCTGCAATAGACTGACTAATTGTTTCTGATTGTGGCAGCCACTCTTGTGCTGACTGATGAGTGCTACAGCACTGGCACAGAGGTGGTGTTAGACAAGATGGAAACTCATTTGTGAGACCTTCATGCAAGTTAAAGCATCCCCAATGTTTTATTTTAAATGGTGAACATGGCTTTGAATTCTACTGCAATTTCAGTAATTTTCTACTGCCTGGTCCACAGAATTCATCTTCCCACCTCTGGCACATTTCCAAGGATCCCTAAACCAGTATTATAGCTCAGGAAACTGAGACAGGGGAAAAGCAGGTTTTTCGGTCCCTTTAGGCAGCAAAGTCAAAGTGACCCACACACCACAGGAAGTGTCTGTCACACTCACACTTGGTACATACTTCAGGAGACTCTGCTTGTTCATCTCAATGTTGGAAATAGAAGAATTTTTTCCAGGGCTCAAATATGTTGCATTAAAAATGAAGGTTGGTGACAGGACCAGATGAGGAAGGAACCTCTCATCTGATGAAACACACCTCCTCAATATTTAAGTGATCTATAGAGACAGTAATGACCATACCCCTGTACTACTGGTCTGAAATCTCTGTGGGTCCCTGGGGTGGGGCAAACCTGTCCTGTTTATGCATTACTGGCAAACAACAGTGTGCATTTTGAAGTAAACATAGTAAAGGGCAAATGCAGTGAGAAATGAGTGGCTTCTAATTTGGGCTGGCTATGAAAGCAGTCATTTCCTGGTGAAGACGGACGTGGGAACACGTCCCCACACTCAGCACTCCCGTGGGAGGGCAGCACATCCCCATGGACACTGCTTTTTGGAACTAGGCAAAAGACTAAACAAAACCACCACCAAAGCAAACCACACCTTTTCACCCTGAAAGAAGATGAGAAAAAACATTGGAATTGAATCTCAGTGCTGGCTGAGTGTCTACATTTTGGTTGCAAGTACTCAACTTGCTTTTCCTGAATAGTAATAAACTTTCCTTGAGCAAAGCACTCAAAACAAGTGCTGGAATCAAATTTTGTGAAGGAATTATAAAAAGGAAATAAAAAATTCCACTCATAATTTTCATTTGACAACCAGTGGTTCCCATAGAGGCAGTTTTAATACTATGTTGCAATGACACAATTACATTAAATTCCTCAGTAGATAATCACAGCTTTAAATTAGTTAAAAATATTGCTGTGCTCTTTGGAGGGCTTTGCAAGTTTAACTGCAATTTTTCTGCTTTGCTTTTTTTTCCATCTATTTTTGTTTGTTGGTGGGGACTGCCAAAGTTTGTGTAGATATTTAAGCCCAAGACAGCATCTTAGCTTAGCCATCTGTGAAAACAAAACTGAGTAAAAATATAGCTTTGAATAAATGAAGCACTGAGGGAATTTCATACTTGATATAAATAATTGCAGATATAGCTTGTTGCTATGCAGTTAAGAAAAACATTTCTCTTCTTCTTGGTGAGGACTCATTTCTTTAAAAGGTTCCACTTTCAAACATGAAGACAAAGAAACATTAATATTTTTCCATCTTCCTCTTAAACTGTACATGTGAGATCGATGCCTTCCTGTCTCATTTAATAAAAAAGAACACAAAGGATCTGGAGAGAGGCAGAAGAGAGGAAGCAGAGGCTCCCAGCAGCTGATTCTCACTGACACCAACACTTCCCATGGCCTCAGACAAAGGCCAGGCGCTTCCAACTTGGGGTCCAGTCCAGTGGGGCTTAAAATTTGGGTGCCCTATGGAAGGTCCAAGCATGAGAAACAGAGGCTTCTAATTTATGGGTGGTAGAGGAGAGCTGTAAGGCATAAGCTTTGTGAAAGTGGCACTCACTTCCCAGGTGCAGCAAGAAAAGTCACTTTATAATCAGCCCACAGGAAAAACCCTGAGGACACAGAAAGGAAGGGAAAGCAAAGGCTTTTTCATTTCAGCTCTTGGAAGTTGACACATTTTGTTGCAGGGCAGTTATAAGGAAGGGTTGGTTTAGCAACCTGTCCTTGAACAATTCATCACATCTATGTGTTTAACCATAATCCTGAGCCATAAACCTCAGCTCCAAACCTAAGCAAAGCACAGACTTCTAGACGTAATACACAGAAATTACAGACTTGACTGTTTTGGAAGAAAAAGTGCCTTGTGATGGCCACCCTGAAAGCACAAAACCAGAGGCACCCTGCTGCTTTTGAAGGGCTCACGTGCCCTGGCTGCCACACACAGCCCCTGCCTGTGGCCAAACACCCTCATCTCTGTGGAGCCAGGAGCACACAGCTCTGCTGGGGGCTGCCTGATGCTAGTGCAGATACCCCAAACAGGGGAAAGGCTTAAATAACACAGCACAGCTCCTTCCCCATGTGCTGCCTTCATTTCAAGCCTGAGAAGGAAGACTGTGAGGATCAGAGCACCTGTGTAATAAGGCATAAAACCAACAGCTATTCTGCTTCCATCAATTCTGTGTTTGCATTTCAAGTCCTGTATGGCCTTTTTTGATCATTGCTTTAGACCTGCTTTGTAGCAGTGCACAGGGTTTCACTCTCAGTGAGGCCACAGCTCCCTGCATGCATGCTTGGAGTGCACATATGCGAGTACATTTACGCTTATGTACAGGGGGAAGAGCAAAACCAACAGCTTTTTTCAACCCCTGAAAAGCTCAAGGAAGCTTTTGCTTCCTTGTTTGTTTTGTTTCCCCGAGAAAAAAAAAAAAACACATTGGAATTTCTTGGCTGAAAGCTGTCATCTTCAATGAAAAGCTGATTATACTGTGGAAGTAAATAATAAAAGCATGATTCTGTCTGCTTGTCTGGGCTAAATTCTTGAAAAAAAACCCGCTCAGTTGGGACTCAATAATTGCCTCATGAAAAGCAGTGTTTTCTTAAGGAAATTGTGACAATTTGCTGTGGACCAAATTAACGAAGATATAATCTATCTTCCCATTGAAGACGTCGAATTTGCATGCAAATAATTGAGGTGTGAGAACTGGTGGTGTCACACAGCTTTAATGATGATTTGCAGTAAAAATACCAGGAGAACAAACAGGGGCTCTACAGCTTCTGCAGGTTGCCAGTGCATTATTATTGGTTCTGACCTTCTAATTGCCTCTCTATTTTCTGCTCCTGGCTGCATGGTGAATAACACGAGTGCTCTTTCAACTCCTACGTGTTCCCCGGGTGCTCCCCCCTTTCTCTCTCAGAGAGAAATAAACTACCAATTTAATGACTAACTAGCTTGTACTCTCGGAAGAGTTTCCTTAGCTTTTGTAAAAAACCTTGAGCTTTGAACATTTTTCAAACAGAAATCAGTATTTCTGTCTCTCTTTCTCTCTACTCTCAGTACATGCCAGTGAGGAGCATTTTAGTTAGACCCATGAGCGCCGCAGTACAGCCCCCCTGCCTCCTTCCTGCTGCTAGTGAGGAAAAATGCTACAGTGGCTGCTGCGGAGTAGTTAGAGCAGTAAACAGCTGATGGAGCGGGAGGAACGCGAAAGACCCGGGCGGGGGGCACGGTGCGGGTCACGCCTGGCACCCGCGGTGCAGTCGGGGATGCTGCGGGTGGGAAGCTGCACCGCTCCCGGGGTGACAGGCACCGTGCGACCCCTGTGCTGAAGGGAGCTCTTGAGACTGCGGGAGGCTCTTCCAAAGAAATACCGTCGTGTGAGTAAGTCCCAGAAGGAGCGGGAGGGCGGGAGCGGCAGAGGCCAGCCCGGGGGCCGCGGGCCGGTGCAATGCTGGCCCGCAGCCATGAGATGTCACTGCGACCCCACGCAAAAGCGGCGGCGGGCTCATTTGTCAGACAGACCGGAAAGGCTGAGATGTGGCCACTGCGTGCCTTGCCTCTTTCCTCCCAGAAGTGCTTGGCTGTCGCCCTGGTCCCTTCCCCGTCGCTCCGGTGCAGCCCCAGCAGCGCTGTCCCTGCGCTGTCCCTGCCACAGCCGGTGCCACCGGGCAGGGCCGAGCGGCGCCTGCGGCGGCAGCGCCTTGGGCTGTGAGGGGATGAGACAGAGATGCAAGGCATTGCTGCAGCTCCTCAACTGCGGCTGCCTCATACCATCTTTTTCTGAAAAGAGACCACCAAGCTTCAGACATTTCTCTGACAGGCTTAAGTGAAAATTATCTAGTCATTCCCTTCAGATTTGTAGCCTGACCTGACATTTTTAGAAACAGCAATGAGGGATTTTAAGCAGTGGTCTAATGTATCTGTCATGCCCCGCTTGCTTTAATTTAGTTTTTAGTCTCCAACCTTCTGATTCAGCAACTAGATTTAGTTGGAAGGGCAGAATCCTCAGTACTATTTTTTGACCTATCTAGTGCTAGGCTTGATGTTGTTCAGCTCTTCAGTGTTCAAAGTAAATTTAAACGTATGCTAGCAGGGAGAAGACTTCATTTTCTGGTGAGTTAAATAACTGCTTTCCTGACATATCCCATGTGCTGTCCTGAATGAAAAGTTCCATCCCAAGTAACTCAGGGACAGGTGTGCTTCATCAGCACTTAGGAATTCCTCCCTCGTCGAACTTTCAGGGCAATTGAATGGTTTTCACCCTAGGTGGAAAGTAAATGAGGTTTATCCCTGCAGCAAATCCTTCAGAAGACTGGCACTGTCTGCCATTACCTGAGGACTGCAGAGATACAGATAAGGAAAAGCAAGCCTAGGAAGCCTTACCAAGGCCTATAAATATGCCTCATATTAATAGCTGTTTATTAAAACAGGTTATAAAACACATTTTCAAAGTTCAGACAGTGCCCACCTTAGCCACTAACGTCTCAGGAATATACTTAGATCAAAGTTTTATGACCTCTATTTATTACAGCAGATAGCACTACCTGAAAATACCCACTTTTAAAATCTTATTACTGTCAAATTCCTTATTTAGACCAGTGACTTGACATTCTTGCATGAGTGAACATTAAAGTTTTTGCCTTTTTAACCTCCTAATCCTGGTGCATAAATCTTTTATAACCAATTCAATTCTGTGTGTCTTTTTGGTGTTATTGGATTCTTATCTTTCATTCCAGTCTAGGTTTCTGATTTAATATATTAAAAACTTCAGCTCAGCTTTGCTTTCTTTATTAAGATACAAAAGAGGTCGACGGTTATAGAATGCTGATCAAAAAGCACAATTTTTTTTTTCAAAGGAAAATTAAAAAGTTTTAATTTAAAAAGAAGGTTGTATCCCCCCCTCATGTGGCACCCCCTTATGACTGTCACACAAATGGAGAGAATTACTTCCGATTTTGAGCAAGTACATTTGCTCTCCCTTAGCTGCTTCTGCTCAGATAGTGAGGTCAAGCCCTGCAGCCCTAATTCTTCTGGGAGGTCTCAGGAAGTTCTTGCTTCTCCAGAGTGCTCCTGGAAAATCTGTCCCTGGGGACCTGCTGACAAGGATCAGAGTATAGAAGGACATGGACCTAAAATTCTCCTTTACTATCCTGTGTTGCCTTCTTCTCCTAGAACTTACATTACAGCTGGGTGAAAAAGCAAAATCAGAGCCCATTCCACCAGCAGAAAAAAGAAAAAAATTAAACCAAGCCCAAACCCTAAATATTCATATGTGTAGCAAAACCAGGTAAGTCTGATTTGTGTCTCGGGAGTGGTCTGTTTTAAAGGTTTTCTTATGACAAAGAAGGGCTGACAGCTGAAAGGTTTAAAAGTGATGAGACAACTGATGGTACCACTGTGGTTATGAGTGTTTGTATTTGGAAAATCCTGGCTAGACCCACCACAGCAGTATGTCAGACTAACAGCCTGCCAGATTAGCTTGCAAAAGGCGGGTCTGATCCTTCACACGGGTACATCCAAGATGCCTAAGGGATGGATGAACTTGCAATGATAGCAGGATCACACTTCAAATTAAAAATTTATCCGTTCAGAATTAAATACTCAAGCCACTATTGGACATAGAAAGAGGGGTGGTTAAAATACATCTTTTTTGAAAAGATGAAAGTGTAGAATATAGAGATTTTTATCCACATTTAAATTAAATTGACCTGCTTTAAATACAAAATCTCGTTCATGCCTAGAGTACACCTACGATCACATAAATTTGACCATCAAGAGGTTTTCCTTTCCTTTAAACAGGGAGGCTGTTTAAAATTTTATATATATATACACCCCCAATCCCCCTGTACCCTGCATGTCTGTTGTGTGACTTGACCACACCAAGCTCAAGGACCCTGGCAGCAGATGGAAAGAGCAAGATTGGGCAAACCCATATGAATTTCATTTTTTATTTGGATGCACAAAGCATAACCCAGACACAAAGAGTAATAAAGTACCAGTCACTATTAGTGCCTTGGACCCAGACTTAACTACTGACTTAGCTGGAAGTGATTTGTACTCAAGCTAGAGAGAATAAGGGGGCAAATGGGGTTTGTTTGCAGGAAAACCCTGACCAAGGAGGCTGCTAGCCCAGGGTGACATGGCAGCCAGCTGCCTCTGGGTGTCAGGAAGGAAATATGCACATGGCATTTCCATGCTAAATGCTGGGACACGACCACCCCAACGCTGCCTCACACACCTTTCCCAGATCACTTGTAAGAATCTCTGGAAATCAATCTGACAAATCTCCACATGAGCTTTTTAGGTTACTTTACTTATTTTCTGATTTGTGATTCGTCCCTGTAAAAAACAAATTTGGAGCACATCCGGGTGACTCTTATCTCTGCACAGCTGCAGCAAGCCCAGGTAATCTGTACAGGCTATGGGAGACACCTGTGTCCTAGGATGCAGGTCTCCTAAGTGAAACTCGACTGTGATCTGATCCAAAAAATGGGATTCTACCAGCTTCATTGTGCTTCACACCCAAGGTGGTAAAATCCTGACAGATCTCACCATCATTCCATGTGGTGCTGCTATAATTAATTCCTGGTTCAGCTGCCAGTTATTGCAGATGCTCTTCTGCAGATAAAAGGGGACTTTCTCCCCATCCTCACCGTTCTTTTAATTTTGTGCAAGTTCCCTGACCTGGAAACCTGACATTTTCTGGTTCACACTTATGCACATTTCAGCTCTCCCCCTTGAGTCCTCTTTGGAATCTGTACTGACAGGAAAATGGCACAGGCAGTAGAGTCTGCACCCACCCAGAGGAAATGCAAACAACCACAGCCCTGTCGGGATGGTCAGCCACAGTTATTCCCCCTTTACTACCTCAACTAATTTATTCCAGCATCCACTTCAAGCACTTGCTTTCCTCTACAGCATTTTCTATAGGCTACCCAGCTCCACGACTGCCCATGACAGCAAACAGAAAAGTTCCCCTCTGCTTTAACAGGGGAGAAATGCTGGGTGTCTTAAAACCCCCCAGAATCCAGTATTAGATTTTCCTTGCTTCTTGAAAGAAAGGGGAAAAAAATAGGAAGTAGATTCTCTACAAGCTGACAAGCCTGCCTGCGTTCAGAGCACTGCAGAAACTGCCAGAGAATACTGGATTTGTAGGAGAATAATTCTGACATACAGCTGCCAAGGTCAGTCAGCCTTGTGCACTGGGCTGGCAAGCCAAACTTACTTACATAAGTAATGGCCGTCGGCAGTCAACTTTAAATTTGGCACACACTTCTCCCCCCTCGCCCCAGTGTAAAAGGAAAAAACATATTAAACTTGTTCTGCCTTAAGCTGTTTTTCCCTCACTTGTTTATTTTCTCCATCTCTTCCAGCCTGAGATGCTCACAACTACTGCTACAAGTGTAAAATTCAGCTTTCAGCAAGGGCCTGATGGTTTTCCCAGCTTCTCTGCAGACTGCTGGGATGTTATCTCATTAATGGTGCAAGAGATGCCAATAGGAAAGGTCATGAAAATAAGTTGGGTCATCACAATCTAATGCTCCGATTTCATCATGCATTCCTTCTGTCCATCTCATGCCAGAACCTGATAGATATTTCATGCTCTTAGCAGCAGCAGCTGCTGCTTACAGTGGGATCACCACGGGGTGAGGTGGGGCACTCTGTTGTCACCTGGGCTAAGTGCACGGCAGACACAGGACACACACCTGTCCCTTGCAAGGCAGCGGCACACACGGGGCTCTTGCAGGAAGCCCTGCACTCCCAGGGCAGCTGGGGAAGGGCTAAGCACGCTGGGCTGGGCTGAAGTGGGGCTCTAGCCCAGGCTTGGGTCTGTGCAGGTCCCACCTGGGGCTGCTCAGGGCCATTGGCACCACCCCCAACAACTATTTCCAAACTACAAACTCTCTCTCCCCAGAGATGGCAAGTTGCAAATGAAATAGCAAAGATAGGGAAGAAGTGGTTAACAGGAGCTTTAGGAGAAGAATAGAAGGATGTGGAAATAAGCCCCCACCATTTCTTACATTATCTGAGAGCTGTTCAGCCATGAATTGTCTGTAATAATTAGCATGAGAATATCTCCTTGATGACATTCATACTGCATAAAAGGGTCTGCATTTTCTCCATCAAAGTGCATATTTATGAACTGAATCTCCGAAAGTCGGAGCCTTTGATAGTATTATTTTAATATTTTTTTGCATATGATTTAGAAGCTTGAACTTCAAGAAGCCCTAATAATAAAAAAGACTATCAGGTTTCTGCTAGTCACCTCTGTTCCTAGTAAACACAAACAGATATATGGAAGTCACTGTTTAAATATGAAAGTGATAGACTATGCAAGATAGAATGGCATGAATAAATTTACTTTTGTTCTTTAATGATCCTGAGAAGAGTACCTTAAAAAACTCAACCTTGGTTTTCTCAGTTCTCATTTGTTTCTTGCCCATGGTGCCAAATTATTCTGAGTCACACTAAAAGCCCCTTTCTGTGTACATCTATGCATGTGCATGCTACTGCCCCTTTGTTGTTCAATACCTTTTATTTTATACACCTGACTACTACAATTCCTCATAACAATCTGGATCCAAACTGGACTCACCAAAGGCAGGATTGCAGGGCTGTGAGGACATACATGTGTCAGCAGCTTGAGTAGCTGGAGTAGCTTGAGTTTGGCACCTCTTCTCAGGTGTCAGACCTCCTGGAGGCTTGTCAACAGAGCCTGCCCAAAGCTGACACACTTGGAGGTGGTTCTGGTTAGTCCTGGTGCTATTTCCAGCCCTTTGTTTCAGCACCTACACCAAGTAAGCGCCTGCAAGTTTAAAGACTTAAAATCTGAAAGGCAGTTGGTAATTACTGAAGTGCTTATAGAGAAAATGTTCCGTTTGGTTACTGTCTTTCCAGCAAAAATGTGCAAGCATGTGACAGCTGAGGTGGGGAGCCAGGGAGGAACTGATGTGTGAAGTTGTGTTCAAGAGATGTGAAGAGCCACCAAACCTACTGCCATGGGATGCCAGACTCATCTTCTCCCAAACCCAAGTCCTTCCCAACTGGCAGTGCCCATTAAAAGATATTTTTTCCCTGCAGGCTGTATCTGCTCCTCCTTTGGTTTGCAAGGCCTTGATGCCACTGGACATCAATCTGTCCATGCTGGCATTGGAGCTGCAGATCTACGAATGGCAACATGGAAAAGGTTTGGTTTCTCACCAGTTTTTAAAGGCTGCCAGTGTAACGTTTGGAACGTTGAGGAGAAAACAAAAGGAAACATTAGTGAGGTTTGGTCTTTAGAGTGATATTGAAAACAGTGCTGTTGTTACTACATGACACTGCCTGAAAACCTTCCCGCAAGGTTTCCACATGGAAAAGTTTCAAAGTTGTCAGTGTTAGGCAATTACAGTTCCTGCAGCTAAAGTCTTATTTTGTTAAAAAGCCAACTATTTTAACTTGTGTAGTTTCAACACATACATTAGACAAATCCTATGACATTTGGCATGTATTCCTAAAGCTTCATTTCTAAAATAATTTATGTCTTTTATTAGTTAACAATAAATAATCTGTATTTAATTCTTGAATGCAGATAGCACTACGTTTTAGGCACCAACAAAATAATGAGAAGTGTGTTTCTTACTCTTAGGGATGAGAACACTCAGGATGGATACTGACTAAATCTCCATGCTAAAGAAAAGAACTAATATATGCTAAAAAGTAACTATTCAAGGCATCTCAATTTTTCAGATAATTGAACAGAATATTCTGAATAAAACAATCCACAAAAAAAAAATCTCTTAATCCTTAAAAAAGTTCTGGAAATATTATGGTTTTGCCTGGCATAATCAAAATAGTAATAATAGTGCATGATTGTATTTGCAGGAAGATTAATAAAATTATCTTCCTTATCTTTCAGCTGTTATTTCTGTTCTTTAGATGTAAATTCTGTAGTGCAGGAATTGACCTTCAGTGGCCAAATATGCCCTTGCTCAAAATCTCTGAGTATTACAGGAATGAAATTTGTATAGAAAAATAAATTTTATTTTTATTTGCGCTAATAAAGAGAGAGTAGTATAGAGACCAAGTATTATAACAGTGAAGTAATAAATGTTTTGAGATCTTCAGTGAAAAATGATGCATTTGCCCAATATCCCCTGCTAGAAGATTTAGCAAAAACCAACATATTCAACAGCAACAGCTGTTCAGAGCTAATCTAATCTTATAAAACACACAGTTGTATCTAAGTATGTGCCTCTTAATTAACAAGAGAACTAAATTTTATGAAGTGTATTTTTGATGGACTTCATAGAATCTGGCCCAGAGAAAAAGCTTAGGCCATCATATGCTCCTTTCATGTATCTATCTTAAGGACCATCAAAGGTTTAAAGCCTATACTTCAATTCTGCCATGATGCCAACATTTTATAAACCATGCCATGGCTTTCTAGAAATAACTCTTCCCACAATCTTTTACACTGTTATTGCTTGGCTGAAACCCCAGTGGGGATGATGGAAGTGAGCCCAGACGCTCGCTCTGCCCCCTGCTCTCTGTGTGAAGGACACCAGAGACCCCCTGCATGGGCTGGCGCAACCTGAATGTCCCCACTCTGAGGTCTCAACCTGGCCCCCACCACACCAGGGCTGTTTAGATCAAGCATTGCTTGGAGTAATCTAAAAATGCAGAAATTTAGCATATCTCCACTTTTTTTTTTTTTTCCATTCTGAAACAAGATAAGAAATTAATGGATGAAATCCGTCAGAGAGCGGATAATAAGGACAAAACATTGGTCTGTGCACCCCAAACACAAACCCTGTAAAATGCTTGTCCTGATCAGAAAACAACCACATCATTCAGAATGGGTAGAAGTGACTGGGTGTTTTCATAAAATGTTAATTCATCACCACCAGAAATTCATCTGGGAACACACACAACACAGTTTTGAAGGATGGCTTTTCTTGGATCTGAAACAAAGTTTCTGATCAGAAAAAAAGAAAGGATAATTGATGGTTCAGGTGTTTTCAAGGCACCTGGGAATCATCCCCACTCTATTCAAGTCTCCATTTTGCTTCTAAAAGGAAACTTTAAAATGTTCACCTGGGAGATTCACATTAGGTATTGTCTAATCTGAGATGGGTGAGATTTCACAAAAAGAGCTTCACAGAGTTTTAATTGCATCCTGACTTTGTGCGCAGGACATCTTTTGGATGCCTCAAAGAGCTGCTGTGACATGACAGGATGTTTTTTTGAAGACTGGCCCAGGCCCATGCTCCAGTCCACTTCTCTCCTTACCCCTCCTCCCTCAGCAAAGTGAGCAAGCTTATAGTCTCACACTTATAAGGTTATCAGAATAAAAATTCACCCACATGAAAGGAGGAAAATAAGTCCTAATACTGTTAGGACTGATTTAAAAATCACAGTTGTTTTACTGATCATTCTTATTCATAATTCAGCTTATAACTATAAAAGATGAAGGGGAATATGCCCTACTTTTCCCTTTGTGATTTGACAGCACCTCTGTTGAGTAGCTTTGCCATGAAAACCAATGGTTGCTCAGTTTCCCCTGCTGTGTTTTTGGGTCTTCCACAACACAAAAGGAGAGAAGAAAATCTGGAGAAGGGGAGGAGAACACAAACAAAATGCCTCAGGAAATTACAGCCCTCAGGGTGACTTGTGCCAGCCCTTCTCTTGCTGTTTGCCTAGAAAATGATCAGTTCACAATGTGTTTTTCAATTAAAAGGAAGTGTTTGCTGTTATCAATGACTGGAGGACAAATCTGTAGTCTAATGGCTGTGACTAAGAGTCCAAAGTCTGCAATCTCCACGGAGCAGGAGCCTTCAGACCATGTGAAAAGGGGACAATTGTCAAGTCAGAGCTGTGAAGGCAGAGAATGAGGGTGAAGTCTTTATTCGCTCATGTTGTCATTAGCACCCATTTATTCCTGCTAAAGACATAACCTCTGGAGGTAGCTCTGATGCCTGCAAATGCCAGTGTGATTCCATATGCACACATGCTGTGCACACCTGTATGGCCTCTGCCATCTCTGCAATTTGATGTCATCCCAACTACATCTACAAATCATCCCCCTAACCAGCCTCTGCCAGCAGGGTATCTGCACGGAGGCAGAGGTCAGGCAGCAGTGCAGAGGCATGGAAATAACCTGACAAAAAGCTCCTGTTCACTTATTCCTCGGCCAATGTATCAAAGAGGAGCTGGGAAATCCATTTTCCCTCTCAAAACCTTCCTGGCTTCATACACTGTTCATTAATGCATCCCAGTGAGATCAGCCATGACTCTAAGGGGTTTTGTGTGTGCATATCCTTAGCCCTTTCCAAAGAAGTTGCTGCTTCCCATAGGTGGGTCTGCAGTACCCTTTTCTGTGATTCATGGAGATTCTCTGCTGCTGCTTAGTGCATTTGTGTGTGGGTAGACCCATAAAGCCTGTGTTTGCTGCCCTGCCTGAGTGTGACTGTCCCACTTCTTAGGACTTTGCAGAGATACAATGTCACCCAGGAACCTTACCTCATGCTGATTTATTTTGTGCTTTTGGCAGCTATCAATAAACATCCTCTGCTGCACAGACCCCAGAGCAGTAAATATCTCCTGACATGCAGGACGCTCCCTCTCCTCTGCTCAGATCACCTGAAGCAGTGAGGCTCAGCTTACTGTCACCCACCTAGGATGCTGTTGCCTGTTTTCTCCATTTGCTGAACCTTTACTTTGTACTGGTTTCACTCACATTTTTCTTCAATTATGGAATCATTCTACCTGACAATACTGCTCATTCAGTTTCTCCCTCTCTGTAATTTCACATGAATGCTCTCCATACCAAGTAGGATCTATTTTAAAATTCTTTTCCTCCGTGTTGTTTTCCATTTGTTTCTCTTGTGTATTCCGGCCAAGGAAAATCAGATTCTCCTACTTGCTCTTACTCACGCTACAAAACAGCTTATTCAGGAAATAGCATTCTGCATGCATAAAACCACCAAAATCTGTGCTTTTATCAGGGAACAGTATTTGAATACACTGTACTGGGGTGTTTCACATATCTTGTGTGATCTAAACCAAAAATACAATAGTGAGCTATTAAAATGCAGTCAGTAGTGCAGATTCCTGTGTTGTTTTTTTAAAGTAGTGTCCATTTATCCATTGATCCACAGCAGATTACTTACTTATACATTTTGACATCTCACAACTAAACCCAGTAATTTTATTTTGGTGAGCAGTTTCCCAGTCAGGCAGTGAGGACTGCTCCCAGAAACTCCTGCACCAAAGAACACCTTCTCCAGCAGGAATAGTTCATGGCCCCTCAGCAATCTCAGCGGCGGGATTATTTAGCACACACACTCTAAGACACATCTTCCAGCTGAAGTAGCCACCTGACACTCAGGGCTGGAGATCAGCCCAGGTAGATGCAAGGTCCCCCCTCTCTCCTGCTGAAAGGTTCCCCCCAGCAGTTCCGGAGGTCTGGCTGTAAAGCGTTCGGCGAAACAAGGAGCGCTGGCGTTTCATTATTTCCTTACTCGGTATAAATTGATATGACAGTCTTCTCTATCCTTCAGCTGTCTGACGGAATTTGGGGTCCCTTATAATAATGTGACATTGCCAAAACTCTCCCCAGCCCTGAAATATTCCAGACTATCTCCAGAGAGTAATTCACCAGGATGGAAATGGGCGCTCCTTCATCCACACCACAGACATTAGCACCACCTATTCCTGCTAGTCTGGCCCCATCCTGGGAGGGACACGTCCTCAGGAGCCCCTTCCCCCATCGAGGGGGCTGCTCTGTGCAGTGCATCATTTATCCCCCCCAGGTTCGGGACTGCTGCTCCTCGCTGCCCTGAGCCGACCACCCAGCTCTGCAGCATTCCCAGCGAGGGGTCAGCTCCTCGGCGGGATTTCCCAAATCTTGGTGTATTATTTCAAACCTTTGGAGGAGATGTGTTCCCAAGCTTACACGCTGGTCTCTCCTGCTCCCATCCACATAACAGATGACACCATTTAACTGCTAGAGCACACGATCCATCATTCCTTGCAGCACCACAGGTGCACTGGCTACGCCATATGGCAACTTCTTAGACTTGAACAGCCCCTTTGCATGTGTTCACAGCAAAGGGTATTTATTAATCTGCATCTGGTGTCGCATGCTGATGTGCTTAAGACAGGTCAAGTTTTTTAAGCCTCTCCCCACCTGTCATTTTAAAAGTCATGGTTTGAGCTCAGCTGATGATCAGCTGTCAGGGGTTTACGGCCTGCATATGTCAAGCTTCTGTCTTTCATCTGAGCTGTGGTAATAAAATTTTAAATAAAAATTAGTGGTAATAATAAGACTTTTCTAAATTAACTCTAGAAAGTTTTGACAATTTTTTCTAAGTGCAGGAACATTTACTTTAGTGATTTCCAGAACAGGGAGGGAGCCAGCTCCATCCTGACCTGTTTTGTGCCCTTACCATTGATCCAGGTCCCAGAGCAAAGTGGCAGCACTGTAAAGGGTGGCCAAGTCCCTGCTCCCAACGACAAGCACACACTGCTGATGGAACTGGAGACCACAACATCCCAGAAGCAATACTGGTAATGCTTCAGACAGCTCTTTACTGCAGCCTCTGTTCTCAGTTTCCTTCAGGACCTGAAAAATAAACTTCCTGCAGGAAGGCTTGCCCTAGATTTGTGCTCTGATTTGGGGGTCTCGAGGGGTTCAGAGAAGCATCAACAAAGTGTAACTTCAACCACAGGGCACTGAGCTCATGCTCCTCTATAGCTCCATCCCTGCTACATTCCAGCAGAAAAGAAACCTGTTGAACTCACTTAAACCCCCCCCAGCACATCAAACGCTAAAAAAAACCACCTCCAAAACAATATTAGTAGATCTGATTTTTATTCCATTGGAGACCTGCAATGTTCAAACTTTTTAAAACTCTGTTTCCTCACGCAACACGAAGTAAAGGAGATCTACACAGTCCTTTGACTTTTTGCATCTATCAATTGCCCATCTCTTTCTTGGAAATTAAAACTGGGCACTGGTGATCATCTATTGTTTTAAAATAACACACATCTCTTTGATTTAGGCAGCAATCTCCTCTATGGTTTAGGCACTGATCATAATTCTGTGAAAGAACCAAGCAGAGGTGAGCTCTGCTGAAAACCTGAAGAGATTTGAAACAAAAAATTACTTTTTCATTTTATGGCAGGTCTTTATTAAAGTGATATTTCCCCTCATCTTATCCTTTGAAACCTGCTAGAATTTTAAACTTTATTTCTCCTTTTTTATTTAAGTGGACACTTACTTCAACATCTTTAAAGCTATTTAAAGTTCAGATATTAAACATGAATAATTGCCTTCTGATTTCAGTGCACGATGAAATAAAAACTGACAATGCATGTCGTCTGGTGACATTCACACCTGCATCTGTGACAGAGACTCGTAATTTGATGAAAATTAACTTTACTCTGGGCTAGAAGGGCGAGTTTTTAACCAGCTTCAGTATAATACCCTGCATCGCTTTTCTCCCTTACATGGGTCATGGGCTAGCAGGAGGAAAAGGAGTGGATGAATAGATGAAATCTGAACACTTTTCAGTCCTTTATCAGCTTGAAGCATCTCACTGATAGAAAAAAAAAAGTAGAAAATGGATGCCTGAGCATCTTATCACAAAGTTCTTTAGACAAGCAATAGGAAGAGAGAAGCTCGTTGATCTCCATCATTTTAAAGCCCACAGTCCCTCTGCTACCTCCTGAAACAATTAGCAAAAAAAAAAAAAAAAATTCCTCCCTGAATCTCCCTCAGCCTCCTTCTTCCAGTCTAAGCACTGCTCACTGAAGAGATGCAAAGCTTGTGCCTGGGAAGAAGTGAACCTGAGAAGTCCAAGCTCTGGTGATCAGGGCATGCAAGAGAAACAACAATGGTGACATTGCTGTGTAAATGAGCCGTGAATTATTCAGGCCCTTTTGTGAACACAGTCAAGACCTGCGGGAGTTGAAGGACGGCTACCAAAGTAAAAAGTGTATTTTAATGAAATATAAATATTAGATGGAATATTACATGGAAATACTCTGGAGTCTTACACATCATTTCCAGGGAAGGAAAAGGCATATTTTTGAATCTCTTGAGGTGCCAATTCATTAATTAGTACGGATATGAAAGATATATGCTGAAATGCATTAGTCAAGCAATTATTGAGGAAGTATAATTTGAGAGCATAGTCTGGCAGTGATAAGTCACTTTTATGCTCATTTATATTCAGTTCATTGACATTTTATTTAGCGGGATCTAAACAAGTAGAAGCAAAGAAGAATCAAGTGGCTCCTGAACAAGGTCACCAAGGGATTTTTTTGGGACATGGCACGTTCCCCTTGCAGTGCAGTGGTGTGGCACAGACCCTGCTGCAAGACGCAGGGCTCCACCGCTGTTGCCCGACCTCCAGATCTTTGTGTGTGCCCTTTTCTGTCCTCATTCCCTGTCTGCTGCCAGTGCTGCTCAGCAAACCTCTTCCCTTGGGCAGACTGTGAGCAGAATTGTGTAGAGGATGGTAGTGCTGCTGCCATGAGAAGACTGTGCCTTTTCTTTAAAATGTCTTCCTCTGAGGTTTGGAAAACTGTGAATTCACACATCCTCTAGCAGCCACTCCTGCTTCCAGAAATTCCATGTAATAAAGGCTGTGGAAGTCAGGTCAGGCTTTATTCCCCAAGTGCTGTCTGCATACTAGCTGTGTAAAAGCAGTAGGAATGAGGTTGATGTCAAGGACTTTTGTCCCTTTCCATGAGATTCTGCCCGATGTAGTTCATTTAGCTAAAATCTGAAGAGTATTTCAGTCTATGAAACTCGTCAAGGTTAGAATGATTTGTATTTACATTGTTTGATGCACAATATAAATATCTGCCTTACAGTTACCAATGCAGTTATTTTGTATCCGTTCCTTGGACAAGAGAAACAGTTAATTTGACTCTTTTATTATTATTTGTCTGCTGTAAATATCCCAATTTCCATTTAAAATATTATTTCTCTTATGACTAGATTAGAAGGACATTTGTTAAAGTTATTTCCTTGCCAAGGAGAAGCCCATTATATTGGCTTTTCATGCACCATCATCTGTAAGAAGGTTATGGGATGAAGGCAAACTTTCACTCCCATTCCCGTCAGGATCAAGTCCTTAGATAGAGACCCTTATTGTGCATCTGTGACATTGTACATGTTCACTGTGCTCTTTCAAGTGTGCTGTAAGCGCTGTTCCATCAGATTAATTTTCTCTTTTAGCTTCTGAAGTGATTTTTCATGACTTTACACACCTACCCTTCAAGGGGAATGTGCATTCCTTGATATTTTCAGTACTGTATATTGCTTACAACATGCAGTGCTAAAACAATATGCAGGCTGAAGAGAACCCTGAAACCTTCTTAATTCAGGATCTCCTGTGAGGCAGTATTTTTTTCGTGCAGCTTTGCTGGAAGAAATCAAATGACTTCTCCCACTTCTTTCATTCACTCCTTGAACTTTTCCATACATTTACTGGAGACTGATTTCCTGATCTACATTTTCCTTTGATACTGACAAAAGGAATCAAAAAGAAAGGCTTCCCTGCAAAGCAGAGTCAAGCAAAGGTTTCAGCTCTGTCACATGGCACTTTCTATTTCATCACATTTGGCAGCCCAAGGTGTCACAGGCAAACATGACTCATCATCATGCCCCACAACACATGCAATAAATGACTTAATTTTCTCTTTTAGCACCCTCAAGGTAAAATGTGGTGCTGTAGGATAGGTTATCTTGATTAGCTTACCACTACAAAATTGAGACCACTTCCCAGCTTGTTCTTTTAATAACCTGCGCTTTTAAATCTCTGTATTTTACGTATTTGTTTGGAATTTGTCATTCCATTTCCTGACAAACTGAGAGCAAAGCATCTTTTGACTGTATGCCCAGTGCTTTCTGTATTTGTGGCTGAGGAGAAAGGTACTCAGGTATTTTGTGCCTGTAAACTACTGAATGACCTTGGTGCTGGGAAAAGGTTCTCACTATTTTCTGGTAAACTTACGGACTCTGAGGCCTGTACCCGGCTTTCTTTCAAAAACAGCTGAGTAGTCTGAACTTAAAATAACAGAATTGGGTCTGGCAATGTTGTGAACTGAAATATCAGGAAAGGAAGTATTTCTCCCCTGCTTTTCAGGAATATCACGTTTCTGTTTTCTGAGGTATGGGTTAAGTTGTGTCTTTTGTGTTAGACAATTTTTTGTAGTGCTGCATTCAGTGTGTAAGTGGCTTGTAAGTGAGAAAGGCAATTCAGCCGGTGAGAACTTGGGCAATAGCAGCAGAATGCAGCAAGTCATTCAGAGAGGAGAAACTCAGCCAGACCTCTCTGGTGCATCTGTAACACAATTAAACCTCCATAACGACCTTCATTAGGCCCAGCATGTAAGTCAATACAAACAACTTTCAACTTGATGAACATTTTCCCTCTAAAAAGTAACCTTTCAGTTCTATAACTTTTGTACCGTTTTAGCCATATGCTAAATATTAGAATGCCTCATTCTCATTTACCCTTCACATATTAAGGTGAAAACTCTGACCTAGTGCATTCTAATTACGTGGCTTATTAGCTTCACATTATATCAGTAATGGTGTGATAGCCAACATAATTACTAGGACTTGAAAAATTATACTTTGCTGTACTATTTCATGAACTGTGAGACGGTTCTCTCTTCTTATTAACTTTATTTAATGGGTCGACCAGATTTTTCATCTACCTAGACCATTGATCAAACTGATAATTTTAGATTTTAACTGCGATTGAGAAATTGCCCCCTAAAACAGTGAGATATATGTTTTTTTAGAAGAAAATACAGACATTTATTATTCTTCTGTGTTTCTTATTGACAGGCCACCACAATTAGGTAGTTACTGCATGCTGCTTGAATGCCGTTTTTAACTTAAAAAACTTTGTGAAATTTAGAGGGAAATTATTTTTGGTTCTTTTATTCTTTCAAATTTTTAGTTTTGTATTCATGAAGATACTGGTCTTCCTTTTTTTAATTTTTTTTTTTTTTAAGGAAATAGAACTTCCACACCTTTTTCTTGTTTGAGTAAAATGTTGACTTTCAATCCAAACCTGGCACGATTGGCCATTAATTGTTCACCAGTTCAGCCTAGGAGTTGAGTCTGATTCTGAGGATTGCTCTGATCCCCAATATTTTTAGTTTCGAGTATGAAGATACGGAAGAGATTGGTTTGTTGTGTTGTTTATTTTTAATGGAGGCTCCTGCTGAAGGGGATAAGAGATTCCTGCGTGAGTGATCACACAGCTGCCCTGAGGTGGTTTAAGCAGATTACTGTGTCAGGCCATCCTAAAGCCAAGCATCCCTAGTCCTGGCTGGCTGGGACCTGCAGTGCCTCCTGTGGAATGTGCTTTTTTGTCCTGAATTGAGATTCATCCCTGTGACTCGGCCACTAGCCCAGTGCTTCTGCCCACCGGGGAGAAATCCCAGCCAGTCTCACTGATGTCCACGTGTCCCTGACAGAGCGGCAGCTCTGAGGCATTTCTGGAATATTTGTCCTCAGACCCCAGAAGCAGAGGGTCAGTGCACAAACGTAAGCCAGTCATTTTCAAGGAAATCATCTCGGAAGCCCCTGGACTGAATTAATCAGCAAACCATCGCTGCCACGCTTTTTGGAAGCACTCACAGTATAACCTCCTGGCTTTCGGCAGATGGACCTGCACTTTTGCAATACTGTGACAGCTGGAAGAGTTTGATGCTGTCTTGACTCAACATATCAGTCAGAAGCTTTCCCTGTGGGGAAACCTATGTGTGTTTTAGGCTTATTTAGTTGGAAAAGAAATGAAGCTGACTCTTTAGCAGTTTTTTGGTTTGTTTTTCCCTCTTTCCTTTTTTTTTCTAAGCAGGAAAAGAAAATGCATCATCTTTCACAGATTCCTAAGTGAAAGGGAGAGTTGTTGAGAGAGAAAATGACACAGGACTTTAGGTTCCCCCTGAGAATTTCACTGAAGGGATAAATCCCTTCATGGCTCATCCATCTGACCAGAAGACAAAGTGAAACTGTGCATCATCACCCATCAACAAAATCCATTCTCCCTGTGCAGCTGTGCTATCAAAAACACCTCCCATTTTCATGACTGCACCTTTAAGCCAAGAGGAGATGATTTAGAAATGGTCAGTGATTATTTAATAAATTATAGGAAATTACTTTTTTAATGCAGCAGAGAGTACCTGGAGATGTATTCTTCCTGCAAGATTTTAATGGGGTGCTACTTAATTCTATTGTGCTTGGTGCAATCAGTTTAATAGTTCTGATTTTTCTTGACCTCTCAGCATGAGGAACATTATTATAAAAGAAGGTATAATAAAAAACTTTTAAAGGTAATAGTAGAGACAAAAAGAGGTAAGAGGCAGTGTGAGACTGAATGTGTGGCACAAGTGTTAGCGTAGATCTACAAGTGGTCTGACACTTGCCTACTTGAGGGCTCAGCTCATGCTGCATTTGAGATTAAAGCCACAGCCCTCAATATTAAAGAGATGGAGGTGAAGGTTGAGAAATTTCAGTCCCAAATTGGATAAATTTGCCAAGTCTCTGACTGCAGTGCAACACTCATTTAGTTGCAGGTGAATTTAATAGACAGGGTGTTGAATGAGGAATTACTTCCCAGGGTAGTGTATTGAGTTAGGGAGAATCTGCCTAAAGCCAGAACAATGGGTTGCTTTTGTGCTAATTTGTGCTTTAAAAATGATTAAATGCACCTGCTATTTTATGTAATCTTATATATTTAAATTAATATGAAACTCAAACTGTGTTTTTGGAGTCCTTTCTTCACTAGTGTACGCCTATGTTATAATATGCATTGTGTAATATATAACTCTGTATCTTGTGGTTTCTTGATAATTTAAGCAAGAGAAGCTTTTAAATTAGCTATTAAATTACCATTCAGAGATTTGATCATCTTGTAATTTCCGTACAAAACCCTCTACAGGGGATAAATCTGGTTTAAATGTTCTCTTTTCCCCATGATTTTATACTCTAGCTGTAAGATGATACAACATTCCTGCATTTCTAACTCAAATACATTACAAGCACCTGAAAGGTTTTGGCTCAGTCTTGTCAAATAAGTCTATATTTCAATTGTAAATGTAACCAGAAGTAGGAAGAAAAACATGATTTCTGGTTTTGTTCAGTTCACTTACCCTTAGCCACAGTGTGAGAGCTGAGTAATTTAGAAAAGCACAAATGGTGGTGGGGTTTTTAAATACTTCTAATTGTCTCCCCAAGTTCCCTTACTTAGTAGAAGAATTGAAATTCTGCATTTTATTTCTTATGACTTTTTTGTGGCAGATCTATGCTCACTGCTTTTTTGGGCAGGAAACTTGCAGAGTTTGCTTGATCTGAAGCAAGGGCTGAATTCCCTTCCTGCTCTCCATGTTTGGTGTCTCCTCTTGCTGCCTGTGGCAGGAAACCTGCATTGCTGTGGGCTGCTGGTGCTACCACAGCCTGGCTGCAGTGGGTTTGGGAGGGGGATCTGTGCAGCAGAGGAACAGCTCATGTAGGGTCTGAGAGAGATTAGGAGTGGGGGACTCTGGGCCTTGTCTTCTTCCCACTGCTGCCATTCCAGCTGATCCCTGTTACGCAGATCCAATTTCCCAGCTGCAGAGAGCAGCGCTCAGAAATATTTGCTGCATTAGGTGTTCCTCCCCTCTTCAACATTAGTGCACAAAACAGGGGCTGCTGTGACAAAGCACTCGATGCCACTGCGTGTGCCCACGCTGCTGAAAACAGATAACCCGTGACCATGCAAACTACGGGAAAACCTGAAGGATAAAAATGAGGGTGGCCCAGTTCTATCTGTTTTGTGAGTTTTGCCTTGCAAGATGCTCTCAATCAAAGCTATTTGGGTTCTGCTTCTTACTGCAAAACACCTTTTAGTAATGTTATGCTGATGACAGAGAACAGGGAATTGTCATCTTCTTCTTTAAAAAAACAAATATAAATAGAAAATACAATAAACCAGGGTTAACCTAGCCTGTAACAGTTAAAGTAGGAATGAAAAAACCAGAAATACTGTATCTGAAACTAGACTGATCTCATGCCCTTCTTTTGCAGCTTTATTGAGTTCATTTAGTAAAAGCAGAGATTTATGCTGTTGCTAAGTTTTTGAGCCTATAATTGCAAACTCGACAAGCAAGTTCAATATATACTTTTTTCTGATTTCCATAAATATTCAAAACTTAAACCCTAAATATCCTTTCATGATATGTGAACTTTGCTCCAATACCTGCATTAGCCCAGCAGAACTGTCTCAAGTGATAGGACAAAGCTGTAATTTTGATACTGTGCTCCCCTGAGAACCAAGCAGCATTCAAAACTGCTTTTCAAATATGATTCCTTTCTCTGGGTTTACTGCTCTGTGTTGCCATGACCATTCACCATAGGCATGTGGTCTATTCTTTTGTCATTCCAGCTGCACCAAAAAAATATAATTCCACAGACTGTAAGCTGTGATCCACTGCTAGAGCAGAAGGATAAGGATGCTTTTGTCTACCTCTGTAATGGACTAATCTATTCCTGGGCAGGTTCCAGAGTGTATTTCCAATAAATTCTCACTATCAAAAATTGCCCAGACATATGTAACCCCCAAGGCTACCATTAATTTTGCTTTTATACAGATTATAGCAGACTAATTATTTGTTCCTCTTGAGGTTCCACAGACGGGATGTATCTACATCTATTGTTAAAGACAAGCATGTGCCTCTCTAAGAAGAGTATTTACCTCTCAAGCTCTTCTTTCTTCCTTTGTTCTTCTCTTGTCCTCTAACACTCTCAGAAGTTATTGTTATTGGGTACTAATTTAATAAAAATGCAGGAGATTCTGACTGAAATGATAACCACCAAAGCTATTCAATTGTTTTTCTGTGTAACGACTCTGATTGAAATTCTGGTCACGGCAAAGTCGAAGGCAAAATTTCCTTGGCTTCTGCAGGGGACTGGAATTTTCATCTAAGGTGAATATTGTTTTTGATTTAGACACAAATATCTTATAACAGTTTCTGATTCACAAGTCTCGTCTAGCATTATACCACATTAAACAAGCCAAGAAACCATAATAAAGGATATTGTCAAGTGGAGACTGAACATACATTCATTTCAGGTACTGTATGCTAAATACAAATCCCTTTGCTTGGCAGGTAATATCTACCAGGAGATAATGTTATCAGGTGTGTCCTGTGTGCTGTAGAGATCATTGCTTTCAAGGCAGAGGAGGACAGCAAAAGAAACAGCAACACACCAGAAATGAAAGCAGCAGTGGAAGAGGAGAAGAGCTGTCTTAGGGAATGCCTTGTAAGTGATGTAGAGATTCTTCAAAAATACTTGAATTATTTTCTAATGCAGCCCTCCCCATAAGCAGGATCCATCCTTTCCAATTGACTCTTCAAACAAAACACATGCAAATTAACTCCCAGTTTCACTTTTTATATTCTGCATTTCCCTACATACCTATGAGGGAAAATGACCAAAACAGTCGAGTGAAAACACCTACAGCTTAACCAGCTAGTTAGCTCTCACTGTTTCTGGAAGCAGGTGAGAGTGACCTCTTTTGAACAGACCGTTTCCTTGCAGCAGAAGGAGCTATCTTAGTATTGCCCTTTAAAGAAAAGCATAAAGAGATTTAAAATACATACGTACATACATGTGTCTTTATATATGTGCATGTATCTTCCTACCTATTAATATATTTAGGTTATGTGTGGGAGTGGAGGAAGGGATTTTTCCTGTTCTAAGCAATTACCTACCCTATCAATATTTATATATTTCAGCACTTACTCTTTTCTCCCTATGAAGCCAGACCTTGAATATACTTGTTTATTTTTAAATAATCGCAAATTATCCATGAAATGTTAAATAGGATAATGAACTCATTAAGCATTAATTGCTAAGGCGAGCGGGTCTGGTGCCAGCCCGATCTGTAGCAGAGCTCTCACAGGGGGTATTCCCAAACTAGGGGAAACTTAGGAGAAGTAAAGAGAGTCAGCAGGAGTCTGCAGCTGATGGGGCCAGAAGGAACAGCAGCCAGATCCCCAACACAAATAGAAGTTCCCTTGGGGAGCAGAAGCAACCAGGGCATGGCACAGCAGGGTGGGTGCTGAAGCCCTGCCAGCTCCACCAGGGAGCAATGGGATCTGCCCAGCAGAAAGCCATGGCCTTGCCAAGCTCTGCACCCACCACAGCTGGGGCAGCTGCCCAGGCCAGAAAACACTGCCAGCCAGGTGCCAAGCTGTCCTAAAAGACAGTAAAAAATGCCTCTATAAACACATCAGCAACAAAAGAGGATCTAAGGAGGATTTCCAGCCTTTATGGCATCTGGGAGCAAACAGTAACAAAGGACAAGGGGAAAATACTTAATGCCATCTTTGACTCTGTATTTACTAGTAAGACACTAAATACTCAGTACTTATTACTGTTTTTTTCTCCAGGTATGCAGTCCTCTGGGCTGGAAGATGGATGGGGAGCAGAATGAAGCCCCTGTAATCCAAGGGGAAATGGCCAGTGACCTGTTACTCTACTTTGACATGCTCAAGTCTATGGGGCTGGATGGGATCCACCCAGGAGTACTGAGGGAGCCGGAGGAAGTGTTCACTGAGTACCTTTTCATCATTTATCAGAAGTCCTAACAAACCAGTCTGGGTGGCTGAGCCCAAGGAGCAGAGGTGAAAGGAGTTACACCCACTTGGTGGCCAGTCACAAGTGATGTTCCCAAGGATGTAGTATTGGAGCAAGTCCTGTTTAATATCTTTACTGACAATCTGGATGAGGGGATCGAGTGCACAGTCAGTCAGTTTGCAGTAGACACCAAGTTGTGTGGGAGTGCTGACCTGCTGGAGGGCAGAAAGGCTCTGCAGAGGGATCTGGGCAGTCTGGACTGATGGTCTGAGGACAATGGTATGAGGTTCAACAAGGCAAAGTGCCAGATCCTGTACCTGGCTTACAATAATCCCACACAGTGCTACAGGCTGCAAGCAGAGTGGCTGGAAAACATTCCAGTGGAAAAAGACCCTGTGGTGCTGGTGGACTCAGCTAAACATGAGCCAGCCTGTGGCCAGGTGGCCAAGGAGGCCTGTGACATCATGGCTTATCCAAAATAGTGTGGCCAGCAGGACTAGGGCTGTCCCACATGGGAAGGGGCTGCCCATGCCCGTGGTGGAGTCACCACCCCTGGAGGTATTTAAGACAGCAGATGTGGCACTCGAGGACACCGTTTAGTGGTGGGCTTGGCCGTGCTGGGTTAATAGTTGGATTCAATGCTCTTAAAGATCTTTTCCAATGTAAATGGTTTTACAATTTCAACCATGCAACACTGTTTGAGCAGGAAAGCAAGCTTTTCAACACACATTTCTTGTGAGTTACCACAAAACATAGAGTGATTTGAGGGAACTGGGAAGATCAGCAGTTAAGGTGTTGCACAGGACCTGGCGATGACAGGACATTTCATCATCCCCCTGCAGATGTGTCGGTGCTGCTGCTGAAGGATCCTGCCTCCCTCCACATCATTAGAGGAGTGATAAACCATCTCAGTGGGAGGGGAGGACGGTAAGCGCATGGTGGGGCTGGGGGGACAGTGGGTGACACACCTAATGAAGGCCATTAACGTATCACAGTTAGATTTTCATGGAGCAAGAGAAAAGTCATTAGTCTTTTTGTGTGTGTCAGCTAGCAGAAAGACTATGGAGCAAAGTCACTTTTCCTCCAGGAATTTAATTCGCACAGAAGAGAGATCTTATCTTGAGGTTCTTTTGTCACTTCTCCACAAAACACAAGGAGAGCAGTTACAGCAGCACCCGTCTGTTTGAAGATGCAGAAAAAGTGCATGCACTTGTCAATTCAGGCATATTAGTTTAGATTAAAATTGCTTAAACTGAAAAGTCGGTGTAAATATTTTTCTTTAAAATACATTCACTTCTATAAACTT
Organism: Corvus kubaryi; assembly: GCF_017639235.1. Lineage (NCBI taxonomy): Eukaryota > Metazoa > Chordata > Aves > Passeriformes > Corvidae > Corvus > Corvus kubaryi. The sequence goes on from NW_024581135.1 coordinate 29,022,325, forward strand.
TGAGATTGGAACCATTAAATTGGACAGGAAAAAGAAAAATCTTGACAAAAAATAATCAGGTCAGGGAGAGTGTTCTGTTTGATACAAAGCCTTTTCTTGGTGAGAAGAATTACTTTAGTGAGAGGTATTACCCAGCATGATCTAATCAAATTTAGAAGAAAATGGTTAAGGTTTGTTGAAATTTACTTTGTACAGTTCTCGTGGCAGAAAACACTTATCTCACCAGAAATCCTACATATGTTTGGGATCCTATCCTTACAGACAATGGTTGGATCAGTAACAAATATTTTGTTAATTCTTTCTTCTTTTTCAAAACTTATTGAGATTTTACTCAGCAATTTACTTCTTACTTGTCAGTCTCTGTGAGTAAAAGAAGTCTTTTGAACATTTTTAATACCAAAAAGAACAATTTTAATAATTAGCTGCTTAACAACCATCCTAAAATGAATTCTGAGTAACTGTAAGGTATTATCTTTCTATTAGACAATACCTTCTTTTGTGAGTATTTCATAAAGTAAGGGAATTAAATGACCAGTCTTTGACTCGAAATCTCAGATATCCTGAAGCCATACTTTCTGCTTCATCTGTGTCATGAAATCACATCAACCAGGGAAGGCTCCTGACAACTCAGAAGGGTGCAGGATTTGCATTTCTCTGTAGCCATTCAAAGCACGACAAGCCTAGTCAATTTGTGAACATCAGAAATGGACTGTTACTGAACTAGGACGGTAAATTCAATCATACCCACGAGTGTATAGCATCCCAGTGCCTAGAGATGGGTGCTGTTAACCACAGCCTTTTTCATTTTCTGTAAGACTATGTATTCAAAAATATGGGCAATTCATTGATATTTTATAACTTTTTGTGAAATAACTGACAGTGCTTGGGTGTTATCTTTAATAAACAAGCAGTAATAGCAGACAAAAAGGGCACTGCCATGGAATTCAGGTTGCTTAACCTTGGTTTTACCCCCTTGTAAAGACAAGCAGTAGTTAAATACAAATCTTTGACATACAAGAGAGCGCTCGGGATTCGGAGTTGCACGTCACTTCCAGTCGCAGGGATAGCTTTAGGTGCATCTTCTGTCCCTGACTGCCTTAGCTACCACTTCATCTTAAGAGATACTTTACCTCAAAACCCTGGGAAATGGAAGCACTGTTGGACAATGCTCTCCTCTCACCATTGCTCTCCTGTCTTAGGAATGCTTCAATCCTACACAATAACACACACCTGCTATAAAATTCACAACTAATCCTATTGATCTCAGTGATACTGTTCTCACCCACAGAGAAAACCAGCACCATGCTGAATTATGAAATTTGTGCCAGGATGGCATCCATGATATTGGACCAAATTCTCTAAGGCATCAATCCAGTAGAGGTCAACATAGTTTCTGTAGCCTGCACTGAGCATTATACAGTAGAAAAGCAATGCTCCAAACTCAAATCTTAACATGCAAAATTGTACTGCAATTTCAGGTCAGGAAAGCATCAAGAAGCAGCAGAAATGTTCTTAATAAGAGGATCCACATGATCCCTATTACACTGCACCATGTCTGGGAAATGTAAGGTGATGGTAACAGTTATTCATCCTCATCTAGCCTATAAGATACCTCAAAACACATAAACAATTCTGCTTCTTCCTCCTGATGGTCAGTAGCAATATATTTGGCACATGCTCTACAGATTTCAGCATTAAAAATGCTTTTTTTATGGTTTCCAGTAGTGAAACAGTGTGAGAAAGATTCAGTTATGGTAATCAGTGTTAATAACAATAAATTTATATTCATATAGTATTCAGATTACAGAATTACACATGTTAATTCTTAGCATAAGTACTATACAGATTTAATTAAAAAATTAAGGAACTGGAGTCCAGTAATTTCTGAAATTATTTTCTGCTAATCCAGACCGCAAGAAAGCTCTTTGTTTGCTGGTCAAAACATGTTGGACCAGCAGGCTGTGAGGTGCATTTGTTTTTCCTTGAAGACAAGGGAATATTACTTCTCTTGTGCTCAGAGCATGGGACAGTCCAGGTTTTCACTTTGCATTCAGTTTGCTGCTCTGCTCTGCCAAAATTCTGAAAAGAAGTCCCTCATACAAACATGAAGAGACAGACACTTTATTGACTTGTATCATTCATTTTTTATCTAATGCAAATTCACTAAAAAGAGAAAGAAATAATAACTTCTCCTAAGAATTGCTGAGAAGTTGATTATTTTCTAAAACCCCAAATGAGTCTATTCAAAGTGAGGCTCAGAATCTGGAGATACAGATATCTGGATATGCAGATGGCAAATTATTTGTAGTTGATGGATTATCTAACCCAATAGTGCTGGGGAAGAACTTACTACAAAGAATAAACAGTTTTTCCTCAAGCAATTTTTTTTCCTCAAGCAATTTTTTTTTCCTCTCAAGAAATTAATACAGTTCTTCAAAAATACTGAAAAATTGAAAATAGCAGTAGCCACAAAAATTAAAATATACTTCATAGGAACAGACTTGTTTTCCTAGACCTCTTTTTCACAAGCAGAGTGCTATCAGATGGCAGTGTTACCAAATGTAAGTATGAGTAGCTGAAAGTGACCTCAGCCATACAATCTGCTCACTGAAAAATGAAAAAAACCGATTCCCTTCCATCTTGCCATCTTCCCTTACTGTAGAACTGGAAGTGCAAGTATTAAATACCACTCTCTAGTGACTGGCAGAAAGAATATTAATATCCCAGCTGAGAGGGCATTGCTGCCATGGCTTGGTGTCCTTTATAACGAGAGAATCGGCTGCAACTGATAACACTTGTGAGGAAGGAGATAGCAGCCAGCCTGTCCCATCTCATTCCCCATATGCTCCTGTAAATGTTTCTCCTTCACTTGTTAGTGCACTTATTCATGTCTACAAAGACTGGTCCTGGTCAAGTCCCATCCTCACTGCTGATGACCACAGGGCTCAGAGGGAATGGGTCCTTTGGCTCCAGACATCCTCTAACACTATGAAGAGATCCTTCAAGAATAGGTCCAAAGGAAGACATAGAAATGTTTTCGTTACAAAGCTCTAAAAATGTTTTGTTTGTCACTCTTCCATTCTCTCTCAGTGCCTGCACTCAGCTTGCTCATAAAATTGTCAACAAGACATCTGCATTTCCCTTTATTCCTCCAAGTCAGTTATAACGATAATAGCTCTGTCTGCTATCATCTCCAAACCCGACTAGGAAAAGAGATTACAGAGGCATCATTTAAGTGACTGTTCCATGCAGCTGATAGCCTATAATTTCTAAGAAAGGGTTGCCCTCAGATAGCTCAATCTTTGAAGGAATGAACTTGAAACATAAATAGAGTCATTGATGAATGTAATATCTTGCTTAAGAAGGAAAAAAGGTGGAGGAAATACAATCGTCCCTAAAAGGAGCCTTAAACTGTCTGGAAAAAATTGTTTTGAATGGAAAACTCAAGATGGTAAACATACTGGAAAGGGCAGAGAGCAGAGCTCTACCTGTCTTGGGAAGACAATTTCATAGGGAAGATAAAGACTGGAAGCTGGCTTAGTTCACTCTAAGTGTTGCATCCTGCAGGGGGTTCAGAATTTAAGCATGATCCTAACAATGTGAATCCTGTACAAAACATCAGCTTACAAAATTATCTTAATAGGAGATTCACAGGTTTGAAAAGGAGCTCATCTCATTGGGGAGGCAGCATTCAAACCAGCACTTCAGCTCCCTGCTGCATCCATTGGGTGGGGGAAATGAGCAAGAATGATTATTCCAGCATTGCCATTTATATCTCTGCAGCAAGGCTTATATCAGCACTTACCCTGTAGAACCAGGATTTTGAAGAGTTTTATTACCACACCATCAAAAAGTTTTTTCAGGGTTATATTTGATTCATACAGACTGTGTGTGAGAGAAATCCTTATTTCACAAGTTTGGAAGATACAAAACTGACTTCTTATTAGGTTATGAATATAAATATTAAATAATTGGACATTTACAGGTTTTGGAGATTGCCATGTTGCTCTAAATCAGTACTGACTTCATAAATGAATTTGTACAATTGTCAAGTTACTACCATGGTCTACATCAATACTGATATAAATTAAACTGATAAATATTTATGTTATCATCATGCTCTGGAGTCCAGTATGACTTAATCAATAAATAGGGTTGTGATTTGTGCCAGGTAGCTAAAGAACAGAGACAGTTTCTGGCCTACACATTTTACTACACATGATGACAAGAATTTACCAACTAGTCTGTAATTACTCAGCTGCTTGGTTGGGTTGAACTGGTAGAATATTTTTTTAACACAGGTGGGAATTACCTAGTTGCTCCCACAGCACAGGCAGCTCTGCCACAGTCCTTACCCAGCGTCCTTCAAGCAGGTATGGCCAAAACTGAGGCCAAAACATTGATCCCCTGACTTTAAAAAAAGCAAACGCAAGCAAAATACAGGTCTTTTAAAATTTTCACATCCTTTCAAATGACACTGAAAGCAGCTATTTAGGATACAGCTCACATATATGTCAATATGTATTTCTCGATGTGAAAACCTAGCAATGAGTTTAGTTGTTCTTTTACTTATTCATTCCAATTTCACATCTAGTTTCACAGAAATCCCTTCAAAAGACACAGCTTTGAGAATGTAGGTGCTAATTTAAACACATACCACATCACGATGCTAATTAAGTTCCAAAATGTAATTTTTCTTGAAAAAGATATTCACAATTGTTGACCATTTCAAATCACTGCCAAATCCCCAAAGTGATCAATTTAAAATAATAATGAAAGTATCTGCCAAAACTGGGGACTGGAGGGGAAATATATTTAGAATGTACCGAATAAGGAGCAAAGACAATTTCCATGATTTATTTGCTCTGTAGCAGTACCTATGCATACCACGACAGTCCTTGCCCCAAGCACTGAGCAATTACAGTGCTATTAAAGCAAAATGCATTTAGTAGATGACAAGTCAGGCCTGCATGGGGAGCACATTGGACTGTACCACTACTCGCAAAGTACTGTTAAAATACTTCTCAAAATACCCCTTGAGCCACAAGTAAAAGCAATCCTCCCTCAAACCCTACCCATTCACAGCATGAAGCCCTGGAAAATGCACACAAAGTCTGGGACTTGATCTGCTCAACATTTTCTTAAAGCTCATACCAGCTTGTTGTGTGCCTCTGATGAGACTATTTTATCTTTTTAAGCCACGCACTCTTTTATTTATTAAACAACCACCACCCACGTTGCCACTTTTTAATTTTCCTTTTGACACTAGACCTTCACATTCCTGACTATTTCTTCTCTGGAACAACCTTTCATCACTTTTATTACCTTGCTAAGAGAGGACATTCTTTCCCTTCACATCTTCTGCAGGCGGTCTTCATGCACATTTTCAAACCAGATTCATGCACTCTTAGTAATGTATCAGTCATTCACTGGCATCTCTGACAGCCTGTGAATTTATTGGGCACATAGTCTGCTCTGTGACTGGCAGAAAAAAGATGTGAAAACCATTTGCACAGTTTAATACATAGCACATTCAACACTACATTCAATAACAAGCAGTGGTTTCTAACACTCAACAGGGAGGAAAGATGCCAAAACCTGGGAGTGCATTTTGGGCTCAGTGAGGGACGTTGAGCATTCTGCTCCAGTCCTGTGTTTGTGTCAGGGATCATTTGTATCTGGTGAACAAGTGTCTTGCAAAGTCATTGATGAGTCAGCCTTAGCCACATGTTCAGCTGGCTGTCGTCCTGAGGATATTTGGGAATTCACTGAAACATCCTCTATGGACTCCCTCTGCTCCTACTAAAGAGTCCCACTGCTGGCAGTGTCCAGCTAATGCTTCATGCTGAGAGACATTCTCGCTCTCAGCCAAGGGTGAACTGTTCAGTTTCTGCCTAGGAAAATTTCTTGGCTCACCCCTTCTGTAAAGACATTTTTTCTTTTTACTTCTATTTTCCTGCACGAGCTTGAAGTCTTGCTTAATATTCTGTTTATTTTCCACCTCCTTCCCTGGCCAAGGCGACAAGCCTGAGAAGAATGATTTTTTAAGAGATGTTTCTGTCATCCCAGCCACATCCCTTGCCTGCCTAAATCATTGCAACTGAGAGTTACTATCTTTGACTCTGCTTAGATTCTTCCACTCTGAATTTTTCTCTGTTAAATATTTTCTAATACAAACTCAGAATTTACTTCAGTGCTTTATTTTTGCAAGCATTTATTTGTTGTTTCTTCTTGGTAATGCCCTTTATAGCACTTCCATCTAAAATCAGTGCATGTTATAACACTTTTCTAAATCTGACCTTTATCTGGAGCTTGAATACCATCAGTAATTAAGAGCTGAAATTGTTTTATTGGGATAAACAAAAGATTGACTCGGCATATCTTAACTTTCCTTTTTCCCCCTCTTTCAGTCTGCCATATTTAGGTGAAATTATTAATCCCTATCATGAACACGCACTTGTCCATGACTAGCTGCTTGTCTGTAATCTTGGCTTTCTTTTTTCTACCACTTTCTCCAAGGGACTGTGTCTTCCCTGTATTGCCTGTGTCATATGACAGTCAAGCTACTTGCTTTTCTGGTAAGATGGTATAAACTATTTTAATTTATGTGTGTACTGGACAGCAATCATGCCACTTTTTCCAGAGCAATATTAAAAAAAACACTAATAGAAGTACTCCTCACCCTAAACTCCCACTGTTCACCCAGGGCAATAAATTTTAACTGTACACAATTTTTTTAAAGACGTGTAGAAGCACAATCTAATGTAAGACATGGACTATCTATTGTTATTGGTCTGTCTAAAATCAATGTATGTTTCATGGATGCTGAAAAGAAATCAGCAAGTCTTTTTTATTAGAAGCATCATTTAAAATGAACATTTACCTGATAGTTTGCTGGTTGCTGTCCTATAACACAAGCTTCAGAAAAGATCCTCCATACTTCTCATTAAAGAACTGGTAATAATAGAAACAACACAAACATCACAGGGATGTTGTCCTGATATATTAACTTTTTACTCTGGCTATGGCTTGCAAATTAATGTATTTTCTGTAGGAAAGCAGGAACTCTAAAGATGCAATGTCACTCACAGATCCCGGTGCAATATATGCAATATTTGTGCAGCCTGCAATGTAGCTGGTAAAGCCTTTAGATAGATATAGCTTCTAGGGGAAAAAAAAAAAAAAATAGGAATACTGGGTAAATGACCTGCCATGAGTCAGCACCTAAGCGGGCCAGCAAAATAATGATACTTTGGACCACACCAAAAGAAAATGGAATAAAGGGATTGGGGTTGTATGAGATGATTCAGGCTGCTTGTACTTGGGAATAAGGCTGCCTGCTCTCCCAGCTCAAGGATAAGCAATAATACAAAGAAGTGTAATGGAGCCTTGCCAAAACTCATCTTTCTAAATGGCAACCTGAAAGCTCACTTCACATGAAAATCAATATATCACTGTTCAAGATGAAATACAGTCAAGTACCAAACAAACAGAAACACTTTTTTTTGAACGTGGGTGATTGTGCTTAAGGAAAATAGAGAAATAATCTTGCAAGAATATTGTATGCTAAAACTAGAGAATGTTTAACCTTTGAAAAAAATAATTAACAGGCCAAACTACCAGTCAGCATATATTGGCAAATAGCAGCTCATCATCAGGCAAGAAGGAAACACCAGTATTTAGAGATAATAAAATCTGAGAAAGGCCTTGGCCTGAGGTATGAACTCTGTGATACTCAGTATATTGCTGAGATATTTGACACAACAGCCTTCTGTTTGTAGGCCTCCAGATAAAGAAGATTCTCCTTTATTAAACAGAACTGTATTTCTGCTTATCCAGAAAACCTTCTCCTCCTGTAAGTACATTCATAAATGTACATTCATAAGTGTCCACACCAACTGTATTGTTTGCCACAGTAGTCGAAGTAGGAGGCTATTCAGACCTTTTCTTAATTGTGGAGATGCTTTTCTAATTCCCAGTCTGAGTTTGACTGGTCTCTTGCTTGTGTTGCCTGTCACCATGAGAAGATTCTGTGAGTGCCTGATATTTCTAACTAAAAAAAAATTTAAATTACATTCCCTAGCAGACCTTTTGCTGCCAGGCTGAAGCCCTGTTCTGTAAGATAGCCTTCCACTTCCAGAAGAAGTGCTGCAGATGAACCCCCCATAGGGTATGGTGCAGTGCCTCTATCGATAAAAATCTCCCTCAGTCTACCCCACGTTTAACTTGTCTCTTTTCAGGGTCTCATCCCACAAGATCCTGCTCTGATCAGCCTCTCCTGCCTTCAGTTGCTGTTCCCTGCCACAGCAAGAAACTGCTCACAGCAAAAAACTCCTGCACTGCAGCTTTGAATCTCACCTGAGTAGAATGATCTTCAAAGTTATCCACACTTCCTTCTGCAATAGTCTCTCCCTTTTTATGGTCAATGCTGCTGTCAGTCCTCATCCAGGCCGGAGACACATCAGGAGACGGCCAGGGGAGAAGCACAGGCTCCTTATCACATACTTAAGCAGAGATGCATCCAGGAGGAGAGCAGAAAGTGAGCATAAAGGAGAGGAGCATGGAGAACAGGCATCCTAGGATGCACAGTGGAAATTCTGCCAATAAATTATAATTTTCTCAGAGATAAAGAGTTGCACAGGTTTCTGAGGCAGATCGATGTCAAAACCTCCAGCTTTCATTGCTGGACACACAAATCCATGGGCATTTTCTGGCCACGTGACCATTCTCAACCCAGCTCTTGAGGAAGCATTTCCTTACTTTACCCTGGGGTTGTTTTTGCCATTGCCTGGATTTGTTGGGGGCTGTTCCTTCAGTCTGCCCTCATCTCCTGGAAAGCCACTCTGCCACACAAAGGAGGCTCCCAGGGCCTCCAGAAAGGGGAGCAGCTCTAACACCAGACCAAGTCTCCCGCCTTGGATGCCCTGGGCAGGAGCCAGTGGGGATGGTGTGCTGTACAGCCACAAGCATGGGAACCTGCTCCATTAGAAATCCATGCTGCCACACAAGCCCCCAGCTGTCTTTTTGTTTCTGCTATTATAAAGTAAGAATCAGAGATGGATGTTTTTCTGGATTCAAGCAAAAAGTCTTCTGATTATGGATTCCTACTTCTCCCATTTATCAGATGTTTCTGATAAATACATTTTGGGTTTGTTTCTAATAGGAAAATCTAGCCACTCTTAAGGCTTTGAAGGCAGAGGTGAATTGTGTCAAGCTTTATTGTGATTTATAGATGAGACTATTCAGTTTTATCACTGTCTGGTTAGATGGCGCTGCAGTACGTGACAGCCTGGCATAAAATCTTCCCTTGCCCTCTAGGTTAAGTCCAAACCCTTTTTTTTTTTCTTATAGATTACAGGTGTGAAAGACAGAAAATGTAAAATTACTGGGAACTTAGCACTAAAAAATAATGATCCATTATAGTGACATCATTAACTACTTCTGTCTGCCTGTTATGAAACTTAAAAATGCATTTGGACAAAGATGTCTGACATAATTCAGGATATGTGGAGAGTCCGGAATAATGAGGAGCTGCACCATGAACACACACACACAAAAGATTTCACCTTTCTTCCTGAGTTAATTATCTCTGAGAGAGGAGGTAAGCTCAGAACTGGTATTTGCTGTTGTATGCAAGTATTTAACATCTCCTTAAAGACTCAGATTTAAAAATAAATAAATAAATAAGCAATTTGACAAAAAAATTATAAGCATTGACTTTGTCAGTGAAATTCCTTTTAAGACATTTAAGTTTGTTTTGAATTAAGTGAGCGTGAACTAACCCCAGTGAGTGTCACAGGTCCATGGGGAACATGCAAGGTATTGCAGGGCCTGTGCCTTTCTTACAAGGAGAAAGTCTCTAGAGAAGGTTCTACACAGAGCTCTTACAAAAAGAGCATTGACCTCATATATACGTCTACCCAATGGAAAAGTCTGGCCATGCTTCCTGAAATAGAAAACAGTAGAATAAGTACATAATATCAGTATTCAGCTTTCTAATGAATAACTGAAATGTGCCTTTTTCAGAAATTAGTACCGTAAGCTGTACGAACAACAGAAAGAAGTACTCTGTGATGTTTTTAAACTGTCACCCTCACTTTTCTGGTGCATTCAGCCATTTATATTTCTGGACATTCTAGATTTCAAATTCAGCCAAAAATGGATTTGACAGAAACTATTTACCCTATAAAACACCTTTAGAGATGAAGTAATGTTGTCGCTGGGTAGTTAGAACACCGTTGCTCAGCATGTCCTATTCACTCTTGTCATCTTGGTATTTTCCCCCCATGCATCTGCTCTCACCTTTACGTGCCTGTAACAGAGCATAGCTCACTCCTGAGTCACAAATTTCCTCCTGTCTATGCCTCTCTTGTTTTACTCTAGCTTTACTGCATTCTTAACTTTTTATTTTGACTCTGCAGTATTGTTTAGCTTGCTTTGCTCTCCTTTTTCTTCTCATTTCTTATTTCAGAAGCTTCTCTCAAAATCCTTATTGTCTTTTTCACAACTTACCAATCTTCCTTTCAACTTTCTCTTCTCCACATCTGTCTACCTCTACATGTCCCCTGGTATTTTTATTAAACGTTCACACATGAGCTTCAGAAAGGCTGCAGGCAGAGCATCCTGAGAGAGGAGGAGTGGAGGCCCTGGTCCACATGGCTGGGAGCCAGAGGGGTCTCAGCCCTCCTGAGAAACCAGTTTAGCTATTTGTCTTATACCACATCTTCCCCCAGTGCCCTCTTCTTGCCTGTGAACTGTAGGCACATACTCTATTTTACCTGACATAGCAACGTGCTTCTGAGATAAACCACCTGCCGATGCACCATGGATCAAGCTGGGAGCCCCCTCTGAGCTCCTCTCTCAGCCCTTCTGCAGCAGTGGTGGCTGTAAAGGCAGACCAGGTGCCATTCCTCAGTCATCAAGCCACATCACCTGGGCTATAAAGTCTCCTTAGAGACTAATGTGCAACCTGAGAATAAAAGATGTGTGTATATATATATATATATATATATATATGATGTACCAAAATTTTCCAGATAGCAAGGACCTTTATTTCAGTCCTCAGTCTTCCTCAGTCCTCAGAATTCTCAGTCTTCCTGTGTTTAAATTTTAATGGTCATAAACAACTGAATCAGTTCAAAATAGAGATTTAAACACACCTTTGCTCTTGTGGTCCATTCTATTTGACAAATAGCTCACTCACTGGCCGAATTTTAGCAGCCTCCAAGTATTCCAGCAGGGGGCCAAAATGCTGTTCAACTGATAACATGAATTTTTTGTACCGTGCTTATTTTTAGCATTGCATTATTTTCCTTTCTGCCTATTTATTTACACTCCCTGAGCCTGCATAGGCACTTTACTGAGATGTGTCTTGACAGCCAGCTCTCTGTTATGTCCATTTGTGTTGGTTTGTTTTTTCCTAGAGTGATTACAGCAGCTTATGCCTGGAACTTGCCATCAATGACATGCCTAATATCTAGCTTGTTTTTCCATGCTCTGATACGACAGGAGGCATAGTTGTCTTTCTCCAGAGCAGATCACTGGCGCTTCCTATCATTTATTTGTGCATGATCTGTTCAAGAATAACAATAAAATAGACCTAACAACAGTTTCTGAGAAATGCCAGGATTTTGTTTCCAGTTCTGTTCATAGACTCTCCTCTGTATTTTTACATTGTGTTAAATCCGTATAGAACATCACCCAAAGAAAGAAATATAATTTATTATTACTTTTATAAATGAATCTTTACCTCCATGAAGATTAAAATCCCTTCCATCAAGGTTAAGCTCTGTCTATAACAGGTAATTCATATCTGTGCAGTAAGAACGGCAAAGAGTTTTTAACAAAAGTAAAATATACAAAGACAGGAAGAAAATGTTATTATCCCCACTATATCTCTCACTGGGCAAAACAGAGGGAAAGACCAGGTGGCACGAGACAAATTGTAAGGGGGTTTGGTGGCAGAGACAAGACCTGGCCCTGGGCACCCTGAAGGTCCCCACCACTAAGGTCAATCCCCTCTTCAGCTACCAGAGATTATATCAGTTTTACTCCATCATAGGAAGGCACCAGTCTGAAAAAGCTCTTTTTTTTTGTGATACAGTCTCAAACACCTTTCCTCACAGTTTGTAAGCTGAAGGAAAAACACCATGACAAGACTGTAAATCACACCCTCAAACAGACATGCCACTTAACAAATATCGAGCAGATTCATAATATGTGTTGTTTAGCTGGAAAGAGCATCATCCTCAAGCACTTTTGAGGTGAGACCCCAGAGGATAATAGGAGTCTGAATAGGGGCATTGTAGTTACAAATAAAAGCCAGCACCCTCTGATTCTCTCCTGAGCCACCCAGTTCCGCTCCCTGCAGCCAGAACCCCGCCGCACGCTGCCCTTTCCCAGTCACCCCAATTTTCATCACAGATCTGTTTCCACAGTCGTGATGCTGACACTCCAAAAGCAAATCATTGGCTCTCTGGCATCTCCATTTTGTTTGACATACGGCAAGACAATGAACCACTGTGACAAATTACCAACATCAGAAATCCCATCAAGGAATATTGTGACAAATAGAAACTCTGCAATTACTTCTTTCATAGCCCTCGACATCGTGTCTGCAAGTAGCATCAATCAGACCATTCAAGATATGATTAGACAGTCTCTGAAACCCCTTTGCACTCTCCCAATGTGCCATTACATGCTTTACTTGAGGGGAACTGTTACTAATTTTAATATAAATCTTCTAATCTTAGATGATACTTTGATCTTTTTTCCTGTTTTGTCATCATGGCCCTTTTTGTCAGGAGGCTCTAAGGTGCATATTTTCAAGGGTAGCCTCAAGTAATTTTATTGAACAATATAAAAAAACCCCACTTTATCATCAATAATGTCCCTTATCTCCACTAACACTTTTATATAAATGTTGACAATATATCTAAACCAGATTGCTTTACAAAAGAATACACACGATGCTCAAGGACTAACATATGGCTTGGCAAAGGCCTGTGGGGTTAAAGTCTAGTACGGTTACTGTACCTTCTGTCAAATAAGTTCCAAGAAAGTTCCAGAAGAATAAACTCTATATTAATGCTAATATTGGAACTAGTTATTATAATATTTGATAAAGCATTAAGATAGATATTCAACTTTTAAAAAAGTTGAATAAATTGATCCCAAGACAGTAATTTTTTTTAAAAAAAATCTCGTTTATTCCTTGAGAATCCAAAAAATTCCTATTTTTCTTTATCCTTCAGAGAGCCTTCAGTGAAGTCAGCAAGACAAATGAAAACTTTGCAGCTATTTATGAAGACCTGACAGAGCTAAACAGACCTACTTGAAAAGGAAGTGTGATCTCCTGCTTTCTCAAGATACTAATTTACAACATAAGGATTATATAATGAAGTTTAAGGGACACAGATCAGATTTTATGACAGAATCATATTAGTGCACAGACAGATAAATTTATTTTCAGCTCATTATAAAACAGAACAGCTTAAAATTAGTATATGCTGCTACAACTGTGCATAGTGAGAAACCATAATAATTTGGAGGGTTGTTTATTAGTTCAATTTAGGTGTGCCTTTCTTATAAGGACAAAGTCTCTAGAGAAGGTTTTCCTTCACACACACAATCCTAATACACTTCTGGTACTAAGATTTGAGTCATACTGTCAAAGGTATCAAGGACTTAAGGCTGAGATATCTTATCTAATCTGTACTTGGCCAGCCCATATTTAGGGTCCACTAAAGACTACTTCTAGAGTATGAGGAATCTTCCAGATTTTGTCTAATAAGCAAGCTACACACACTCCAAATGGGCAGTGAAAATGAACTGTTAACAAGTGCCACAATGTGAGATATTAACGTGACTATATATGCTCCTACTAAGAATTAAGAATTCTATTAAGAATTAACAATATTTTAGATCTCATGAGATTATTCCACCAGTTAACAGCATTTGTAATTTTCAGCCACTTAATGCTCTGTAATAGAAAACACACTACAAAAATAACTGGTGGGTTGCTAATATTCTTCATATCAAACACAGAAAATCAATTCACGAGAACAACAACATGAGCTTGCTTCATGTTTTCACACTTCATTTCCACCAAGCTGAAACCACTTCAGACATTTCCAGCTGTCAGTTCCTGTCCCACCGGGGATCTGGAATATGCATTGAGATGCCTGGAGAGTTTTGGAGATAAAAGCAGTTGGGTGGAAAAGAGGGAGCTAGTACACAATGGCAGAAAAGACTTTCTGGCAGCAATGGGGAATGTGATCTGGTGTGCTCAGTGAATATACAGATGTTATACAGGCATTATGGATACCTTTTTTTGAGCTTACTTCCTAAAACTCATTTATATGTGTTGACCTTTTGAAGAGCTGTATTGGTGACTGTCTAGCATATATTTTAAAGGGATCAATTAGAAAGGGGTTTTAGTGTGGGTAGGAAATTAACTCCCTCAATAATGGGATCTCCCAGAGGGTTTGGCATGGTAGTGGCTATAAAGTCAGGCCTGTGCTTCTCTACTTGTCAGGACCATCTAACAAAAAAGAAATAAGAAGTGATAGGTGGTGGGGAATCTCCTACAGTTCAAAGAGATTTACAATTTCAGAGCAAAAGTTCGTGACATGTCTTTTCAAACCTCTGTCATAGACTTGTGGCTAAGCTCATTTCTGCTCGTGTGGTCCTGAATAATTACAGATTGTTGGCATTCTGTGAGAAACTGCATTTATCAGGAAGGGATTTGTGCTATCTGATGGGAAAGAGCCCATTGATTTTTTTTCAACCTGCTACAAGAACTGCTCTTGAAGCTGAAAAGATCCTTTAATGCATTAAAACGCCACAGATGACCAGTAATAATTCAATGAATAATATTTTATGCATTCAGTAACAGCTTACACACAGCCTAAGATATTGAGAGATGAACCCAGCCAGTGGTTTAATTGAGTGTAACCACTGCATTCTTAGTATATTAAAGTACTTTGCAGGGGAAGGGATCAGGTAGAAGTTGGATGAAAAGGACATGGGAGTGTCATGGGAAACTTAATTTCACTTGCACCAGCAAAATGACGGTATTTGGAATGCTAAAGAAGGAAACTGGCTCAGAAGCTTTTAGAAGATAATCCCATTCACAAAGTCACTGAAGCTGGAAGGATGAATTTGGAGCTAAGGGAGTAGTTTCATTAGTTGGTGGTGGTGGGCATCTTTATGCTTCTTATGAGCTTTGAGTAAAGCATGAAAACCTGGTAACTTTTCTCAGGCTTTATAAGAAAATAACTGGAACAATTAAAATCTGTTAGCCTTACACAAATTAGATTATCAAAAGACTACACGTTCTTCTTGAAGCTGGTAAACTCAAAGACAGCTTGGCCTCTCATTAAGGTCTGATTTTTTTCTTCTCAACCAGATGAAATGAAGAGCTGGAAGAAAGAATAATGGAAAGAGAGAGAGTGCCAAATGATCTGACAAAAGACTGCTACAGCATGATGTAATGGTTGTATGGCAAAGGATGTGTGGCACTGCATTATGCTTGCATATTTTCGACTGACTTCCAGTCTTGTCAGCCCTCCTCTTCTACTCTGACACATCCTGGCACCACTTTTGTAATTTTACTCCAAAGATGTGGAAAATGCCTGGGATCCCCTTGTGTTGTGGTGAAACTGAGCTTTCCAACCTTGCAGACTACCTCAGCTTAAAGCTCTCTTAGAGATGTTATGAATCTGGCATGTTATGAGTCTGGCTTGAGCCAAAACTGAGTTTAAGCTTTTGCTTTCTGCCTTATACTCTTTGGAGGACTAGAGGGACAGAGAAACAAACCACACATTTACAATAAAATGTAATGAGATTGAGCTCTATGGTAAATAAGTCTCTTAACAATATTTGGTTGCTTAAAGACTTTATAGTGAAGTTATTTCTGCTTATATGAAGTATTACTGTATCCTCTGGGTAACTGATGTTATCAGTATGTACTCCAGTGCATCAGTATGTGCTCCAATATTTCCTTTAAGGGCTCTTCTACCCCATCATGCTGATACCACCGTAACAGTAAGGGCTAAAGGAGCTAAGAGAAGGCCGATGAAAAATTTTCTCACTGACAGTATGCTGGATCCCAGCATAAGGTGAATTTTCTGCTGATTTGGAAGGTGGTCATCAGACCTTAATAAGGCCACACAACCTGAACAACCAAGGAAGGGCACAAATCAAGAGAGCAATGGGAGACATATAGAGTGGAATGCTTCATGAAAGTCATGTACAACAGCATGGTCGATCAGCTCAAATGTGCACAGCTCAGTTACCAGGGGCTAACAAACTTTACCTCAAGAATGCATTTGGATATAGAATGCTTCACTGAAACAGAGGAAGCAGCAAACATTTAACATTTACTAAACATTTAGAAGAACCATCTCTTTTATACTTAAAAGCACAGGAAAATCCTTTCTCTTCTCTGCTGCTAAAAGTATTAAAAAATGCATCTATGATTATGTAAATTCTCATTTTCTGCTGCAGCAAATGGGTATGGCTTCAACAAACCAGTGAAAGTCTGTCTGTGGTTCATAGATTCATTTTTGAGTGCCGTCAACAATGATCAGATTTTTCTTTGCTTTTATTGTGGAGCTTGGCACCCAGGGCATTACAAGGCAGCCCAAGACAAACCACCTGAATTTGGTGGGTGTGTGTGTGAGATGAACATCTCCTAATATTTTAGTTCTTCTCACACTCCTCTACCTCATCTACCTTTCATCTTGCCCTCATTATCTGCTTCTATCCCATATCTTAAAGCTTAACCTAAAGCTTATTAAAGCAAAATGTAAACCCTCATTGAATGCAACAGACTTTGGATCAGGCCTGTAGGGGTTAATCAGGATGGATATGGATCACCTCTGTGAGCTGCCAAGTGCCTTCAGGTCTCAGTAGCATCAACAAACCTCACAGGACCATGCCTGGAGCTGGCTGGTGGCACCAGGACTGATGGGAGCCTGAGACAGCTTTTGAGTTTCAGAAGTTGTAGCATATTGATCTGACAGGCAGAGGAGTGACTGTCTGTGTGGAGGCTCTAGGGAAGTATTTCACAGGGTTGGAAGCTTCTTAGGCCCATCTCAAATTTTCATTTGAGTTATCTTAATAGGCTTTTCCCATCAAGCCTCCTGGGGTTTAAGGAAAAAAAAAAAAGGATAAAAATTAATTCAGGTTCATGTTCTTTTGTGACTGCTCCTACTGAGCACAATAAACTGACATGCTGCTTTTAATTAGCATTTAGTTAACTGCTCATTTTTGTGCAGAAACTGTGCACCAACTCCAGTGAACACAAAGGTGCTCAGCAGAGGACAGGGAGATTCTGCCTGTGGAGGATTCTGACAGGGTGGAATTATTTAAATAGCAACCCTTTAGGTTCAGTGCTCGGGGTCTCTCTGATTTGAAACCATACAGACAGAAACAATGGAATTTGAGCAGAAATCTAATTATCGATAACTCACCTTAGGCAACAAACTTCAAATCACTATCAAAGAATAGAATAACAGAATATGTGGAGTTGAAAGGGACCAATAGGGATCATCAGCATCCAGTTCCTGGCCCTGCACAGGACAGACCCAAGAATCACACCATGGGCCTGAGAACATTGTCCAAATGCTTCTCCAGTAGTGGCTGTGCATTAGAATGTAACAGGGTCGTACCAGGACACCACCAGCACAACCCAAAACTGAGCTCAGCAACCAGTGCCCAAACCCACAACAAACAAATAAAGTTGAAGACTAACAAAAAATTAAAGATAATCTATGCAAAAAAGGGAATTAATCCATCTGTTGGCTGAATTCATGAACAGGGCAATAAGACTTCTCCACAGACTTGCAGATGGGCATCACCACATACACAAACTTGTAAGATGACCTACTGGTATGTGAAACTTGCAAGTCTTTTCAACTGAGGTAAAAATGCAGCTCTCGCCTTTTCTTTCACGAGTTGGGAAATCCTGAAGCAGTATTTTCTTTCCCAGGTTTAAGAAAATATTGATGACCTCCTTGTTTGTCCCACCTGCTGTTCTTGGTGACTATTCTCCAGACAGGAGCCAAACCCAACGGTGAGCTGCATTAGTTGGAAGCCTCTGATAATTTTCCAATACCCTGTCTTTATTATCATGGGAAATTCAACCACAGAAGCTGTCTTTGAAAAAAAAAGTTTAACAATTTCTTCCAGACAGAAACAAGGCATTTATGATTTTAAACTCAGATAGGAAAGCAGGAAATTTTTACCATTATTTAATTATTAATACTGCTAAGCATAGCTTGTTGTACCTGAGAAAATCTGAGTAATAACCATCACTGAACGTAACTTTTTACATGCCTTGTAAAACCAGGGCATTTTTGAGCACTGAAAGGTTGCTGGAAAGTCAGTCAGCACTACCAGAGTATCATTTAATTATCATAAGCTTGATTGTATTATTTTCATAAAGAAAACAGTTGCAAAAGAGACAAAAAAGGGATGCATTGTTGCAGAATAGTAAAAATTGCAGTTCAAGATATTAATCACACTGAATCCCGTGAGTTTTTGGCAGATAATAAATGTGTGATAGATTGATCTCTAAAATCGCATGCATATTATGAGCATAATCCTCACTTTAATGCAGGGTCATAGAATTTTACAGCCTAATAAGCTTGCAAAGTTTCACCTGGAACATCAAAACAATTGCTAAAAGCATAATAAATTCTACAGCTAGCCATCTGCTTACCCTCCTGACCTTTCAAATCTTATAAAAACACAAGCTCATAATTTTTCACTCTATGAATTTCAGCCTTTTTTTTTTTTTTTTAAATACAGTATATTCAGAAGGTTACTTCATTTTTTCCATGTAATAAAGGGGATCCATTCCATCTGATAATATTTTGTGGCAATAGACATTTTTTCTTGAAAGGATTTTGAGTGCTATCTCTGGATCTAATGGGATTGTGGGGCATTGCCAGTTGTTTTATCTGGTTGGAAGCATTTATTTTGAGTCATGCTCTTCTTCTACGAGTTCACCCATCAGTCCCTATTGGAAATTACATCCAACAACTGCTCTGGAAGAAGATTAAATAGCACCAGTGTCTGTTTCCTGCCTTAATCTTTGGTATTGTGAATCACTCTGCTTTGTTTTTCAGAAAGTCATAAAGGTTAAGGTTTCCTATTTCTCAGCACTGAAATATTGTCTCTTCCCCTGAAATTAATATTTCTATTCCAGATAGACAATTGAGAATATAAAACGTATTGGTACTTTTTTTAAGACATTGTACTACACCAATACTTTTATGTTGCCAAAACCCCTATACAGGATGTGTTTTATTTCTGAAGTGACGTAAGTTAATAGGCAAATTATTGCAAATATGTTCCCTCGACCTCACTGATATGGACAGGAAGGAAAACCAACAAGAAAACATATACAAGAGAAAACTAAAAATTATCAACACAAAGAAAATAAATGAGGGCTTATGCATATAGAAGTTTAGGAAAATACAGCTTGGAGACATCAGCAGATAGAAAGAAAATGCCAAGGAACATCCTAGAAACAACTAACAAGCAACAGCAATCAGGGCAAGGGCTTTGCACTGATGTGGTCTCTGTGAAACACACCAGAGGACAGCATCCTGTTAGGATAAAGCCCATCAGTTCTCTGATGAACTCACTGGTAGAAAAATATTCCCTATCTTCCAATGCCTGTAGTCCTTAAGGAAGGACTGCTCTTTCTTCTCTGTCACAGAGAGACCTGCTGTCCCCCAGGTTGTAGTGGCCAAAGCATTAGTTGGGAGGGACTCAGTCAGATGATGTCATTTTAATTCTTTCCCTAAAAGTGATATTCACAATTTTTTAGGATTTTTTTTTAAGTTTTTCCCCTATACCAGTGGGAAGTACAATATGCATGTTCATATGGATATCAAAAAGCCACTACTTAATGTTCAGAAATACAAAGTGAAAAAATTCACTCAAATTAGTTCTGACAGTTCTTTCAAAGACTCTACGTTTATCCTCACCAGTGAATAACTACAAGAATTATAAATCCACATGCAATTCTGAAAGTTTTGATTTTCAAAAAAACAACAACAAAAAACTTTTTTAGATTAGCATTACCTATTCTTCCCTGTCCCAAAATTCATTTATAGTAATTTTATTTTCTCCAGTTTCCTGACAAGGGGAAATCTGTGCAGTCTCTCCATATGGCTGTCTCCCTTAATAACCCTTGAACTTTCTGGTCACTTTTAAAAAGGCATAGCTTTCAGAGGTGTGAAACCACTGCAAATATAACGAAAACAGTTGACTGCTGAAAGGGGATCCAAATTATTGCCTCAGCTGAGGGAAAGATCTTCCCCCATTCTCAGAGATAAGAGCCAGCAAATCAGCACACATGTGCTCTGAATGAGCCACAGCAATTTGTCCAGCCAAATGAACTGGGGATGCTGCAGGGAGATAGGCTTCCTGCAAGAAGGAGATTGTCAAGGAATAATGAGAGAACCAGAGGAAACTGGTTGTAACTGGCAGTAAGATGATATTAGGGAATATAAGGTAAAAATCATGGAAAGAATGATTTTTAAAACCAGGTTCTGCTCACAAAACAATTTTTCTTTAAAATAATAATGAGACTACAGTACATTAGTTCATCTCTTTATGAGCTTTCCTTTAAAATACTTCTAAATTAAAGGTATGATTCAGTGTTTAAAAGAAACAGGAGAACACCTGCCTTTGCACTATACTGTAATGTGCAGGATGTAGGAATCCACTTATGAGAACCATGAAGTCAGAATATGTGTCAGGAGAAAGAGCTCTCATTGAATTGGAATTCTTGACACATTCAGTGAATTAAGGTGGCTCACTGTTCTGTTTGCCAGCAAAATGACTCTTTGCTAATAAATCTGCCAGCTGTACTGTGTTAGCAAAGCATTAAATACAAACTCCTCCATAAGAAAGTGTGGACACTTCCAGGGGCTCTCCCAGCACAGGAGAGGAGTGACACTGGCAGCTGTGGAGAAGGACAGCTGAAGAGAGCCACTAGGAATACTTTGGAATAGGAAGAAACAATGGGTTAAACTAGCATTATCTCCTGTTCATTGCAGCCAGTGAAACAGAGGATGAACCATGTAATGCCATTTCTCCTTTGTCACAGCTGCAGTCACAAGGCTAAGGCACCTGGACTCAGTTTGTCTTGGTCTCTATGTAATGTGCTGTCAGCTCCTGCAGCCTTTTAATTTGTCGTTATTTTGATTGGGAACCTCACTCTCATCACAGTAAATATGGTCAGAAGCAACATTATCTTACACATTTCTTATGCCACCTGTCCAAGTCAACAGCACCAAGGTGATTTCAGAGTGGTTAAGGCCCATGAAAATGCAGTACCTAAAGGCACATTGCCCCATTATTTACTTGCTACCTTTTCTGCAGATGGAACTGCATTTGTTGGCAGGAGCTGAAATGTGGCCTTTTCTAGAATGTCACCCTTCTAAAACTGACATTATTTGCCTCAGTTCAAAATTTATCTATTCCAAAGCTCGTTTTCTTCTCGGCTTGAACCTAAAACACAGGCCCAGAATCCTTTCCTGTGTCCCTTTTCTATGAAAAATAAATAGCCAGTGCCAAAGTTATGTAAAACCTCCATTCTCATCTTTGGGGTAAAATTGTGACCTGGATAAAAGTGTATCCAAGCCTAACTCATAACCTACTCTGCAACAAGGAGAGCTGCCCCCATACAATGCAGAGCATCAGGGGAGGTCAGGCTGGTTGAAAATCAGTTCAGTGAGTAGTTCCTATTGGATACAGACAAATATTGTTAATTGCCATTTCATTTTTCCATAGTTTAGGTTTGCTTCTCTTCAGAACATCCATTGGAGAAGAAAAGACAATTCTTGGCTTCCTACAACAGCCAATATTTTTCTGGTGTAAGTCTTATTGGGTCAGAGGACAAAGAGAAGCACTTTAACCTCTTTCCTTCATAAATAAAATTCAAAAAAACTTCTCCTGGAACAGATCCAGCTTGGGGAGAAAGGGAGAAGCCCTCCAGAATAGCACAGGAAAGAAATGGCATTTGGGAAGAAGAATCTTTCTTTAAGGATAATCCAAACCAGGTCAGGTTTGGCCATGTCTCTCACGTTATGTGCTTTTTGGTCACACAGCCTTCAGTAAGGAAATGTGGTGGCTGGGAAAGGACAAGTCGCCCTGGAAATTAATAAACATCCTGAGTATCAGCAACAGTTGCCATAGAATGTACAATATCACTTGTAGCACACAGGTCACTGTGCTCTTTTGATCTGTTAATTACTGACAACAGCTTCAGCTGATAATTCTGAAAGACATGGGAAACTGTGTTCTTAAAAAATACCATTAAAAATTTAGTGAGAGGGGGTTTGAAACCAAGAAGAATGGATACTAATGGTGCAGTAATTAAGTAAACCAGAGATGATGAAAGCTAAAGAAAAAATTAGGGCTTAAATAAATAGAAAAGGAAACAAAGTTCAAATCATGATTACCTACAATTTCAGTCATTCCACTTCTCATTTAATCCACTTAAGCCTGGAGGGAATGGATAGCAGTTAAGATTTGTTTAATGGCACAATAGGAAACTGGGTTTCATCTTTCTTCACATTAGATGTGAGTGAGATTATTTCTAACACTTAATTCTAAGTAAGCAGAATTATTAATTCAGGATTCCGAACATAAAAAGACAGAGCAGAGGTTCCATTTCTAGCGGAAAAAAATTCTGTGGCACGTCCAAAGAGTCTGACTAGTTGGCATTGTGATTTGGAAAGTCACAGAATGGATTGCTCAGTCGAAAAGGGATCTCGCTGGCACTGTGTTTGTGGCCCATTAGCACCGCAGGCTTGAGTGGGATAAATTCAGTTTAGCAGGAGAATATGCTCAGTGTTTAATACACTTGGAGAGAGATTCCTTCAACGTGCTTCCCTCACTCCTCATTGCAAGCAGGGTCCCTTTGTGTCCCAGGGAACAAACCTCACATTTATGCAAATACACTGAGAAAGAATCACACTCAGACAGAAGCACAGATGCTGCAGCCCTCAGACACAAAATAACCATGAAAAAGGAGCTCATCAGAAGTGCCTGGACAGTAAGTTCATCCTCACATTTCAGATGTCTGTGTGCTGGCATTAAACAGACTTCAGAAACATGCTCTATCTGCACCTTCTTTCATTCTGTGAGACACTTGTCAGCCTTGATGGTTCAACCAAATTTGAATAATTCCTGTTCTTCCACACTGATAGCAGGTTTGCTTACAGGAAAATTATTTTATATGCAGAGGATAAAATCACAACTGTAATTCAACCAGAATACAGCTGATTAAATGCAACAAAATAATACCTTGTTTTGTTGTGAATAAATACAGTATTATAGTCACATGCTTCAAATAAAAAAATCAAACTCATATTACATATGCTTTATATTTACTCCACATAGGTTTCATAATATTTTCTACTCATTTGGTTTTATCCTTCAATAACATAATTCTTACACACTGGACGTCATTTGGTAGTCACTGTATATAACAAAATCTTAAAGACCAGATCCAGTATCACAGCCTGACTTCTAGGAATTACATCCTTAAAGGGGAGGAGGAAATGAGAAAAACTGAATAGACCATTGAGGTGAATGATTATTGTTGAAGGAAATACAAGTTATTCTTTTCCTTTGGTCTGTTTTGTGGCACAGTTGAGAAGCTCACTGAAAATCAATACAAATTGTTATTAAACAAACAAATTGCTACCAAACCAAAGACTATATTTAGAATAATGTAAAAAATAGAAATAATCCAAAATCCATACATGCAATTGTTGATTTTCCAAAATGAAAACTACTTAATAGCCTTAGAGAGCTACATCAGTAAAATCATATTCTCATACAACCTCCTGTGTCATCCTGGGCTGCCCTCCCTTTCCAAATTCCAAAGCTGAAGGTTTGATTCTCAAAGTTGTATTTGCCCTCCATAACAGCCAGCACTTTCCAAAAACAATTTTAACAAGAGCTCTCCACACCAAAATAAACTAGATCTCCTTCTCCCCTTTTCTCCTTGGAAACAAACTCACTTTGAGATGGGATGAAGTTCTGTCTTGAATTGAAAGTGAATGAGATTAATCTAATCCTAAGGCCTGCTCAGTCTCCAAGGCATACAGCATTTTGTTTTGCAGCCACACTACTTGCAGCAAGTGAGGAGGATCCTCACCACAAAACAACTCAGAGTCTGGGAATGTTGTCCAGCAAGGTGAAGTGCTCAGAGAAATCGAGAATTTCATGCAAAGTTTCACTCACAGAGTTTATGAAAAGACTATTACAAAGTAGAGTGTGGGTATGATAGGTTGCTCTACTAAAATAATCAACACAATGGTGTAAAGTTTGTGTTTGCAGACTGAACAGTAGATGAATACAGAGGGACAGGATGGCAGCATGAATACTGAGGGTGTATCTTTATATTGCCTATAATGACATTCATCCCAAATGCCAGCAGCAAGTTTGCTCTCCATGCTGAATCCTTGATCTGGAATCTGTTTCACTGCACCAAAGGACAGCTTGTGCTACCTGCTGCTTGCTTCTCTATTAGCACTTCAAATGGTCCTCATTCTCTAAGAAAAGTAATACCAGAAACCAAAGAATGCTCAAATCTAAAGTCACATCAGCAACAGTAGCCAAACTAGGAAAAGAGAAGATGTGTTAATTTCTCTGAAAGGGCCTAATTATGAGGAAAAAATGGGGTATTCTCCTTGTCAAAACACTAAGCACTACCTGTGCAAATGCATGTACAAAATTATCTACTCCAAGAAAACATGGCACTATTCCCCTGGAGAATTAAAAAACCTAGAGAAGTTTCAGGATGGGGAAAACTTTTCACGTTTTCACTGAGATATCCATCTTGTCAGGGTTGTTCCTTGTAAGCTCTTACGTTAATACAAACAACCAGCCAAAAAATACCATAGAGGATATTTGGGTTTTTGTTGTTGGAAATCCTCCTTACTATCTTTTCCTGTCTTTGGGCCTCCTTTTCTCCTCATTATTTTCTGAGTTCATTCTGTTCTGACTTAAAATTTAAAACACAGAAGATGGGGCAATTTGTCAGCTTGCTGAAGTGAAAAGCATAAATCTTGAGGGTAAGATCCTCAGGCAGTATAAATGTATCAGAGCCATAAATGAAGAAATCCCAGTGATGTACCAGGGGGCAGCTCCCACCTCCTTCCATTTGTCCATGGGGCATAAGGGCTGGCAGGTATGGGGTTGGGTTTTTATTTGAAACCTGTATTGTTCTAATCAGCTCTCTACTTAATGAGTGACAGTAGATGAACTACGTATGGTAATAGATGCATAAACAAACGAGTTATGGATAGAGAGCTGCCATCACCTTATCTCTCTTTTTAAATACACACTTGAAGGATATAGACCCATAGAAAAGCAATTATCAGAACATCCTGGTGCTCAATAATACATTAAATGCAAGGTGTATGCTGCCCCTGGAATATATGTGTGAGTGAACAGTAGCACTTCTTATTTACAAATACTTAAGGTAGAGAGCCAATATTCAAGGGTACAGTTGCCAAGTGTCTGTCCAAGGCCATACCACATAAGGTTCTCATTTGTGAAAGCGTTGTAAAGGAGGTCAAGACTTAATTTGCTTAGATTTTTGGGTCTGTCACTCTTTATTCAAAATCTGTAGAAAAACCACACACTTGTGGTAGATGCTGTAACAATCTTGCCAGACCAAAAAACAGAACAGCAGCAGAATTGAACACCGTGCATTAGTATGACAAGTAACAACCTTCAGAGCAGAGATTGCACTACCTACAGGCTACAGCACAGCAAGAAAAACCTTGCTCTTGACTGCATGGCTCACATGATTAGTCATTTTTAGTGGTCTGCTGAAATTAATTTTCCTTGTAAAAGAAGTATTTTTATTTCCTATTCACTATATTGGCTTACAGTTATTTATTTCTTTTAAGCTTTAAAACACAATTCCACTAATCACACAGTTACTCACTTTGAGACAAGGAAATTGTTATAGCATTTATTCATATTTATCGTTACTCCAAGAGTTTTATAATCATTATAGAAGTCACCATCAACCATATTACTAAAGTACACAATTTTTTCCTCAGTGCTTGACATCTCTGATTAATAAAGTTAAAGGGTTGTAGATGGCCTCTAATTTCCCAGCCCATTGCTGGCTTTCCTTTGCATGCATCAGTGTATTCTATCTAAATCCTCATGCTCCACATTCCACTGCCTGCAGGAGACAGAAGCTGTGAGCAGCAGAAAGACCATGTTCCCTAGTAACATACACCTTCCCAGACTGCATTCCTAATCGTGTTGTGAGGATTTTTCCTGGCAGATATGCAATTACTGCTATTTCACGTGGCCTCTCCTCTCATGCAGGGCAGGAGCCCTCACTTGTGGTAGCTATTTCCTATTAACCAGTGTTGCTGACTGGTAACATTCTCCTTTTCACCGAACGCACCTGCTGTTTCACATGATGAAACCCAATACATTCTCAGCTTCCTACTGCACATTGATTACAAACCCCTACTCAAGTATCTTAAAGCTGAACACATTAAAGGCCATATTTACTCACATTTGTTCAGGTTCAGTTCATGATATCCTTTTGCACCATTCTAAATGTTCACTCTGCTTTTCCCACTTCTCTGCCCTGAAATGACAACTTTGGTTCTTCTGACACACCTGAGGATCTCAGAGCAGTGAGCTTCCACAAGGTGCTGCTAGATATATAAACTATGTCTGTATATTTTTGTCTGTCTAGAAGATCACTTGTGTTATACATAAAGGCTGAAGGAAAAATTTGAGTGCTGCTTTGCATTCTCAGGTTAATTATCATCAAGGCACATCCTTTGTGTTGCTCTAGAAATCAGAAACAATCACACCATTTCTTCTCATTTGAAAATAAATATAGATCATTTTATGTGGCCTCTAATTCACTGATATTATCCCAGCCTGAAAATCAGAACATGAAAGGACAGAAATTAAGTGAGGGAAATTAAAGGAAGGACAAAAACACAGGCTTGTGTGTGTAGAAAGGACTGCCCATGTTTTCAGATGATACAGGTATCCACAGGGCAGATGGAATAATGTTTGTGTGATGCTGAGACTTTTAGACTGTTAAAGTTGTTTTGGTTTTTTTTTAAAGACTATTACTTTGGGATGCACAATCAAAAAATAACACTACCCCCCAGGCTTCCTAGTGAGTGCTCCTATGACCCTACATCCCAGAGCAATACCACTTCTTCCCTAGAACAGACTCACTGCAACCTTAATGACTCCTGACATTTTCCCATCAGGTTCCCACTAGAAATTCTGTATGAAAATAACTGAGGCAAAAAGAGTTTGGCATCAATGTGGGTTGAAGCTAAGAGCGATCTCAAGAATTTAAATCCATGATCATTGAGATTCAAGAAATTATATCCAATATGAGAATATCTACTGGCTACAAAGATTCCTACCCAGAAAAGAGCAGGATAGTTTGAGTCTTTGTCCAAAATCTTTTAATGGACAGTATTGGCAGAGGAAAAATTAGCATTACTAATACTCTGTATATTTATAAATGTTAATGTTGATTTAAATTCCACATTCCTAACACACCATTCCTTTTTTTCCCAGATGGAGATTACTTGCAACACGCTACATTGTGTGTCATCATCTTGTACTTCCCAATCCCCTCAGAGACCCTCCAGTTGAAGGATTTTTTTGGGGTTTCTTTCCATTCTCTGGGACAAAGCAGTATGGGGGAACCTTCTCTGTCACTAAATGATGTTATTTAACTAGAGTTTATCACTTCTAGCTACCAGGACACCAAAGGACAACTTAAGGGGGGAAAAAATTGAAATACCAAAACCAAGAGAGAAGGGATGGATTATTCTGAATGTTCTGTATCCCATATAGACCCACTCAACCTGCCAGCTTTTCCAGGGCACATTTGAAGACTGAGGATGGATGGTAACAGGTTTTCACAACACAGGGTGCAGGGAAAAGAAATATCACAAGCAGGAAAAAACCAACTCTCTTCAATGACAAATGACCCAATTTGTTCCTCCCTAGTAACTGTGGCAACTTGGTACAGCTTTGCAAATCTCTGTCATTGCTGCTGCGAATTGGTTGCTTTAAATGGATCCTCACTTTTCCTAAAGCAAGGCATGGCAAATTGCCTGTAAGTAGTTTTGGGTCAGGTACACCAATTTTCAGCTTGAAATTGCAATTATTTTTTCCAGCTTTCACTTCCTCTCACGTAGCCTTTGCTCAGCTTAAAGAGAGTCAGCATATATAATAATTTGCATTGCAAGGAATGTGATACAGCAATTAGAGAGGATGAACGTTTCAGATCAGGTTCCTTTCAGTTTGATTCTCTTCTGATACTTTTACTGTGGTTTTCCAGATCACACCCTCAGCTCCTGCATTTTCTAAAATCTGGGCAGCCTTTCAATTGTCTGACCTTTCAGTAAGCCTTGCTTTCTCCAGATACTAACATTGAATATAATTTCACTCTATTCAGTATTAATAAACTGTAAACTACATCATTGCCTATTCCTGGCAAAGTGCCTGAATTAAATAGCTTTCTTAATGTATCTTCTATCTGTATTAGAACTATTTAAAAGCAATATGCCAAGTGTGCTGATGATAAAAAGACCATTTTTCATTCATCTGTTTGCTTTTAAGCTCCACATATTCCGTGTGAATATTTTCCTTAGCATAAGCAGTTGCCAGTAGGAGTCTTTGTACTTAAAATACATAAATTACTATTTAGCTTTACAAAGAAACTACTGTTTTCCTGAGCAAGACTGTCAATTCTCCTTAGATGGTAAAAACCGCATCTATCCCCATGCTAGTGAAAAATACCCATTTGGACAACTGATGTGACAGAAGTTTTCTTTGAACTACTTGTACCGGTCTGATCACTTTTGGAAAATATCAATTATAATTCATATAGTTGCCCAGGAGAATTTGTTTTAAGTGAACAGATGTTAGCTAGAAAACTTGGAAGAGAATAATATTGAACCTTTGTATTAATGTTCACTATAAAAACATAACAGTAATCAGTAACCATCCATAATCAACAGTTAAGCTCATTTTTTACACGTCTGTAAAGAGCTGAATAGTGAAATCCTGAATCTTGTATCTTGTGATTATTTTAATTTGAACTCTGAACCAGAGGGATTCAATTCTGAAGCACAAGAGAAGCCCCTTTTCCCACTTGGTTAACAGAATTATGTCAGGAGTGAGTTTTCTGTTGGGTACTTAACAGATATTTTGGACGCAGTTGCCAAGTTTGTATCTTTCTGTATGAGGGAGAAAGAAAGAATGACAAAAATTAAGACCCAATAACTAGAAAATATTCTGTCTAAAGAGGAAAAAGTGTCCCCGGTTTTAGAAGGCTTTACAAACACACAAAACAACCAACACCAACCACACATCAGTCTGGAGCCCAACAACGTAAATGCTGAAGAGCAAAAATATAATTTCAGCCCTTTTACATCAGTAGAGAAAAAACCTTTCTGAAAATCTGGAAGCTCTTCACTGCTTAAGAGCCCAGACCTTGGGTTTTCAGGTGGCAGCTTGGGAGGACCTGAGGCTGATTGTGCAGCACGTGGCACACACCGGAGACAGGCAGGGCTCTTCCTACACTGCAGTCACGTTGTTAAGTAATGAAATACTGATTTGCATCTTTACCCAGTAAAATTTCACATAAATATAGGTGCTGAAAATGTAACATTATTTATGGATAACAGCTGTCATATTCCCCAGCTGTTTGCTTGTTGCCTGATATAACATATGTTAATTTAAACTTTCACCAAATGTCATGGATTGTTTGCAGTCCTCCAGCTGCAGCTTGGCAAATTTTTCCTTTAGGTTTCTGTTGGCTCTGGGAGTGATTACACAGACAGCCCATAACAACATAAACAAGTCTTGTGTGGCTGCTGAGCTGATCGTTAACTCGGCTAAGTGAATGCTTGCTGGAACAAGCAAAACAGGGAAAGTATCTCACTTATTTTCATTTCTCTGAGGTATTTTTGGATGCTGTCAGTAGAGAAAGCGCAGGGGACACCAGAGTCAAAGAAATCTTGAAGGGAAAAAGTGCATCACGCAGAACAGATTTTTATTTCCTCACTGGTGCTAAATTAAACTAAGTATAATCTACATTTTTAGATAAATTGTATTCCACACAGGATGTCAAAAGTGACATCCTCAGTTTAAAAAGGCAACCACAAAAATTTAATTGACCTAACGTAGCAGGACTGTGAAATAAACTTTACAATCAATAAAAGTTTTCCATATAATATGAAAGAAAAAAAAATAGTACAAACGGAATATCACACTCTGTGCACAACTTCTAATGCACTGCATTGCGCAGTAGGGAAAAACCCACATAGCAATGAATAGTCTAAAGCAGAAAAATGAAGGTGGAGAAGAAAACAGCAAGGAAGATTGGGCAGAACTTGTCAGGCATCTTGGGTTTCTTTCTCATGGGAAGCTTTCAATCAGAATAAATACCATCTACATGCTGAAAACAAAGGCTGGTACAGAAGGGAGGCTCTGATTTCCTGTACAAGAGCTTTTCCATCCCTTCTGTACCATGCTGCCTCTTCCACAGTGGGACATTGGCCTTTCTCCAAAATGTGCAAATACTAAAACACCTCCTGCTTTCCCTGCTCAGAAATGATATTTAAATTACACTAAAGGTCAGCCTTGGCAGGCAGAACAACTTATATCTGCTTTTCAGAGCAGGGTAAAGATCAATATACAGAAATGGGACTTAGACAAACGTAAAAATGATAAGATGATGCCAGCAAGAACAATACAAATATTGATCAATTTATTTATGAGAGTGAGCAGAAAAGGAGAAAACATCATCTGTGGTGACAAACTGACAAAGATGCTGGCAGCTAATAAAATGGATGATAAGATAGGAAATAGTTCTTTTTCTTATTATTTACCTTTCCTTAACTCCACTTTGTATTACCTCTCCACTTCTCTTCCTGTTCTCAAATCACATTTTAAACTTACCACAAATCAAAATCTCAATAAACAGAATATGTTTTAGATTATTACGATGCCAAACCTCTGTAGGAGTAAAGGATAGTGGAGATACAGAATTGCTATATTAATTATACTAGAATTAAGGTACTTTCTGTATCAAATAAAGTTGCAGATCAGAGAGCTGCCTTGCGCTGTGGTATAATTTGCCACAGACTACAATTACGTATTTTAACCTATACCTGTAGAAAAAAAAGTAGTTAATATAGGTGTAAGAGGCTTCCATTTCAATTTGGGTAAATCAATGCACTTATATGTGCCACAGAACCCCAACTTTTTCCTGCATAGTTGGCTTTGTGTCACTGAGAGAGTCACAGGACCAGCCTGTGAGAATCACTGTGCAAAGTGGCATCTGTCTGCAAAGCACCCAGGGGACAAACATTCCCCACTCTGGTACTCCTGCGAGAGATGTTCCTTCACTCACTAAAGTGTTATGGGACATTTTAGCTTTTCTTCAGTAAGGATGTTTGCTCCAGATAATTCAGTCCTGATCAACAGAGAGAGGGTCAGTATCCCCCACATCTCTCTCGCAGACCTCTCCTACAAGAACACTTCTTCAGTGAACAATTCCTCCCTTCAGCAGCATATGCAAAAACTGGAGCACTCAATCCTCCTTTTCTATAGCACTCCTCTGCCAAAAGTTGCTGAATTAGAGAAGGCTTCTAGCTTGTTAATATCCTGCCAACTGACACAAAAATTAAATTTCATCCAGTTGAATAAGCCTCATTTAGTCAAGGCCCATTTACAATTTTTTGGAAAAGCTTGATTGCACCACCATAGTTAAATACAACAGCTTATCTTTGATAGAGTCACCATATCCCTAATATTGACTTAATCCCTGAGCACATATCTTAAGGGAATGGATATTGCTGAAGACTGATTCCACAAATGATGGTGCAAGAAACTCATTGCAAAATATCGGGGTTCTTTATTCTTTCTTTTTATTCTTAATTCTTCAATCCTGAAGACCACATCTGTTGCAATGCCATCTTAGTCTTCCTCCAGAAGCTTTAGTTCTCAGATTATCTGGGGTGGTTTTGTTTCTGCTTCCAAGCTGAAGCTTGTGTTCATGATTTCCTGATTAATGCCCACAATGAAAATACTACAAGCAGAACAAAGAATGGAACTGAAAATGAGATGCAGCATGTGACTTAACTCAAAGATGACTTCTCCCTGGAGAGACAGTTCATCCAGACTGAATCTGAGCACTTTATTTGCTCCCAGATACACGTCCCTTGAGAGGTGAAGACTTCTTTCCAGGTTATGCAGGTCCCATGTTGTAGCACCCTTTACCAAACACAGTGGGAAATGTGACATTTTGTTGATACAGTCCATAATGGATAGAAATGAAGGACAAGAAAAATAGTTTGCTTCCACTAGTACCCACAAGAGAACTCTGTGCTACCCTTGCAGAACAATTCAAACCTTGACCGTGCTCCTGTTACAGGTTCAGACATATTTCATTGAAGAAATACATTAAAACTTAATATAATTCTTAAATATTCAGTTGCTTTATCACAGGAACATTTTCATGCTTGTATTTTGCTTGTATAGAAATTATTTCAATTAATTATTCCACTAAAACATTTATTTTCAAAGAGAAAATGCTAAAAGCACTTAAGTAACTGCAGTGTGTCTTTAAAGCTGTACAATATGTTATAGGTTTCAGAAAAGTTCCATTACTACAGACTTACTCTAAAAATCATAATTTGACATAATAATCAGGCACTGACACATTACTAGACCTCTTTATCAGAGCATCAAAATTCAATTGAAAAAACAGACAAAAAAAGAAATCATTGACAGAGTTGAAAAGAAAACGTGTGAGTGGGGAGAGACGAATATCTGAAGGAGTTTGTTATTTGCATTATAATAAAATAAGAATTTTTGTGAAAGCAGCAAGTGAATTTGCATGGAGGGGAGTGTTGAGAACACCTGAAATCCTTTTATTGAAAACCTTTGAGGTATCTCACAAATACTGCTGGTTAGAGATGTCAGGAATAGTTCTTTCAGCGTAATGAAAACCAAAGAGAGACTAGAGCTACTGCCATGTGATGATCCTGCCCTACATCTGCCAAACCTTTTGTTACTTGCCTGTCTTGTCTTGCAGGTTATGAACAAGACAAAACTTTTATCTGTGGAAATTGAACCACATCTCTTTGAGCTACCTCTGTAGCACGCAGTTAGCTCTGGTGAGTCCAGCATCTCTCTCCTGGCATGCGTCAGCAGGGACAGAGACCTCTGTACAACACCTGCCACCCCTGCAGGGACCTTTCAATTCAGCCAGGGTGTAATAAATGAATCAGTTTTGGGGTGTTGATTGTTACTGTTTGGATGAGATATAAAAGAGGGGAGTTGATAGTTGAATAAATGGGCATGTTAACTGAGGATATTGCAAGACTGTCCGGGTGTAATATCAGAGTGTGAGCACCAGGTGGAGAGACAACTAGGGACGTGATGACATGATGGACTAAAAAAATTACCTCATGCAGGTGATGTCAACATCTTGGACTGCTACTGGATAAAGGATTATCCAATCATTCGACACCCTCGGGAAATGATTGGACAAAAATGCATCTTGATAAAGACCAACAGAACCCCTGGAAGCGAGCCAACCAGAAGGATCCAAAATCCACCCATTGTGAACGGACAGAGGGCATAAAAATGGACCTGGGACTTTATCCGGGGTCCTCCTGCAGAACTTGGGGTCCAAGGGAGCACCCAGTGGGTTGCACTGTCCTTTTTTGTGTGTTGGTTTACTCTGGCTCGTCATGCAGAGCCTGGGCTTATCCTGGGTTCCCACTCTCAGTTGTTAATAAACAAACGAGTTGGCTTTTCTTTTCAGAAAGTCTCAGCCTCGTTTACAACAATTCTGGGGACTCATCTGGGATAAGCCACGCCCAGAGGCAGTCCTGGAGAAGGACAGGTCTGGAAAAAACTCATCTGGCAGATTTTTGCCACCCAGAGTTTGGACTTCTTCGAGACCGTGGAAGGACAGCTAGCTTTCCCGAGTAACGGCTGAGAGCACGACAACCCAGAGGGGGAGAGCCCTCCGAGAGGGAGCGGGGCTCGCAGATACGCAGGTCAGTATTGCAAATGGGGTGAGGCATAAGGGGGTGCGAGTGTGTGTGTCAGGGCAGCCGGCTGGAGTGGAGTGGGCTCCCGGAGTGGAGTGTGGACCTCCAAGTAGGAAGAGGGAAGCAAGTGATAACGAGAGAGTGTGGTACCTTAGGGACCCCAGGAAGGGGGAGACAGGGGAGTACTTCCTTTTTGCCACCCTTACCCGCTTAGGCTCCCACTCCTCTGTGGTTGGAGGCTCCGAGGGGTGGCTTTGCACTGGGTGTGAGGGCTGCTGGACTCTTGGGTGGGGCGCCAGCGCACGCAGTGAGATCCCAACGAGGAGGGCACAGTAGCCTCACCGGCCAAGGCTGCCTGGAGGGCAGTTCCTCAGGGCAGATCAAGCGGAGGTCTGGCACCCGGGGAACTAGGACCCTTGAGGTTGGAGATTGATAACTTCTGCCCGGAGACCATCAGGGCTGTGTGGCCACTGGACAGGCAATTGCCTCTTCTCTGGCAGGGGAAGAAGAAGGTACCCAACCCAAGGGGGATTAGCACCCTGAACTAGGGATCCTGAGTGTGGATTTGCAAGGGGGGAGGGATTTCTCATGATGCCTCAAGCTGGGATTCCTGTGTGCAGGGGGTTCATTGAGGGAGTGAGAAAAGTTCTTTGCAACGCAGTGACAAGCCGGGAAGAGCGGGGGCCACCCGTTGTGAGAAGCTCCCTCACTCACTAGAGTGAGAGGAGGTGCTAGAACCTGCCAAGATAGACATAAATAAAACAGAAATATAAAACTTATCCCTAAGTGATTTTATCTTTTAATTTGGAACGCAAGAGTACTTGGGTGCATTCTGTTGGTAGTATTCGTTATATCTAAATACTTCTTTTATATCTACCTATCAGTGATATACACATATAAATTTTTTTTGTTTGAGAGATTGGTTTGGTTGCATAGTTGCGGGAGGCCTGATAGGCGAGGTTCTGAGGTGAGGCTTATCCAATAGTCCTCAGGCCACCTATTAGGGGGAGAGTGTATGAACATGGACTATTTAGTTTGTGTAGGTGCTTTTATTTGTTTTAGAGTGTATTATACAAAGATAGGTTTGTGTATCTGTAAGAGTGAGCTTGCTGGTGTGGTGTTGGGATTTTGTGTATCCCTTCAATATAAGGAGGTTTTAAATCTCAGAGCTGTTGGAGTGGTTGTTGGTAACTTTACCGGAGCGGTCAGGGCTTAGTGAACGGCTGTGAAGAGTAAATCTCACCAGCAGAGCGGTGACGCCATCTTGTAATTCTAGAGAAGGTTCTCACGACAGCTGAAGAGAACCATCCTACAATTTGTGGGATGCCCCCAGCTCCAGGAAGGGGTGGTGTTTTAAGTTATGGAAGGAGAGGGGCTGGAAAGCTTTAGGGTCCACCCAGTTTCTGGTAGCTTTTGAGGCTTGTTTATGTTCTCATGGTATTTTCCCATGGACCGCCATCTTTAGTTCCCACGATCTTTTTGAGATTCCCACGCTTAGTTTTTATTTTTATTTCTTTCCCTCATTATAGAGATACCTTGGGTTATCATTCTAGACCAGCAGTCTTATTAGTTTTCCTATATTAAAGAATTAATTTAAATATAGGACTTGAGTTATTTTGTAATTCTTTAAATATTTGAATTATAATTCAATTATTATTAAATCATGGGTCAGTGCACAGGGAAGAATTCCCAGAAGTTCAAGAAGGGAAAGACCAAGATAAAAGACATTTCTCCCAATAGTCCCTTGGGAGAAATGCTGGAAAATTGGGACAGTGATGACAACTTAAAGAAATTAGATAAAATAAAAATGATATAGGGTTGAGATTTGGTCAAAGGAGAGGATTCAAGAAGGACCCGTTTATTGGCCCTGGTATGGGTCTAAAGAAAAATGGTTATGTGTGGCCTTAAATAAACATTAATCTAAAGGAGTCCCAAGATGAGGAGGAGGTTCAATATGCAGCTTGCTGGCTAGAAAATGAGATTTGGGACAAAAAGATAAAGAGTGTACAAAATAGAAAAAGAGGTAGAAAAAGAAGAAAAGGAGGAAAACCCTAAGAGGGGATGGGATCCTTTAGATCACCTCCCACCTCCTTCTCCACCAACACCACCTATAGTTCACCCTCCTACCCCTCCAGTACTCCCTTCTAGTCAATCAATACCACTGCCCACACCTCCACCTCAGCCTCCTCCCGTATATACTAATCCAGAACCCAAAACCCCAATTGTCCGCCTGACACTGTTCCCCGCTTCTCTTGTAGTCCAGCCTTATTCTCCACATCCCTCCTTAGTACCCCAGAGTTTCCCTATGCCTCTTATTATGCCTCCTACATTTCAGTCTGTTCCCCTTAGTTTCTCTCTAATGTCCCAGTCACCTGCTGAGGAACCGGTTCCTAGTAGAGGAACTGAACAGGGAAGGGATGGATTCCAAGGTTCTTGGGAAGTTGATGGACATTGCTGTTGTAGGAATGCAGAAGTAGAGAAACAGGAAAAATCAGAAGGGAGTTCAAGTCAGTATAATTATAATACTCGGCATCAAGCAAAGTGCCAATCTAAGGAAGAAGTAGTGGAAAAGTTGTTGCCATTGAGGGAGGTACCAATGGGAGGTGCTAGGGGAGGAACTGGGTTTGTAAATGCACCATTAACAGTTTCTGAGGTCAGGAACTTTAAAAAAGAAATAAAGAGTTTATTAGAAGACCCTATAGGAATATCAAACCAGTTCCTAGGACCTAGCATATATACATGGGAGGAACTGAACTTGATTTTGGACATCCTTTTCTCCCTGGAAGAGATCCAATTAATACGTGCAACAGGGATGAGAATCTGGGAAAAGGAAAACAGAGTTGGTTCCTGAGGGGAGGAGAAGATGCCAAATAATCAACCAGATTGGGATCCTAATGAGGAGCTGGGGAGAAGAAATATGAGAGACTATAGATCTTCAATAGTAAGGGGAATACGAGAAGCAGTTCCTAGGACGAGTAATGCAAGACTAGCTTTTGATAGCCAACAGGAGAACGATGAGACACCTGGCACATGGTTGGAAAGGTTAAAAAGAAACTTTCGGTTGTATTCAAGTGTTGATCCAGAAAGTTCAGAGGGACGAATACTGGTAAAGATACAGTTTGTAACCAGAGCGTGGACTGATATTCAGAGGAAATTAGAGAAGATGGATGATTGGCAGGAAAAAGGCCTTAATGAACTGTTGAGGGAGGTGCAAAAGGTGTATTTAAGGAAGGAGGAAGAAAAGACTAAGACGAAGGCAAAGATTACGGTGGCCATAGCAAAAAAGAGCGTAGGAGCTGGGAGGGAAGAGACAAAAGGAGAAGTAGAGGAAAAAGGATGGCCAAGTAAGAGGAGGACACCACCCTGGGTTGAGATAGTCTGTAATTTTTGTAAAGAAAAGGGTCACACACAAAGATTCTGTAAAAAGCGGCAAATGGATGAAGCAATCGCAAAAGAACAGGACACCCTAGAGAGGATTTTAAAAGGAGATGGTTAGGGGTGTCAGGGGCTCTATGCTCTGGGGAAAGAGACTGGACATCAGATGGAGCCCCTGGTAAATTTAGAAGTTGGCCCCCAGAGTGAAGAATATGAGTTTTTAGTTGACACTGGAGCAGCTAGGTCATGTGCCTGGAAGCTTCCAGCAGGATGCAAATTAAGTAATCAAAAGTGCAAAATAAAAGGTGCTAAAAATGACCCATTTGATGTATTCATTATGGAACAAGTACAAAAAAAGGAAACTCTAGAGAGGGATGTGTAAGCCTGTTGTATATACCTAAGTTAGGGTGCAATCTCTTAGGTCGAGACTTGCAGCTACAATTAAGAATAGGTGTGGTGCCAGAAGAAGGGCGGATGGTAGCAAAGATAATGATACTAAGGCAGGAAGATGAAGAGGTGATAGATCCAAGAGTATGGGCGGAAGGAGGAGGTCATGGACTGTTGGATATCTCCCCCATAGAGATTAAAATGAAACCAAGTATACCACCAATAAGAGTAAAACAATACCCAATTTCAGCAGAGGAAAGGACTGACTCCAGTGATTAAGGACTTGATTAAAGATGGATTCTGGAACCATGTACGTCTCCGAATAACACCCCAATATTACCAGTAAAAAACCAGGATGGTACATATAGATTGGTAAGATTTAAGAGAAGTGAATAAACAAACTATTGCACAATATCCGGTAGTAACTAACCCTTACGTTAAGTAAGGTACCAGCCAGACATGAGTGGTTCAGTGTCATCAATTTGAAAGATGCATTTTGGGCTTGCCCACTGGGAAGGGAAAGGCAAGGGTGGTTTGCCTTTGAATGGCAAGATGAAGATACAGGAAGGAAACAGCAATTGCAATGGACTAGGCTACCTCAAGGGTATACTGAGTCTCCAAAATCTATTTGGTCAGGCTTTGGAGGGAATATTACAGCAGTTCATACCCATCGGAGAAGTACAGATTTTGCAGTACGTTGATGATTTATTAGTTTCAGGAGAACTGAAAGAAGTTCAGAGGACAACAATTAAGTTATTAAACTTCCTAGTGAAAAAGGTTTAAAGGTCTCAAAAAGGAAATTGCAGTTCATAGAGCCTGAAGTAAAATATTTGGGTCATTTAATTGGAAAGGGTTTTAAGAAGTTGGACTCGAGTCGTATACAAGGGATATTATCGTTGCCAGCTCCAAAGACTAAGAGAGACATAAGGAAGTTATTGGGACTAACTGGATATTGTAAACTGTGGATTGATAGACACATAGAATTGGTAAAATTTTTGTATGAAAAATTGGTAGGAGATGAGCCTGTAAATTGGAATGAGAGTGATGAAGAGAAACTAAGAATATTAAAAGAAAAATTGATGACTGCTCCAGTGTTAAGCTTGCCTGACTTAGGAAAGTTGTTTGAATTACTTGTAAATGTAGAAGAAGGAGTGGCTTATGGAGTTTTAGTACAAGAATGGTGCGGAGTTAGGAAACCAATTGCATATATATCTAAATTGTTAGATCGAGTTGTCAGAAGATGGCCACCATGTCTCCAGGCAGTGGCTGCTACCGTAACCCTAGCTGAAGGAGGTTATAAGTTAACATTTGGGAATGAAATTAAAACATATACCCCACATGATTTGAAGGTCATATTAAGCAGAAGAGCCAGTCAATGGATATCAGACAGCCTACTCTTAAAGTATGAATTAATTTTAAATAACATTGAAAACCTAGAGCTGGCTACCACAAAAGTTCAGAACCCTGCCCAGTTCTTTTATGGAGAATCAGAGGATGGATTAGAACATAGGTGTCTTGAAACCACTGATTTACAGACAAAAGTGAGGGAAGACCTATCGGAGCTCCCCTTAACTGAAGGAGAAATCCTATTTGTGGATGGCTCCTCTAAAGTGCTAGAAGGAAAACGAGTATCAGGTTATGCAGGGATTGATGGAAAAAACATGATGATTATAGAAAAGGGAAAGCTCCCTGCTAAATGATCGGCCCAATGCTGTGAGATCTATGCTTTATTAAGAGGTTTACAATGGCTTAATTATAAAAGAGGAACTATTTATACAGATTCTAAGTATGCTTATGGGGTAGTACATACCTTCAGGAAAATCTGGACAGAGGGGATTTGTGAATTCAAAAGGAAAAACCTTAACTCATGAAAGCCTAATTAGGGAAGTGTTAGAAGCTTTAAAAGGTCCTTTAGACGTGGCAGTAGTCCATGTTAGAGGACATCAGAAAGGGAATTCACTGGAAATAAGAGGGAACTACTTAGCAGATCAAGTAGCAAAGAAAGCTGCTATGGATGACAGTGAAAGAGTTCTTCATTTAGTGGATTTGAGTGACAATAATGATAAAAATAATAAGGAGATTCCAATTTTTAGTGAGAAAGAACAAGAAGAGTTACAGAGACATAGTGCTGTTAAAAACGAAAAGGAAGAATGGAGAATGCCAGATGGGAGACAGGTTTTGAACAAGGTGCTGACTAGAAAGAGATTAGAGAATTTACATACCTCGACCCACTGGGAAACCCAAGCATTATCTGACCATTTTCTGCAAGTGTATGTATGTATTGGAACTTTTGAAATTGCTAAAATAATCACAAAATATTGCATGATTTGCCAAAAGATAAATAAAAAGGTGATGAGAAAAATGCCGTTAGGAGGAAGAGAATTGGCAAGAAGACCCTTTCAGAACATTCAAGTAGATTTCACAGAGTTACCACGAATACAAAGATTGCAGTATTTATTAGTTATAGTAGTCCATTTAACTCATTGGGTTGAGGCATACCCAACTACGAGGGTGACAGCAGAGATGGTTAGCAAAATTTTGCTAGAACAAATAATACTGAGGTATGGGGTAGTAAATACCATTGATTCAGACAGGGGCCTGCATTTTACAGCAAAGGTCTTACATCAAATAACCAATGCCCTGGGTATTACATGGAGGCTCCATACCCCGTGGAGAGCACAGAGTTCTGGGAGGGTGGAAAGAATGAACCTGACGTTGAAAATAGCCCTCACAAAATTAATGGAAGAAACAAAGATGAATTGGTTAAAGTGTCTCCCTCTGGCCTTGATGAGGATAAGGACAAAACCTAGAGCAGACACAGGTGTTTCTCCATACGAGATGATGTTCGGTTTACCCTTCTTAACTATGTCAGGTAACACAGGGGCCTATGAGGAAGGAGAGCAGAGTGTAAAGAAGTATGTACAATTACCAGCACCCTAAAGGAATTGTGACAAAAGGGGTATCTTCCCTCAGACTGCACCTATCGATTTTAACATTCATATGTTCCAACCTGGCGATTGGGTCCTCATCAAAACTTGGAAGGAACAACCATTAACTCCTAGGTGGGAAAGATCTTTTCAAGTCTTACTAACTACAGAAACTGCAGTGAGGACACAAGAGAGAGGGTGGACCCATGTTTCCAGAGTAAAAGGACCGGTACCAGCTCCAACCGAATGGACAGTGGTGGGAACGACGGACACTAAGCTAACCCCAAAGAAAAAGCCACCAGAGATACTGCGAGGATGAGATTTTTAACGGTTTAAAAAGAGTTATTAAACTATTTATGAAGTATTGATCATAAGTTTATGTAAATCTTAACACTTACAGATCTTTAAAGCTTGAAGTCTGATGAGTGAATAACTATTTAACCTATATATAGAAAACTTGTTTTAATATTTGGTATTTCTCATTACAGATCATAAGGTTTTGAAGAATAGAGCATCTGCCCACATACCTAGTAATTTGACCCCAAAAAGGAAAGGAGAAAACAAGTTGATACAAGGAGGGAAGTGAGTTACTGCAACGAGAAGGTGATTGAGATTGGTAAGAACACCGTGGGTGGGAAAGGGGGGGCCAAGACCGGATCAGGCTGCACTCTTGCCATGGAGAGTCGTAGATCCTCTGGAAGAGGCTAAGGAGAGACATGGGTGCGAGAGTGCCCTGTACCGGACCCCTGCTAATAGTAGCCCTCCTAATAATAATCACCCAAGGAGGAGAAGCGAAGCCCTGCGACAGGTGTTACTACCCTTTCTATGCAGGAGACTCTCAGACAGCCGTCCTCAGGACCCATATTAACCTGAGCCCTTCTTGTATTAAGTTTTCACAGCTAAGCACTTGTACAGAGGATGGAAAAAACCTACTGGCTTTTTGAAAACGTAGGAAAATTTAAACAAAAATTGCTGGGAGAATGTCCTATGAAAGAAAAATAGATCTGTTCTGAAAAAAGACCTGTAGAGCAAGGGGTAAAAGTGTATGAACCAGACTTGATTAGAGAAAAGAAAATGAAAGGGATAATAAATAAACCTGAAATCCAGATGTTGGGAGGGAAAAACCTATTTTTAGACCTGGTAGAAAAGATAAGCCATGAGTTTAATGTTACTGACTGTTGGATTTGTGGGGACACTCAAATGGCAGAAATCTGGCCATGGGAGGGGATTGCTCTGAATCCACAGGAAATATTAAAACTATGGGAAAAGGAAGTGCCTGAGCCTGACGAAAGGAATGAAGAGGAGGTGTGGAGTTTAAGATCTGAAGTGATCGGAGAACAGTGTTTATGGAGGAGAGGTCCTAAGTGCATGGTCTATGTGGGTCAGCTGTCCTGCAAAAGGTATTTTGTAACTAATAATACTAACCAATGGTAGATGCCCCAGGCTTCAGAATTGTATTGGGCAAAAAAACAGAAACAAGGCTGGCTCCTATATTGAGTGGGAGAAATTATATGAGTGCATTACAAGAGAACCCAACCCCTTCCACAATGAACCCCAGCTTTCAAAATTTTGGAATAAAGGTGTTATTACTACAATGAAACCCCCCAGATTCTGGAGAGCCCCAAAAGGACTCTTCTGGCTTTGCAGAAAGAGGGCTTATGTGATGTTAGCAGACGGCTGGGCTGGAAGTTGCATGTTGGGCATCATCCGACCATCTTTCTTTCTACTCCCACGAACTGAGGGACAACACTTGGGAGTACCCCTCTGTGACGAATTACAACGAAAAAGGAGGGAGATTCAAATAGGAGGGACTCAGAAATGGGGAAAGGATGAATGTCCCCCAGAGAGAATCATAGCTACCTGTGGCCCCACCACCTGGGCCCAGGAT
Organism: Corvus kubaryi; assembly: GCF_017639235.1. Classification (NCBI taxonomy): domain Eukaryota; kingdom Metazoa; phylum Chordata; class Aves; order Passeriformes; family Corvidae; genus Corvus; species Corvus kubaryi. The sequence goes on from NW_024581135.1 coordinate 29,065,032, forward strand.
GGGTCATGGGGTTATAGAACCATCTATATGCTAAACCGAATTATTCGCCTACAAGCGTTAGTAGAGATCATATCAAATCAGTCTACTCTCGCTACTGATTTACTTTCAGCCCAATCCCATCAAATGAGAACTATGATCTATCAGAACCAGTTGGCATTGGATTATTTACTAGCAGAGGAGGGGGGACTATGTGGAAAATTTAACTCATCAGAATGCTGTGTTGAAATAGATGACCATAGTGAAGCTATCAAAAATATCACCACAAATCTTAGAAAGTTGGCACACATTCCTGGCCAGAGATGGACCCCATTATTTAAAGCAAACTAGTGGGATAACCTCTTGGGAGGAGGGTGGTGGAAGAAAGTTTTATTGATTGCTGGAGGTGCTTTTAGTAAGTATTATTTTCTTCCATGTGTGATCCCTTGTTTAATTCAGATGATTATGAGTATTGTGCAAAATTCCATTGAAAACTTAAGTGATAGAAAGATTGAGAAGATCAGGATGATGAGAGCAGAAAAGCAAGAGGAAACCCCAAAACCAGCAAAAGAGACTTATGAGAAATACCAAAAACTCCAAAAAATATATCAAGTTTATGAGGATACAATTTAAATTTTGAATGGTTGATGTGGGCCATAGCTCGATCAAAGTTTTAGAGGGGAAAGTTGTAATAAATGAATCGGTTTTGGAGTGTTGATTGTTACTGTTGGGATGAGATATAAAAGAGGGGAGTTGATAGTTGAACAAACGGGCATGTTAACTGAGGATATTGCAAGACTGTCCGGGTGTAATATCAGAGTGTGAACACCAGGTGGAGAGACAACTGGGGATGTGATGACGTGATGGACTAGAAAATTACCTCAGGCAGGTGATGTCAACATCTTGGACCGCTACTGGATAAAGGATTATCCAATCATTCAACACCCTCGGGAAATGATTGGACAAAAATGCATCTTGATAAAGACCAACAGAACCCCTGGAAGCGAGCCAACCAGAAGGATCCAAAATCCACCCATTGTGAACGGACAGAGGGTATAAGAACAGACCTGGGACTTTATCCGGGGTCCTCCTGCAGAACTTGGGGTCCAAGGGAGCACCCAGTGGGTCGCACTGTCCTTTCTGTGTGTTGGTTTACTCTGGCTTGTCGCACGGAGCCTGGGCTTATCCTGGGTTCCCGCTCTCAGTTGTTAATAAACAAACGAGTTGGCTTTTCTTTTCAGAAAGTCTCAGCCTCGTTTACAACTAGGGTAGCTGCTTAACCCTGTGTCACTGACATGCTCAAACCCCTTCAGCCAGGGGGCACATTGGTGCTGGGTAAATCTGGATGTCCCTTTTGCCAGAGCCTTTTTCATGTGTTATGAAAAAAACTTCACTGGGTTCTTTGGCTCAGAGTATGCTCAGCATACAAACCATAGTGGCCTCAGCAAGGGATGCCACAGCCGGGTGTAGCACACTGCAGGCACCTCCCACCCCCTGCACTGGCCGTCTCTGGCAAGCAGGGGCTCACAGAGAACGCAAATGTCACAAGCACCAGCAATTGTGCATGGCCAAACACCGATCCAGATCGGAGCCCACAAATAATGGCAAAAGAGGGAGTAACACATTGTTTATCAAATACAAGAAATCAAGCAAAACAAAATAGGATAGCAATCAGGTACCTGAGATGAGCATGTACTAAGGGAACATGAAAATGTATTTTCTCCAGAAAATACTTTGAATTAATAATAAAGAATATGTTCTATACAGCCAGCACTAAGCAACCAAGAAGAATTTGGTATAGAATATCTGAGCTGTTCTTTCTGCAGAAGGTCTAAGTACACCCTTGGAATGGTTTAAGTTGCAATGCATTTATATTTCACCTTTCTTCATAGGAACACCTCTACAGGTGAGAAATACTGTCATTTCCAAAAGTCCCTTTGTAGCTTGCCGTAAGCAAGCAAGCAAACTTTCCAGACTAATACCTCAGCCCGTTTTTCTAGAAAGCTTCTGTTGAGTACATCATTCAACAGTCCTGACAGCTCCTGAAAGTAGCTTAGATTTTACTTTTTCCTTACTAAATAATTTGAGATCAAATATTTTACTATTTGTGAATCTCATCTAGCAGCCATTAACAGATAAACATGTAATTGCTGTCAAGTTATCTTAATTTAAAAAAACCCCTAATCTCAGAAGAATGCAATAGATGATGGCCACATACATTATAAACACAAAAATGCTCTGAAAAGAATACTACTTTCTCCTTGATAGTCAGTCACTCTCCTCTTGCCTTTCTCTGGAGAGAAATTGCAAAGAAGCTAAGCATATTCAGTGCCCTTCCCACCCTCAGCTCTTCTCCTGTGGCCAGTTGCTCACTCATTCCACAACCATCCCACAGTACCAGGTATTTTCAGGCTATCAAGGATTTCAGCAAGTCCCTGCTCTGTTGTCACCAACAGATTATTGCCGAAGTCTTGTCCAGAAGTTTCACTCCTTGTGAGCTCTGTAAAGTTGCCTGGTGTGGTGTTTGAAGATGCCTGAATAATTAATTAACTCCTTGAGCACACAGTGAGGTGCATCTTGTAAAAACATATGGGCTGACAGGATCCTTTTCTCTGTGTCTCTGTTGGTGGTTTCTTGTGTTGGCTGAAAGTCAATCCAATATTAAACTATACCCCAAGATTAGATTTTTTCCATACTAAATAATTCAAGTTAAATCAAGTGGCTGCTCCTTTATAGCTCTTGGGATATTCCAGTTAGTTTCTTCCTACAGAATAGCAGCAATCTACATCAGCTCAGTAGCCAAAGGTGGGATGACAACTGCAGCTGGCACCTGAAGGGACATTATACAAGGGAGCAGCAGGGTAAAGCAGGTGGATGTAGTTCTGACTTTTCTGTCCATGTGGATAAAGATGGAAATCATGATCCACAGATGGATCAGCAAACACAGGACAGCTGAGATCTAAGGAAGAGGTAAATGGATAGCATCCCAAAAGGATAGAACAAGTATAAAAGCTGGTCCAAGCTCCAAAAGCAACATAGCCTTTTACTGAAAGAGAAAGGCTCCCCAAATGCTTGAACAAATACCCAAACACTAGCAATATAATGAAGGCTGTCCCTAAGTGCCTTTGTATGAGTGCTTTTGAGGTTTTTCAGAGTAAATCCTCTGTTGTTCCCAGCAGCACTCTGAGCAGAAGGTATAAAGGGTTAAACACTGAAGCAATGATTCATATTCCTGTATAATTAAACATTCAGTTTGGTTATTCCTAAAATGTTCCCTACTTTAGCAGCATATCATGACTATTTATTTCAGTGTTCTTTTGTGTTTCCCTTCTAAACACTGTATGTAAAACAGAGGGTTTGAGGATGAATTATTTAGCTCACTGCAGAAAATGTGCTTTAAAATCATCTTCTTGGGGACACTGAAGGCATTTATTACCCTGGAAAAATTCAGATCCAGCATCTGTTATCCTGTGTGTTTTACTGGCTAATGATGAGAACCTGGGGGATTTGTTTACAGCAGGGCTTTCTGGATTTTTGTTTGTTTTCTTTTGTTTATTTCACTCAAAGACAATAGGAAATTGAAAAACATTATTAATATTTTAATGAAACAACTTAAGGGTTTTTGACAACTTACATTAAGTCAGGTGGTTTCCAAATTACCCTCCTTTACTTCTGTTTCTCCAAGTTGCGTATAATCTGATTTTGTAATTTGACTTCTTTGGGACAGGAGTCCTGAAGCATCTTTTCTACTCTTGTCTGGGAAAAATTATAGTGAATTCTAAATCCATCCACAGAAGAAGTAGGTGGAAACTGTAGTTCACAGGAAGTACTCGAAAGCAGGGAGGCTGTTCATGCGCATGTGGGTATTTAGGACAAGGCTGTATTTATTGTGATAAATGGTCTCTTACACATTGGTTAGGAGCAGATTTTTGATTTGTCACTGAAACCACAAGAAAGGCCAAGTGTACAGAAAGCAACACTGCATATTTCTGCCCCTCAGGATAAGGGGAAGGGCAGCTGCTCTGTGTTTGCTCCAGAGACAGAGCCATGCCTTCCTAACAAGAAGAGGATAAATAGTTGCTCTTGTTCTCTCTGACTTTTTCCTCACATGGGTGTGTGGGGAGGGGAGCACAGAATGGTCCCCAGTCTGCTACCACAACAAAGCAGGATCCAGGCAACTTCTTGCAAAAAGGAGGATGCTTGTGCCTATATGAAGCCCCATTGGCTTCCCTTTTCATCTTTCAAGTTATCTTTGATTTTTCTCTAAGCCACACTGGACACCTTTCAGTACTGTTTATGTAAAGAATACCACGCTAATTCCAAGAGGAATTTATTAAATGCCCTACAAATTGAGCCAAAGATCTGCAGAGCTAAAAGCACTTGAACAAATCTGAGCAAATGAATCCCAACTCTTTAAGACACACTAGGGCACTAGCACACTCCAGGGCCTTCATGGTTAACCTCTGTTCCACCTGCTGTAATGATTTTGGAGAAGATGAGAAGATTCTGAAATCAAACCACTAAAAAAGAAAGGAAAAAAAAAAAAGGAAAAAAAAGATATCCACAGAGGAAAAAAGTTTTAAGGAGTTCTGTAGGTTACAGTTGCCAGGGAAACCACTTTGCAACAAGCCATATGGTCAGAAAATCTATTTTCTTTGTTCTCTAGGGAAAAAAAAAGGAAGTATTTTGGTGCAGAGTGGAGGAAAAATCCCACAAAAGCTACAGAGAATAATATTTGCACAGATAAACTTAATCACTAATGAGAAAAGATAAATGACTTGCCAAACTAAGCTACAGAGCTCCAGCACTAACTAAAATATTAATATAGGGGATGCAAGTTCCTTTCTGCTTTACGTTCATACTTTGAAATGAGCAGCTTCCCTTGGTATCAAAGCTCTTTACTGTAGGTGTGAGCTCTACAGCCTGAAAGATGATCCCAGCACTGGCTTTGATTTTCTTTGTCACCATTGCCCTGTGCTTTCAGCATGGGCCCTGCTGCTCTAGCAGGGACCATGGCCCATAGATGTGCCTTTTTAAAGCATTTGCCTTTCAACCTTCCGTATTACCAGGTGTAAGCAGGAAATTGAGGGAAGGGCTGGAGGGAGTCTGTGGCAGCATGTTACTGCTCCAGACCAGCATATGACTGCCTGCATCCCTGCCAGCACTGAGGACCAGAGCAGCTGCAGGTCCCATTGACAGAGCACTCCGATGACCAGCGGTAGCCAAGGGGCTCTATGGCGCCTGCCTCCAGGCCTGACCCCAGAGAGGGAAACCACATTTCAGCTTGAAAAGATGCACCACAAGCCGGTTTTCCTATGCAGTGATACAGAGGAGTCCCAGAGACCCTCATGGATCTGCAGAAAGAGATGATGAACCTGTTTGGTTTGGTTTTTTGCTCATGAATAGAAATGTTATTTGACTGGATGTCTTTCAGTTCACAAAGTGTTTCCCGGTGTTGAGCTTTTGATGGGATACCCTTCCTTTTCAGATGAGGGTGAAAGGGCAGAGGAGGCTGCTGTTCTGCTAAGTTCTTTATTTCATAGTCTCATAGTTTTCTGAGGGCAGAGTTCTAAGGGGCTACATGATAAGGCCAAGCAGTAACAGCAGCAGCAGCAGGCAAACAGCAAGCAGAAAACAGCTGCTTCTTCTATTATCTAAACTTACAGAAGTGTGGATTATATTTGTTAATTGACCAATAAAATTGACACACGATTCTAGTTTTCCTTTTCTTAACCTATCCTGGTCTAATTCTAACAGTCATAAGCCTTAGACAAGTGTTACATAGGTATTACACAGATTTGTGTACACAGTTTCTATCAGCTCTTATTACTTATGTGAACACCCTATCTAAAAAATGTGAACACTATAATTCTATCTATATTTTGTCTAAAGTAAAGAATTCTGTGAAAAGGTAACACTGCTGCAGCAAGAACTGTGTTTAAGGTCACTGCTACAGCTTTTTAATGTTTAAGGCACTTAGCATATATTTCTACTAAAAGTTAAAAAATCTGTATTTCTGTTTCACTTTGGTGTGGCTTCATGTATCTCAGTTTGTCCAAAGGTATTAATTCAACCCCTGTGCTTTGGCTTTCCTCTGGGCCTGGGTCCAGAGGAGCTTTCACTCCAACATCCTGGTAGAACTATTCTCAATGGTCTCCATGCTAAGACATTCAGAAAAGTTGTTTAGTTCCCTGATAATAATAACTTTGGGAGCAGGGGGAGGAAGTCGTTGAAAATAAAAGACCTGCAGAACAGCAAAGATGCAAATCTGATTTTAATCTGACCACAACGATTCAGTCCCCCTTTTCAGAAACAGGTTGCTCTTCTGTTCAAACTGCTTTACTCTCATAGCAATACCAACAGAAATGTTAATGATATCAAACAGAACAGTTTCTGCTCGTTATGAATATTGGATATTTGCATGCTCTTAACAGTGCTAGCTAGTTGTTCTCCAAAACCAGGCTTGAATACATGCACAGTCACAACTTATGTTTTAAATCACAGTCTACACTGGCTTGGCTGGTGTTAAAGACCTGCCAAAGAAAAGTCTAAGGGGAAAGCAAATGCAGACTACATCTCAGATCTATTTCTGATTCTCTGTTTGCCCCTGTGTCAGGCAGCAATAAATGAAATCCTAACTTCCTTGTAAAGTTGATGACTCTGGGATTTACCGTATCAGTAATACAATGACATTCTCTCCTTCCCAAACAGGGTTTTTGTGGGATACTGAGACATGGCTTTCAGAGAAAGCCATAAAAGGTATGTGGGTACCAGGACATAAGGGGATTTGTTCTGTCAAATCTGCAAATATTTACAGGAATAAAACAATTGATGCCAAGGCTGGCAACCAGGAGGAAAGCATGTTCCTTTTCCTCTTAGACTCACGCTGACATTTCATCTGAACCCTGCACCAAGGAGGCTGCAGTGCTGAGTGAATTAATCGTGGCACAAAAGTCCCAAGGTACCCTGCTGCCTGTTATGAGACTGTTGATAGACCTTAGGAAGGATGCTCAGAGCAGGAAACTTGGGTTCACAATAGACATCTACACTCTGTGAGCAGGGAAATGTTTGTCTACATTTTCAGAAAGAAGTGCCTGAAAATCAAGCATCTTCAGAAGCAAAGGAATCTGTATTTAATTGAAATGTGAATTTTCTATCATTTTTGGAGATAGGATTACTATCTTTTTAAACCATCTTCTGTAGATGTTCCTGGAAAGCCTCCATCTCAGGCTCTCACAGCAATCCTTGGCACTTGGCAACTCCCACCTATTGCACCCTGAGCCAGCACCGAGGGGCAGAGGACAGAAGGCTTTCCCAAAATGGCACTGACACTTGACCTGCTGTCCTCAGGGATCTTAGTGATTGAACAAACTACTCCCAATAAGGACACTGAAAATATTTTTGCTGGCTCTTCACCTTTCAGCTGTGAAACTGAGAAAGCCTCTAAAGGTTATGGTTAAAATTACCACCTGAAAGAACACCCTGGGGACCATCACTTTATCAAAATATTCCCTGGTTAAGTCTGTCAAGGAACCAAATGGCAAAGCGACAAGGACCAGCCAACAGTGGCAGAAGCTTTCAGGCAACATCATTAGAAGAATCACCTCAAATTCCCCCGTTATTCATGACACCAGTCACTTCAGTTTCAAAGGAAATGTCTTCTACCTACTTAGCCCAGCCATTTACCCTGGCTTTTCATTCTAAGAATGATGACTAAGGTCATCATTCTTCTAAGAGCACAGCTAAAGGCCTGGTAGCTACAAGAGGCTTTGCTGCCAAATGAGATCACAGATTAACAGAAATGATACAAGTACTGGATTGCTTCTTGTTTACTCAGACCTTTCCTCAGGCCTACTGCCAGCCTACCCATTCTGCAAAAGGAGCAACTTGGCAGCACTTTTGTTCCTCTTAACATTTATTCTGGCACATTTAGCAACTGATCTCCTCTTACCTGGTGCTTTTGCATTAAAGTCCCAGTTGAGGTTCCAACTGAGAGCAGTTTGCATAAGGTTCTGAATTCCTGCTTTGCAATCTTTGCATCTCGTTCTTTTAACGAACATGAAGATTGCTCCCAGCAATACCTGAACCTAAAATGAACCAAAAAATGTATTACAACTTTAAAGTTTGCCAGGCAGTGGAGGAGAAATTCACACCAATCCCAGCTCTCAGAACAGCTGTTGTGACAAGGTGATACTGCTAAGGAGTCTCAAAATAGAAGCCAAGGCAACTACTCTCCCTGTAAGGGTTCTGCTGTGTTTTGCAGTCTCCAGCTGGAATCTAATTGCAATTTAAACCCAGAGCACAAAACCCACAATATTTCCCACTTTTAAAAGTTCTTTCAAGGAATCAGGGAAAATGAAATAGAAAATCATAATCTAGATTTTCTTCAAATCAACATGGATTCTCCAGAGATACAGCAATTCAGTTATCTATTCCGCTGAATTTAGTGAAACACTTTTTGTTAAATAACAAGGTACCAAGGAAAAATAATACTTTATTTCATATACTTCCCATTATTCCCTGTGGGAGTTTTTTCAAGTCAACAGCAGATGCTAGGTATAGCTGAAAATCTAACACACGTATTTTCACAGACGTGTTACTTGAAACCGTTTCATATTTGAACTTCAGGAATTCTTCCACATCTCTCTCAGTGAATTATCTCAAATTACATTCTGATAATAAAGATGATTGACACATTTGTACTTATACTTGCTGCCTGCCTACATTCCACTCTCAGGGGTTGAAGGTTGCTGCTGGAGGTATTGTGAGCACAGACTGGTCCATTCAAACACAATACCCATGTCCTGCATGAATGTATTTACCTATTTATTTTTAAACCAGGGTACATTATTTGATCCGTCTGTATTAGCAAGGTAACATCTAAATATTTCATTGTGTCTCTGTTGGATGTTTACTGAGGAAGGACTGCACGTTTCTGCTTCCTGATTATGTGCTGGGGATAATCTACTCACGCAAGACAAAAACAAACAGTTCATTTTTCCCATCCCAATTTGCCATATCAAACACAAAGTATGAGCTACCAAAGGTAGCAGAAGTCTCAGGGTTTGGGAGTTCTTTGTGGACCAGATCACACTTTCTGTGCCCATTTTTAAATTTTCTTCCTAATATGAGTTGAAATGATGTGGCTTCCCCTGTAAAAATGTCTCATAATGCAGTCTCAATTTTATTTTTTTTGCACCACCTATGTCGGTATTTCATATGGTTCCTTTAACTATGCACCTTGATCAGTTCCTAGAAAGAGGACCATGAAATAATCATAAAACCATAACCAATCAGTTACCATGAAATCTGTTACCTTTCCACCCTTCCCAAACCATGGAGGTATATGGCCCTAGAACATAAACCATCTCTTCCTAATAAAGAATTTGAACACGGGTGGTTAAGTTTTCAAGTACACTCTTTGTCACTCATCCTTATCCACAGAAGAGACAGAGAAATGATGGATTTCCTGTTTCCCCTCAGCTGAGGTGCATCTGCCCATCGAGCTCAGAGCAGGACACCCAGCTGACCTGGTCATTCATGGCAGGGAGCCACTGGAATTGCTGTGTCACAGCAGCTGTAGCTGCAGGACAGCAGAGACCAACCCAGCTGGCTGCTTCTGGATTTGCAGAAAGGCAACATAACCCCTGACTGACACTGGCTAGAGGAAATTCCTGCATTCATCTTGCTCAGAGGCCATTCCAGGACAGCTGGAAGAGCACACACCCCAGGCTGTGCTGGGGCTTCCCTGAGTGCATGTGCTCTGACAGCACACTGTATCATGGCAGAGCAGGCTTTGGTCCTGACTCATTTTAGCCATGGCACACAACTTCCAACAGTGAGACCCCTCAGAGATCTGCCCACCAAATGAAGCACAAGAGAAATGGGGCCTTGTGTAAATGTTTGCTCTTCCTTTGCACAGAGCTACGCACACGAGATAAGATCAAGATGGATCTATCAGTATTTCATCCACCTCTGGAGCTCTGCTTTTAGAAGGGCACAGGACAACCAACAGCACAGAGGAAAAGAGTCTCCTGCTCCTTCTTCACGCTACTTTGAGCAGTGCTGAGCAAAAGCCACTCTAAATCCAGTTATAGGCCGCATAAGAGACAAAGAGGGTCCTTGCTGGTGGTGAAGTAACAAGTACATGTAATCCTGTGTGTCCAGAGAGCTTGGGCGCTCACTGTTTCTGAGTGCCCAGACAAACAGTGCAATAAAAACCCTTTTCACATGAGACCTTTTCTGTCCTGTCTCCTTCAAAAGGTCATCTTTGGGAATTTAACCTCTTGGCTGTTGAAAGCTAAAAGAACCTGCTAAAACCAGGTTCATTTTAAAATCCAGACACTGTTTTTTAAAGCTCTTAAATACTGAAATGTTCAAGAAAACAACACCACACATAGGACATTGCTCAGAATTTACCTGAATGTTTTCTCAGTTTTATCTCCTACACACTCCTTACTAAAAATATTGCTTTAAGACACAATGTGATGAAAAGTAAGATTTAGCCAGAGCATACTTTGCTTTGAGGTAAATTTACACATTTTCTTCTTTCATGAATACATAAGACGATTCATGGCAACGCGCATCTTAGGTGAGCTTCATGTCTCTGCCCTATTCTGTTCTAACCCATGCTCTTCTGCTAGGATTATATTGGGATATGCATTTTATTTGGTGATGGATACTATTAAGCATAAAGGAAGATGTCAATTTAAAAATCTCACCTTGCATTCCTTTCTACATAGAGCAAGTTTGCCAGTATAATCAAATTTAGAACTTCTGATGCTTTTCTGAATGTTAGTTCAGAAGTTCCCAGGCCAATGCCCTTGCCATCATCCACACCAAACACTCTCTCACCTTTACTTCTACAGGCGGAAATACCTAGTTTTCTTCATTTAAAAACATATTTCACTATCATTCACATTTTGAAGACAGGTGTTAAAGTCTCCATTGAAAAAGAACAGGAGTGACTGAAGTCTACAGGTTATTTTTGCTTCAGTGAAACAACTTGATTGACAATTTGCTACAATTAATCCAGCTCATTCCAGTAACATTAAATATCTCAAAACAAGTTTCTGAAAGGAGGATTATTTTTAGCCGAGTGAGCCTAATTACCTGTTCTGGATAAACTGAGTATTTAAAGAGATCTCAGTTCCCTCCTTCACATAGCTGCAGATAAGGAAAAAGTAAAATTCATGCAAATTTTTACAGACAAAAGAGACATTTTGGGTCACAATTGATTATTTTTATACCATTATTAGTAACAAAACAGGAGTCATGATCCCCTTTCTATTCTCATTATGGCAACATTACTTCTCAAAGCTTCACCTGTAGCTCTCTTACTGTACAAGTAACAAATACTGCTAAGTGATAGTTTTAAGTACAAGCCCTGTGCTGACACCTGAGATTCAACATAGGACTAACCTACTTTTGCATTGTAGCTCTCCTTTTGATCACGATACATCTCTGTAGAAGTAGACCACAACCCTTTTGCTCTCTTCATGCTCTAATGAGGGCTAAACTCATTTGTAGCATTACCTTAATATCACATGATGTCAACAGTCATAGTTTAATCAGTCTGTACCTCTTCTTGACTAGCCACACTAATTCTTTCCCATTCAAATGAACCCTGGGAGTTAATTGAATTATCAGTTTTTAGATAGAGATTATTATTAGCCTTCTATTTTTATTTCTTCTATAGCCTCACTCCCAAAACTGCCTTTCAAAAAATGTCACTGCAGGCAGGAGCCTGTAGAAACAATGTTTACAGATTAACAAAAAGGTGAAGTTTGTGGGAATTTGGCTGTGTTCACTCCCAGCCCAAGGAGATCCTACTGAAAGTACAGAACTGGGATGAGTTATGCAAACACTGCACTGTTTCCATCACCATACTCACTTGGTCAGGATTGTTGACTTGTTATATGGATTAAATAAGGATGCAAACACAAGTGGTAAGGCACTGCCTTGACCCTGGATTTATATCTGATCCTCAGGATCAGAAAGGGGCCATCACAGGTTTAGCTCCTCTGTACACAGCTCTGAAAAAAACCAAAAACCATTTAGTAATAGACAGCTCCTGAGCCCCAGCTCCCAGTGTCTGCACTGAAGTGCATAAAATCAAAATGTTCAGTGCAAACAGCAGCACTCAGAAGTGGCACGAGGGTCATACAGCACCTGGCCAAAATCCAGCTCAACTCCCCACATCCATTTGGCTCAGTAAGCTCTCACAGGTTTTTCTCTTAATCTAACTTACCCAAGTTTTGCTTCAGCCTGTTCTTCCAGATACTTCCCCCCACCCTACTTCAGGGTTATAGTTATTTCTAGCAAACTTAGAGAATGCAGAAATTGAAATAGAAATCCTGAAACACGCTGGAGCTTTACATAACAGGTACAAAAAGGGTTATTGCTCATCTGAACAATAATTACAGGAAAATATACAAAACAGACCTAGAAGGGGCCTCAAATTTACATGGTCCCTTCCTTTACCTCAAGGCAGTAGCATTTTAATCCACACAACTGCTGACAGGCACTTGTCTACCTTATTTTAAAAGACTCCTCAAAAAGCCTTGTGAACTGTTGGCTCTTCAAATGACTCTCCCATCACCTTTCATATATACAGCTTTCCTCCAACCTGTAACAAACGTATTAATGCTCATCCATTACAGACTGGACATGGAGAACACTGTTAACCCACCTCTTTTCATCCAGCCTTTAAGTGTTTTGAGGACTCCTGTTTCTTATTCTTCCTGTCTCCTTTTAGATATTTTTACCTTACCAGAGGACCTTACAGCAGAGCAATCAATACTCCTGTCAAAAATCAGCTATGCTATCAAAAATCCTGCTTATTCCACCTCCACTCAGCTACCATAGCTCCAAATCCTGCAGTTCCTAAAGTGAAGCTAATCTGTACACAAGACAGCACCTATTCAGGACACCATTCATAATCACTGCATTCTGTAATCAAAGATAATGTGCAGGGGGCTAAAAAAAGCTTTCAAAACCCATGATCAAATAGATGCAAAACCAGCAACCCCCACTGCTTCCTCCTTCCCCCAGCATGTTACTCAAGTGCATATGAAAGGAAGGCTGGAGAGCTGACAGGAGATGTGGCCCATTTGGGGGCCTCAGAAGCCAAGCACCTGGTCAGATTTAGGAGTTTTAACCTGTTCTCTCAAGATGCTGTAATTGACAGATCACAAACCTTTTTATTCTGATGGACACACATCCTTGTTCCTAGAATGCTCCCAGAAGCATCATCTGTGGCAAGACTGTATTATGATAATTGCAAAGTTACATTAGACTGTGTGGAGTCTGTGTAGCAACGTTAAATTAAATTTCTCATTGGCTTCAAGGCTTGCTATCTGTAATTAGTGGCTTCTGTTCTTTATTACACTGATCTGTAGTGCAGCGCTATTCATCACCACAGTCTTAGTTAATTATCCTTGCTAATGATTTTCACTGCGAAAATCATTTCACAGGTCCCATTTGCAAAGATTGTTTTGTGATAAAATGATTGGCTGGTAAGGCACCATCGTGTGCTGACAAGCTGGGGCTAGGAAGTTACTTAGCCTGTAAGATGGTAGCTTAGTTGAAGCAGTCAAGAGAGGAAAGCATTACGATTTCAATTTGGCAGTAAGGTTGTTACCGTCATCTGCCAGATGTGCGAGAGGGTGGGAGTGAGATGTCGTAACAGTGCGCTAAGGGGAGCTCAGCTGGAGGGGAGAAGAACAGAAGAAGGAAGACTTTAAACATCTCTGCAGTTTTCAGCAAGCACTTCTGGCAGCTACTGCTGGTCTTCTTACAAGAGCCAAAACATACTTTTATGGCTAAACCTATACTTGACAGAACGGACAGCATCTACTCTGAGGTTTAAAGCAGAGGTGTTCTCTCTGTGCTGAGTGATTTTTGCCCTGCAGATGGGAGGTTCAGCCAAGGATGTGGTTTGGTAGAGGTTGGCTGTATCCCAGAAAACTGAAATGTGGCCACCCTTTCTCAGGCTAGAGGAAACTGGCATGGAGAATGGAGCCAGCAGAGGACAGCCATGCTTTACTCTTCATACAAATACAGATGACTTTCCCTTTCTCAAGGATCTTCCATCAGAATCAAACAAGTTTTAACAATAGCTTTTGATTACCTAAGCTTCTTAATAGCTATAAAAATCAAAGGATGAAATTTGTCATGCAATGAAAATACCAGACTGTGAAATTAGACAACAGCAGCCTGCCACCTGCCTTCTGCACTCAGTATTTGTTCTGCACTCGGGGATAGGAACAACACACATCAATTTACAGTGCACCCTACACATGCAGTACCCTCAACATTCACACTAATGCAGTAAGGAAAGAGGTGAAAGGATTTGCACAGAGCCAATGTCATTTGTCTCTGGAAGACATTAAAGGACATATGAAATCACCATTATTACAGGGGCTATCAGAGATCATATACATTTCACCAAGAAAACAGAACCTGCCAGGGGGAGCAGAGAAAATGAAAGGACAAAGCTCAGTGACAGATATTTTTCAGTAGGAAGATGTCTGTTGTGACTTTACTGAGTAAAGTCAGTAAAGGTGAGGAAGGCCAAGGCACAGCTGGAGCTGAACCTGACAAGGGATGCAAAGAACAAGATAAAGAACTTCTACAGGTATCTCAGCCAGAAAAGGAAGGTCAAAGAAAGCATTCCTCCCTGATGAGCGAGACTGGGAAACTGGTAGCAAGGGATGAGCAGAAAACTGTTCAGCTTGGTCTCTGCAGGCAGCAGCACAGATTTTTTAGGGTATCACGTACTTATTCAACAATGGTAAGAATCCCACAAACTGTACAATTTATATCTAGCAGAAATACCCAGAGAAGGAGCTCTCAGCTCTTTACAAGGGAAAATTTCTTATGAAATGGAGTTTCACAGGCTGCAAATCATGAATGCCCATTTTTGGAACTTGAAGCTCTTGTAACAATTAACAGAAGTCATTAGTAAGCACCTTCAAATGTATTGTCAGTGAGGTTTTCACTAGCACAGACCTGTGGAATTCCCACAAGTACTTTTCTTCACTGCTGAGCACATGACAGAAAATCCTCCTTCCTGCCTGTGAAGAGAATCAGGGAATTTACAGTGTAGAACTTTGAGTGACCACACCTCTGTGGTAGCCCCTTTTTGGCTAGGAGTAAACTGCATTGTCCCTTTTTCAACCCCACAGGTGTTGAAGATTTTGTGTGCATGTAACTGATTACTGCAAATCTGCAAAAATTGCAGCTTGGAATATGTAATAACTTTTTCATCCTGAATCTGTCCAGTGCCCAAACCCACTGCTTTGCCCAGGTGCCTAAATTTTTTCTCCATTGGAAAATACTCCAAAATAAATATGTTTGTATTTCTATGTGTTTTCTCTCATCAACCGCTGGGAGCCAAATGAAGTATGATGTTGATTTCAATCTGCTTTGCATAAAATACACAGAACAGACCTTTGCATTTCTAATGTTAGGAACAGCACCAAGTGAAAACTGCTTTCAGGGGAGGCTCAGGGTCTGCATCTCCCTGGTAAATGGTTTACTGGGTCTTTCCAATGGTAGCAAGATGCCCAGTTTGCTTCTCCTCTCTGTGCCAGAGAGCAACAGCACAGCTAAAAAGGGCTCAGGTGCTAGAGAACCACCAAAGGCTCAAGGGTTCTTTGCACAGCCAAAAAGGGCTCAGGTGCTAGAGAACCACCAAAGGCTCAAGGGTTCTTTGCACAGCCCTCAAACACTAACTACAGCCCGTGCCAATACACAACATAAGTATTTCTCAAGTTTCATCCTGAAGAGTCATCTGGCATTTATTTCTCCCACAGGTGCTCCTGGGAGCTCCTCTAGAGCTTCTGGGAATTTACTGAAATCCAGCTGGACCTGTACATGCCAGGATCACCCTAGGACACATCTACCTTTTGCCTTCCTGGTGCTTAACTCAGCGGGCCTTCGTACCTGAGCATCACCTTCCCTCCCAGCCTTCTTTGAGCTCAAACCTGAAGTTCAGGCTGCAGTGGCCTCCAAACCAGACCCAAAGCACACAGATAATAACTTCCTCCTACAAAACATACCTTAGGCAATGCTTTTGAATGATTTACAGGTATAAACAATAAGTCATAGGAGTGCACATGGGAAGATCTGAGAGCAGCACAGGTGGCTTGCATAGGAGGGAAAGGGAGCAATGAGAGATGCCCTGTAGTTGCAACAGCAATGGATTTCAAGCAAGATGTCAGTATGAACATTTTCCAAATGTTGTGAATAAGGGTGAGAGAAGCTAACTTGTTTTCCCTTTGGAGAGAGGAAGGGAAAAGATTAATAAGAAAAATTAAAACACCCAGTGGCTCTATGTCTTAGCAGGATTAAGCTGAATATACTGCCTTGGGAGTCAAATACAACACTTCTGCTTAGAGTGCAGGACATATAGGCTGAATAAACGTCACTGAGACACTACTGAATCATGATGCTGGAAGTGATGTTCTGCAAGTGTTTCTACTTGCAGTGCTCTCTAATACCTGCATATGGAGGTTTTTAACTGCCTTTCACAAGTAAGTTAAGATACAACATTAAACCGCATAAAAGAAAGAGGGCTCAACAATCCATTTAATGATGCTCAAGTAATACACCAGTTCAGATACAGTAACTACTCCTAAGTTCCCGATTTCACTACATTTGCATCTCTAAAGCTGAACAAAGTGCCACCTAAATCTTAGTATTGTTTTAAAGTTACACAGCCCCCCCTTCCCCTTTTCCCTTATTTCTCAACCTGAAAAATTGCCTTCTAGTTTAGGATCAAAAGTCCAGAAGGAAGTATTATAGATTTCATGCTAAGTTTTTGCTTTCCTGAAGGCCTTCATTGTTAATGAGACTTTTTATTTCCCATCTCTCAAGCAGTGTCAAAGACCATGGAGTGTAGTTAAGCTATAATAACTCCATGCAAAACCCAGCATAAACAGTTTCAGCTAGACATTAAGTTGGGTCCTAGGTGGTTATATTACTGCATTCCTTCATAGTATGAGAAAAATATGATGAATTTTACTAGTGTGTTATTTATTTTGGTTTTCCATTAGCCAAAACTTTAACTACTCTCTAATATCATGCAGGACTAGCACATCTGCTGAAGGGTATACAAGTCACCAGAAGCAATAAAAGTGAAGGGAAAACAATGCTTGAAGTGTTATTTACAACTTGGTTATTTATCAACAAATGGCAGATGTGTCCAAATAAAGAAGGCTTGAGCATTTCAGAAGACAACTGGTGGCTTCCATTACCAACAAGCGAGGTGAAAGGGATTCTCAATAAGATAGCAAAGATATATTGGTTGAGAAAGTTGTTACCTTCCCTGCTCCCAGTAAGTCATGGAAGGAGGCTGCCATTGACAACACAGCAGATGAAAACCTAAAGAAGGTGACAAGGTGGAAAACCAGAAAGCAACCAACAGAATCAATTTGCTGCAGGGGGTCTAGAGACTGGAGTGTCACGCATCAAATCATCTTCCACCTGCCTGCAGGGAGGTGATAACCTTCCCCACCCCACTCTCCTCGTTATATCTTTAAGTGATAAATTTTGAGCTGCATGTAGCACAAAAAATAAACTGCTTTCTGTTGTCCTCCTTTTAATATTTTAGCAGAACCAGGGCATTTAGTTTATCTTACTCTGGTCATTGTGCTCAGCTTAGAAACTTTCTGCCTGGAGACAGCCAGGCAAGGTTTCACACTGAAAAGCCCCTCCAACCAACCCCTCCCCATCAAGGCTGGGTTGCACAAATGTACCAGAGCATTCCAGAACCAGAGCACTTACTGCAACAAGAAAACAAAGCCATTTTATTCTACTCTAAACATGCAGGGAACCTTGTCAAAAGGAGAAAAGAAACATCTTTCCACACTTTCACTCATAATTTGTGATTAGAATCAACTTTTTCTGCACGTGACAAAGCACACTCCAACTGCAGAGCTGTTTTCCTCCTCAGCTGCAGCAAATCTGCACATCCCTGCCGGAGCACGGGAAGCGGCGCCAGCTCCCACCAGCTGGAGAGCTGTCCCAGACATTCGCACCCGGGGAAGAACATCACAGGCTGCACTTTAAATAGACTGCACTCCTCAATGTTTTATTGGACTGGAGCAGTTCAGCCACACGTTATGCCTTTTGCTGAAGCAGAGCTGGTGATAGCAATTATTTTTCCAGCTTCCTGTGATACTAAAAACTCCCAATGACAGCTTCATTTAAAGCTTGCCCCATAGGATTGACTTGGCTGCTGGGGGAGGAAGGCTTTACTGAGACCACAGGGGTGTCCATGGGAGAGGAAGAACACAGCCAGCTGAATGGCAAGCCTAGGACACATTAATATCAGGAATATATGCAATGAAAAAGGTTTTTAGAGCATAAACCCCAGTTCAAGTCCCCTGTTCAATAGGAGGGCTGGGTTATTATTTTCATCCTACCACAATGAAGGGGTGATAAAGGACTGTCTGGGCTTCTGTAATTGCTGAAGATTTGAGTAAATGACTTTGGGGACAAAAAATCCTGGTGGTTCCTACACCAACAAATGCATTTGTGCCAGCTGCCCACTGCCATGCTGCTATCAGATGACAGAAACAAAACAGATTAAAGCTCCTTTTGTTTTGAACTGTCTTCTTGCTTCCTGAACATTACCATCATGCTTTGAAAGGTTTCAGATTAGCATCACTGGAAGTGTAATTCTTGTTATTTAAAAAGGGTTTAATGTATGAAGAAAAAAATAAGTTTTATAGTGATAAGGTAATAGATTATTTTAGGTAAGCTAACAAATTTTTAGCATCCCATTAATTATTTTCCCTTCAAAAAATGTCTAATGTGAAATTCTTGAGAAAATTAATCCTTATTATTATTACATACAAGGGAGACATGGGCTCTGCTTTATTAAATTGGGTGTTGTTAAGTCTACTACTGTGTTTGTACCAAATCTGCTTATTTTCATCTTTCCAGGTCAGTTTCCTTCATTCTGAATTAATATTTAATAGCAGGTAATGCAGACAAAATGCCAGAGTGTCACAATAAATTGTTATTTAATTGTATATAGATTGGTGATAGGGCTTCAAATCCATCTTCTGTCAGATGTACCAGCAGCTTGAATCATAAGCAGGGTTTCCAACTCTTAAAAAAAAAAAAAAACAAAAAAAACTCAACAAAACCCACAGCAGATCCTCAAAACAAGACAGTGGGAAGCTTCACACTTATTACTGTACTGGAAAAGAGGATTCCTCAGATTTTGCCCTCTCCTGTATGTAGATTTTGTAATTTGAATAGTAAAGAAAGGGATGTCAGCAGAGCATGAGAGCTAACAGGAGCTGTTTGTTGATCCACACTGTTGAGCCAGCACTATCACAGGGAGCACCAAAGTACCTGATCCTTGGGCAGCTGGAGAAATGCCCCAGCATTCCTGCTTAGGCAGAGGAATAGGTGCTCCCCTGGAAGAGGCCAAATTAACATAGCACAAAATGTAAAGACTCAGAGGCAGATCTCAGTATTAGGGTTATGTTAATATTTCTTCCAGCTGAACTAGAAGATTCATAGCTCTTCCAAAACATAGAGGCATCAGGACAGAAAGCAGTGTGCTAACAAGGGAAGACCCTGAAGCATGGCTTGCTTAATTAAGATGACATATCTTGCCTTTCAGCAGGGGAATGCAAGAGCAGACATGGCTGAAGGAAACGCCAGTGAGAGCTGAGATTTCGTCTCAGAAATGAGAGCCAATGTCACCTTCCCTGTTTGCAGCCAGAGGAGGTTTGGGCACTGCTACCATCCAGAAATGGGCACCCTCCAGTCTCTGACAAATTTCAGAATACATCAGTAGAAAACCAACTTGCTCCATGCTGAAAGATAAATGCTTTTTCTAATTAGATCTTCTAGCCATAAGAAAGTTGAGAACATTAGTAAGTGACCTGGGCTGGAAAGTAATGTATTTCCTTTACATTTTAACTTAACTAAAATGTGTTATAACAAAGAAAAATATTTACACATTACAAAAAAATGAAACTGTCTTTTAGTAGTTCTCTAGACAAACAGGCTGCCATATTACCAGACAGAATATTTTAAACTTTCTTGGAAACCTTTCAAATCATTAGACAGCATATTTGCAAGTCAGTGAGAGAGCCAAATTAAATTAAAACTAATGATAGAACTAAACATTTATTCCAGGGTCTTTGACAAAGAGACAGAAATATTTGTCAAAACTAGCTTTGTAGGAATAAGCTTATTTCCTGAAAAGCCATTTTCCTGGATACACCTGAAGTACTAATTGCTGAAGAGCAAAGTATTTCCCTATGCAACATTCTCAAAATATGCCTTACTAATAACATGCTTCCCTTTAACAGCTTACTGTGCTTTCCTGAAGTTATTGAGTATGGTGACATTAAATTTAACCATGTCTTACACGTCAAGACATCTAGAACTAACACAAGTATATACACGCAGACACACACTAGTAAATTGGTAAAATAATTTATGCTTGATGCTAGAACAAAGCCCTTGAAATTTCTATTGAATTAACATTAACTTACAAAATTCTAAGTTACAGCCAGAAAAGCAAATTCTTTTTTCAATGATTTAGCTGTTTGACAGTTTTGTGTGGTTTCCTTGCTTAAGCAAGGCTAGATAAAATAGAGGAAGTGTACCAGAGGAGGCAAATAAATAAATTCCCCATATTTATTAATAATGAAAGATATACCCTGTTTACAAGAGACTTTCATGCCCTGGTTTAGCAGGATTTTCTGCTCTTCTCAAAACTTTGCACTTCCTCCATAGATAACACAACAGGCAATTCTTTCAGCTGAAATTGTCAGTCTAACACTGCCTGGAACATTAAAAGTCACCTTCCTCAGGAACCCACGCAAAAATTCAGAAGATCAGCACCAATAAGAAAAACATAGATGTGTCTAGATGGCAAAGTATTTCACTGATTCTGAGATATAAATTTCAAGCAACAGTGATGCTCTCATATCAACATCTAAGAAATAGCATGTAATGATCTGTGCTTTCAGAGATGAAAGAAAAACAAATGTAAGAGGTACTAAATAAAAGGAGGATGACACAGGAAACTTGTTAAGTGTTGCTTAGCAAAGATGCATTTGTGCTATTTGTATGGATGACACACACATTATCTACTTTGATAGAAGAATCACATTTATGTTTACCCAGAAAAATCTAAAGGCTTTAACTGATGCTCTGCTGGCTGTTTCACAGGGAACTGGTCCCCCTTGAACTTCTGGTTCAGTACAAAGCAGTACTAACATACATAACAAAAAAAAGAAAAAAATCACCAAGCAACTTTACTCAAACACTAGTTTTTTTTGTTTTCCCTTCTTTTATTATTGTTAGAATAACATAGTGAGGCTGTTTGAAAGAGTGTTTTGTTTCCTGCTGCCTCTTCTTTAGGCAATACTTTATTTTTTCCACCTCTTATAATTCTCCAAACACTCGGACCAGAAGTAACGCACTCCATTCTATACCTTCAGCTTTTGTTTTCTGCCCAAAACTTATAAGAAACCTCCAGGTTAAATGGGACTAAAACCTCTAATTATTTTGAGGATCTGGACATCTTTCCAGAACTGCTTAGAACCAGTAATTGAAATACATCTATGAAATAGAAATACATCCTAACTGAATACAAGACAATGCAATTTTATTGATGTGGCATGCTGAACGAGTGCTTTGTAAAAAGGAACAGACCTCCTGGTTGTCTGAAGTGACAGCATGAATTTGAGACAGGCTCTTTGCTGTGAATCTGATCCTGCATTCATTTGTTGTTATACCCCCACGCAAGCCAGCAGGGCTTGGTGCGTGGCACAGGGCTGTCGCTCTCACACACACTCACCCCCACACACCTCTGCTCTGAGGCAGCAGGGAGAATTCACCTCAGTTTTCCTCTTTCACTGAAATTAGACACCTAGTAGTTTAAAATAACATTTCATTTGGTTTTTTCTGATCCCCCCATGGAAGCATAGCATAAACTCAGGCAAACACAAAACAGCGTTCATCAAGAATTATACTGATGCAATGCATCACAGAATTTCCCTTACTAAATTATAGTGGTGGCTCTTTTTGCATAGTTTTCCTTACAATCTGTCCTGTCTAGCAGGGTTCCTTTGTCACCACATACTTTAAACACTGAAAAACTCCAAAGAGTGCTCTGATCAGCAACAACTCACAAGGCACAGTCCCACACCTCCTCAGCATGAGCTAACAAACCTAGGGAGTTGTGCAGCTCCAGCAGTAACAGCCTGGGACATCTACGATGGCATCAGCTACTGGGCCAAGGCTTTGCAGTAAAAACCCACTCACTGGTGTGCAGCCAGTTCATGGGGCAAACAGGCAAGGTGCACTTGTAGCTGTAAGGCAGGGGCAGCAGTCTTGGAGAAAGCTACTGCCATTAGAGGCAGGGTTTGGTGTGATGGTCACCACATTCCCTGTTGTACTAGACACATTTCATGTTGTACAGCACCTTAAGGGCAAAACCCTAATGATCTCTTCTGATATAAAGCTCACAATTGCTCCTCAGCCAGCAAGGGGATTTGGAATGACACTGGATTTCTGTGCCTAAGTCATGCATGTCACTGTAAACCATCTCCTCAGTGCCAGCATTAGATCAATACAAGATTATATATCAAAACAGTAAATAGCTCAATCAAGTCACTCACAGATAGTGACAAGACAGACTCCCCTTGTATAGACCAAAAATAAGAAGACTGATTCTCCATTAAGCATTAGCTGCATTTGTTCAGCACTCCAAGGAGTAAAATGTACAGGAATAGGTGGTACTGAAAAATATTCTATTCACAGACTAAAAATATCTTCACACTCGATCACTAAGATTATGAAAATGCACAAAGTTTTTTCCTAGCCATTAGAAATTATATTAGATCCTTAGCAATCAG
Source organism: Corvus kubaryi (assembly GCF_017639235.1). Taxonomy (NCBI): domain Eukaryota; kingdom Metazoa; phylum Chordata; class Aves; order Passeriformes; family Corvidae; genus Corvus; species Corvus kubaryi. Next base: position 29,087,909 of record NW_024581135.1, read on the forward strand.
ACATCTGTCTCCTGTTCTCACTGTACACCTACAGCATTTTCTCCCTCTTAGGAAGGTGTGAGGCTTGAGCTCACAAAGAGCACAAAACTCCCTGCATAAGTCAAGAGCTTTGGAGGAAACGGGATTGCCAAGTATTGCTGTGCCTCAGGACACACTGGAAGATTGTATTTGTCAGCATCAACTGGTGTGTTCTCAGATACTCCCTGATACAGATCTTCAGGAATAAATGGCCCAAACCAAGAAATTGGGTAAAACACACCTCTTTTTAAGTCTTTATCTCTTCTCTAGCCTGGTATCTTTCACCTGCCCTCCTGCTAATTAACACTTAGAGCTGTTACAAGTTGCCAGGACCAGGATGGCAGAGTTTAGCTGCTTCCCCACACCCTGAGTTGTGGCTACAGAGCAGAAGGTGTATATGTGTTGTGCCTGCTGAATGAGACCGCATTCCCTGTGCTGCAAAAAAGCCCACATTGCTCCTGCCTTCAGCAGCAGAGAGAGCACAGCCCACAGGGGCTGACACAGCCAAGGGCAGGGTGCCTGGGAGCAGGCCACAGCTCATGGCTAAATATCACATGACATGCTGTGCTTTCCCAAAGACACTGCCACACATCCTCAAACACGAGCTGGTTGTACACAAGAGGGTCTTCATACAAGTCTCTCTTCTTTAGGAACCACATTCATCCTCTAAAACCAGCTGCATCTTTCCTATGAAAAGACCTCCCAGCCTGGCTCCAGCATGCTCCCACACAGGCTCATCATCACCAATGGTGTTTCTGTGTTCACTTCTTTTCATTTTGTCTGCCACGTTGTTTTTTGGTTTTTTTTAAATTGCTGTGACAGAAAACTCAGCAGCCTGCAAGGGATACACCCACTGCATTGTTATCTGCACATTTTCTTCCATGTATGCCTTACACAGCAATGTGTTTATTACAGTCTGGCTTTTATTCTGTGTTGTTGCCTGAGTGACTGTGCCTCTAACTTCTATTAAATTAACAAACTGAGCAGTAACATTAGTACCCCCTATACTGCTAAGTAAAAAGAAATGAGTAAGAAAAAAAGCCCCAAACATATAACATTGAGTACTCCCACTCAAAAAGCTCTTCTTGTTCAATAAATATAATTCATTTACAAGTTTGAAATACAACACGACTATTTAGATAAAAAACATATATGGCATATAGACATATCATTTTTTTGACACACTATCAGATGATTAACATTAGGTACCAATTCCCTGCAAATGAAGGCTTTTGTAAATATGAGGATTCCAGTAGCAATCTCAAGTGGATAGAACCTGCTCCCTTCTGAAAGATTCATACTCTGTTTTCACACCAAGAATTAAACATGCTTCAGTTTGCCACTCTGGAGTTCACTTGGAGAAAAGATGTTGATCCAGATGTTAAACGACTTCAAGTCTTGTTATAATGCATCCTTTCAGCTGATTTTGATTTTTCAACCCTGTTCTGTCAAAAACATATTTTGGATTTAATATTTTTCACAGATTCACAGGTGTAGTTTACTATGACTGCAAGCTAAAAAGCTTCAGTGGATGATGCCAAGTGTAAAGAATTATACAACAAACTAAACATTACTGACCCTCCAGGGTAGTTACAATGATCAAGAGAGTTTAAAAGCTGCTGCATAAAGTCAATGGGAGTTTTGAACTCTCCTTCCATCACAGTAACATTGGGCAGTCCCTGACAAAAAGTCTTTAAACAAATCCTTTTTGATAGTCAAATGTACGAACTTCAGTCGCATACAGAGACATCAGCAAGCTTCAGCTAGAGATTTAATACCTACTATGCATCTAAAGTCCGGATGTGTCATTACTTTACTGAAAACATCCACTTCACACAACTGTGCCACACAGAATCACCTCTCAAGAAGCAATACCAAGTATGGTGCTGTACCATTTTCATGCCTCCACTTGCATAAAATTTTGCTACCTTTTGTGATTTTGCTGTTCAGGATAAACCAAGTTTTGAAGACTGAAAAAAGCAAAAATCCTGGAATACTTGTTTGGAAGCATGTCAAATAATAGGACTGTAAATACTCATATTGTGATGATAATGTATCAAGGACAATCACAGTAAACACACAGCTAAACTTTATCACGCTGAAAGGCAGCCTACACAGGAGGGAAAAGTCAGCAAACTGTCTGATCCACCTGGAAGCACCTACAGAGCTGACTTTTCAAGCAGGGAGTACAAGAGGCTCTGCTGAAAGCTCTGTTTTACTGCCTCCAGCTACAGATGACATCACCTTCAAACAAGCCCAGGCAGCTTTTGCTGAGGCTGGGGAGGATGTAGTCTCCATGAACAAAGAGATCACCTTCAAAGGGTGCAGCTCTGAGGCAGAGCTGGGAGATCCCACATAGGCACTGAATCCAGATGATGCATAGCACTGTAAATATGTGCAGGAGTAGCTGCCATCCTAAACTAGAACTGTTCAGGCAAACAAGTTGCTCTACCACTTCTTCAGATTGTTGAAGGCTGAAGTATCATATGTCAAATTTAAACAAACATGTTTGTTTACACAGGTGTATTATCTTCCTCATTAAATTTAACAGGTGATGATCTGCATTCTTCATCACATTAAGTTTTCAATCCATTTAACCATCTAAAGATTGCATTCCAGCTTAACTATAAGCAATGGGCCTCACACAGGAATTGCTGGGTGAGATTTCTATGGTGTATATAAAGCAGAAAGCCCAAGCAGCTGATATTCATAGTCCCTCCCAATCTCAAATCCAGTGGCATCTCTAAACTCATGTAATGAGTGCTTGTGTAACATTTTGTCACTAGGTTTAAGACTTCATATGCAGTCAGCAAGCCTCTCTCATAGGCCTTTTACATACAAACCAGAGCTAGAATATGACCTTATTATAGCAGGATTTGATGGTTTTATTTTGAACACATCCATAAAAGATCATTAACAAACTACTGCTTGTGGTTTTCACACTAGCATATGCTTCAGTTTATCTGCATGCAGATAAGACACTCGTGCTTGGTAGATAATCCTCTGTGCCATATTGCTAAAGGAAAAGCTCCAATGTGCTTACTGATACTCCCCAAAAGAGTTAATGAAAAGATTTCTGACATATGGGGGTGGTCAGAGTTCACTCTAACATGAGGAAGCTCAAAGATGAAAGCAATTATTTGTAAGATACTAATTTAACCTGATAGCAGCTTTAATAACAGCACAGTTTTTCCTCTTAATGTCACTTCTGCTGCACTACTTTCTTTCCATTGCACAAATAGGTTAATTGTTAAAATTACACTTCAGGATAGAAAATAAGGTTAAAGATGATCTGTATCTTATGATACTCTGTTTAACCACCAATACAAGCTGGTAGAGTTTCACTAAGTAAGAAAGAAGACAGCTTTGGGAGCAATGCATAGGAAAGCCTAAACATGAAAGAAGAGGGGGGAAAAAAAAAAAATCACAGTAAATTGGCTAAGTCACACATAGCTAACATTAAAAACCCACAGCATTACACTAAGGCAAATACAGTGCTGCCTTCTACACAATTAAACACAGAAATAGCTCAAAACCACTGCCTCCAATTTCTTTCAACACAATCCTGACATTAGTACACTTTTCTCTTGGTTTTGTTCAACTCCACAAAGGAAGTCTACTGGGAAAAGAGGATATATAAAAACCAAATAGATTACTTATGTCAGGCTCGATTCTCTCCCTGATGGGACTGGTGAAGAAGCAGAGTCGCTCACTCGAGTTCTACTAATGCCAAGGGGTGTAAAAAAAAAAAGAATACTCCCCCCCCCTTTCTGATTCACTGTGTGAAAAGAAATTAATGACAAAAGACTATTTCACAGAACTTCTTTTTTTTTATTTCTCCATTTCCAACTTGCCAATTATCTGCCTCCACTACCCTTTTTTGTTACTTTACATCTCCAATTCTCAGCTGCCTTCACTATCTGCTTCTTCCTATCAGCTTTCTTTCAGTTATGGCTCCATTTATCCCAATATTTGGAACATAATTCTTGGCACGATTTTACATGCCTAAAGGCTCAAATTAAGGTAGATTGTTGCTCTTGCCATTCAGATGTGCTGTGTACTCCTACTCTTCAGCCCAGCACTGTGGATGTTCTGTAAATGTCAAACCATGTTTTCTTCTTTCTACCAGAATCTTTCAACTGTTCTGTCCTTACCCTATATTTATCACCTTTATGTCTTGAAAAGAAAAAAAGCCACCCACAGCACTGTATGAATTCCCTTTTTCTTCCTCTTCTGCCTCCCACAGTCTCCTTTCACTTTAATCATTAATACAGTTTCAAACTACTTATCTTGATGACAAGCTTTAAGATATTCATCCATGGTCAAAAGCCAGAGAAAAACATTCCTGCTTCTATATATACAAGTTGTCATTATTCATTCAGATTCGCCAAATTCTTTCATCAAAACAAGCTTCTTCCTTTATCATCTGCCAACTCTAAGAAACTAAGCCCCTTGGGAGCTCATCTGTTCTGTGAAATGCTGTCTTGAATGTGCCATTATTCTGTATTTTCACAAAAAAATGAAAAGAAAAAGTTTCAGGAGCTTTATCAGTGAAAAATCATGAACCCTTGTGAGTGTTGTCAGACAAAAAGAGGGGAAAAAACCGATCAGTTTCATTGTTAAAGTGTTCAAGATGCAACATATGGGCAGCTTTGTTTACAAGATTCTCTCAGTGCCTGTCAACACACTTGCATATAATATATATTTCCAGCTACAGTCGTGCTATTTGACTGGATATAATCACCATGGCCCTTGCTTTTACCTCACAAAGAGGTGCTCAGTTAGAAAATATCCTTATGTCACTACATGAAAAAAAGAAACAGAACTGAAAGACAACAACAAACACCAAAGTGTGCAGTTTAAAACATATTTTTCTTCAGAAGCAGAAACTTAATCTAAATTTCAAGGGTGGCAGAGATAATTAGCTTAAGAAAATGCATGCTTTCATTATTAAATATAGCCGCAGGATCTGTCAGCAGCATCACCTGAGTGATTTATATGCAAATAGAAGTAGAGAAAAAGAGTCAAGCAAATACCAACAGATTCATGTTCAGCAGGTATGGATTTCATTCATATGAACAAGCATAGGGTAAAGCATGTTATTCCACCAGAAAGGAGCAGACACAAGAGTTGGACTAATTTTATTGTCTAGTGATAATCTTCGAAGATTTTATCACCCCTCTACCTCCTAAATTTGAACCTCAATTCCACCTTCAAAGTTGAACAACACAGAACCCGCAGAGCCCTCCTACGACTTCTCCTTTCCCCAGAACTCAGGTGGAGCACAGAGCTCACACGGGGAACTCTCCCCACACACTCCACTCTGCAAATGGTCAGCTCTACAATGCAAATTGGCTTCTCCCCATTGACCCTAGGAGGGGTGGGACAGTCACAGAGGCAAGGAAGGAAGCAGCACCAGGGAGGCAGCCTAGGAACTACCATTAGAGAGGTAACTTTATGAAGCAGAGAGGAAACCCTGAAATGAGCATAAAGGTGCTCTGTGATACCCTATCTGTAATTCACTCAGCAGTCAGGCTAGAGCTAGGCCAGACTTTGGGGCGTACCAATCACACCAGGTAACATTTCTAAACCACAATTAAAAATACAAACAACTGCCCAAGGACAAGAAAGTCCCTCCCCCCTTCTTAAAATTTAAAACAGCCCTTTCATATTTTTTCAGCATTATCCTGCAAAATCTAGAAAATCTAAAAGGACTAGCTTATGAAGCAGCAATACTGAACTCAAAACCAGGAATCCATAAAACAACAGTTCAAAAATACCTTTACAAGGCAACAGAAGCGCCTTCCACCACAAAAATCCAGAAGACTGACCAGCATACTTCCCTTGTTGCTGGTTCTTTTGTAGCTTGGGTGTAGTTTGTGAAGTCCTACAGCTGAGGGACCTAGGGAAAGTTTGGCTCGGTGGCAGCAGCTGTAGACAGTGAACTTCAGAGTAAATGAGAAGGCACAGCTGACTTGCAGTCCCCAACCAGGGGAACCAACAAAGAAAGGAGTGAACAGGGTAAATGGTCACATGTGCATTTGGGAAGGGGAGATGGGACTTCACAGCGTGACAGTTCTATGGCCAGAGATAGCCTGTGAGTCACAGTTTCCCCTCCCTCCACTAAGAAATGTGTTGCTTTGTTGAATTTTAGCTATTTCATGTGCAGAAAGGTAGAAGGATGTTATTTCAACATTGGGATGACTGCCTCTGGACTACAAGAGCTGGATAACTATCAGCTTTATTGTCACATTTTTCTGTTCAGGAAATTTGTTGCTGCCAGCTTCCCAGTTTGTGTTTCACCTTCTGTTCCAGGTTAGCCCTGAGGGCAATGGATGCCAAATGTGAATTTCTATTTGTTGCTATCAGACCACTCACAGTGTGCAAGAGCCCTGATTCCATGGTGTCAGTAATGAATTTTTGATGTGGATGTTCAGAGCTGCTTTTCCACCTGGCTCTCGGGTGGTAGGAACTGGTGAGATATCTGAGGGCACTAATGATCGTGAGTGCACAGCTGAGGTGTCTTCAGCACTTGCAGCTGCAGGAACTTAAACTCTTCATTAGCACAGCAGCCTCAGAGTAGCCTGATATGGATCATACAAAAGCCAAGTGAAGTGCCCTGCCCTGTGTGGCGTTACAACTTTGTTTAGAACTGGTTAGTGTTGGATGCAAAATGTCCTTGAGGCTCTCTGTTACTTATAAAGGAACCCATTTTAATGAGCAAAGAGGATGCTTTTACAGCAGTGATATACGGTTAATAATGTCAGTAGTGGGGCTAATGTACCACCATTAAAATGCAATGCAGAATTTCATAGCTGCAGCTATTGTCTAACTATCAAATTTAACTTTTTTTTTCTTTAAATATCTATCTCTATAATTATACATCTAATCTTTCCACCATGGATTATTTATAAGGTGAGTTTGGCCATGATTTTCATGGGACATGCTGGCAGCCAATTGCTAATTTAAGAACAGTGTCTTGGCTGTAGGAAACATGGAAAATTTTGCACCCAGTACAAAATGGCATGTAATTATTTCTTTTTTTAGAATAACTCCACTCTACCAGCCCTAATGTCTTTCTTAATTTATGTTGCAGTTACATTTGAACCTTTCACTTCTCAGGAAGTCTAAAAAAGAGAATGTATACTCCAATTTGTGGACAGTGATGTATAGCACTCATTCAGCCTCCTCATACACCCTGAGGTGTCAAAAATATTTGCATGCGTGTTTCATTAATAGACAAATTAAGGTCTAGCTTGCAGAGAGAGTGAGACTAGCAGAGGCAGGATAAGAACACTAAACCCATTTCTTGCTGTGATGGAAAACCTGCATACTCTGGCTTTTTATATTGACTGAATTCCATCTTCTTACAAAATATTGCTGAATCTCCATATTAAGAGAGATCTTGTGCTCTTCCCTTTTTCAATGCTACCTTGCCCAGTGTTGGGCTCTTATTTTTTTTGCTACATTCATTTCTCTCTTACTTTTAAAAGGAAAAAGGAGTGATTTTCTTACTGACTCTAACACCCTGTCAGCTGAAATACTGAGTGAAAAACCATTTTTCCTCAGCAGTTTGCTCGTTTAAATGTCTGCCCATAGGTTTATTTCATAAACTACATCGTAAATGAGCTGAACACGCTCACATCTTTCTAACTCCTGCCACTTTCTGCTGAGTAAGGCAACCCAAAGTCTAGGCCTAAGGATGTTTATTCAGCACCAAAGACCTCTACTGAAAGCTTTTTCTTCTTCTTAAGTAGTCCAAGTGCTGAAATAATGGTCAGTCTCAAATTAACAGACCTGGTCTGCACACAAGGTTATACTCTGCTTGCAGAAATGAACAATTCCTTGCTTCCAAAGAACTAATTATAACAGCACCTGGCAGCATCACTGGAGATAGGGGCCTGTCAGCATCTTCTCCAGACCCTCTTATGTAGACATTTACAGCTCAGTCATTTAAATTTCCTTCAGCTTAAAACTTTATATAGAATTTTTAGTGGTACTTTGATCAGGAATGTTTTGTATGGCCAAATTCATTTATTCCCTCCATGAAATAGTGGTTTTGATAAAATTGCAGAGGTAGATTGCAATTGGTTATTTTTCCCTGAGTATCTGTAAAGAATAAGAACTGATAATGATTTTTTTGGAAAAAGAACTGATTTTATGTGTGTATACTTGCCAAATATATTCTTTGAAGCTTTGAGGGGTTTGAAGAGCTAGGAGGAGCATCTTGCTCAAAATAACTGGATTATATTTTAAAATAAATTTTTATAAATATGTATCAATGGCAAACAAAATAATAAAAAAAGCACAAGCACACCAACTCCATAACCTGATTATAGACTTTTTACCCCATATGAGATATGAGAAATTACATAGTGGATCTCATGTTTGGCTGTAATGTGGTGCCATTTCAGTGAAACCCAAGAAACTTTTTCTAACTGTAGAACTGAATTAGGGCAGAATTTATATATCCTCCCTCCTGTATCCATCTGTATTTTTTTTTAAAGAAGAAATGAAATGAATTCAATTATCAGGACTATTATTTCTTTCAGACTGATACACTATAATCAATTCGGCCTTCAAGCTTGAAAAGAATTTATGTCATCCAACTTTGCTTAATCCATCTCTCCATAATAAGAAAGGATTTTTAACACTAGAGAAATGCTTTATAAAATCTAGATAAGTAAATGGTACCAACTGGCTGCTTCCTCATGGTACACCTTGTTAGTTTTATGTAATTTCTGGTTGTCTTAAAAATATACAGTTAATATTTTATGTAATTCTAGTTCCATGTACAGATTCAGTTGCTTACCAGAGCTTTTCTCATGTCCCACTAGAAAATGAAACAAAGCAGAGAATTAAAAAGAAAAAAAGGGAGAAACAACACTGTTAAGGTTAAAACGGATGCATTTCCATAGAAGGTTAACCTGTTAACCTTATATCTTAGCCACTGTTCTCGTGTTTGTCTGGCAGTTGTTATCATTCCAACTCTTGCATCCAGCACTATATAAAATGTGTGTCAACTCTAAAGCTAACAAAGTGTCCCACTGAAAAGAACTCCCCAGTTCCAAGCTATGAAAAACAAAAGCCAGGACTTGATTTAAAAACAAAACAAAACAAAAAACAACCAACCAACCAAAAACCCCAAACCAAAACCATCCAACCAAAAACAAGTCCCAACGACAACAAAACAACCCAACCCCCTGAGTTTTTTTACAGAGCAGTATTTGTGTTAGTTTTCCTGCTTCTCTGGACATGCATATCTTCGGCAGAATTCACTTCTTATGTAGTATATATGGCATTGTCTTGCAAAGGAGAGAGACAGGGAAAATCTTACCTCACATTGTGTTTCTGAGCTTTCTTACAAAATGAGGACCAACGTGCAAATGACATAAACATGCAATTCTCCTATTAAATTATTATCCTATTTAATTATCCTGTTAGACCTCCAGAAGTTTTCAGTAGACCCTCTCTAGTGACATGGAATTGCCTTAGTTTCTGGTGTTTGAGGAATGAGAGAGATACGTGGAGGTGAGGTTCAGCTGTCTGAAAGGGCTTGCTAGAAGAGACAAATCTGTGACATCAGATGTCCCCTAAAGCCTGACCACTGCCCAGACTGGTAATAAGACACTCCTTGAGCTTCATGTGGAGCAGAGAGCTGTGGTGCACATTCAAGAAAATTGAAAGTATCTATATTTTAATTTAAAAGTGTATGTTAACCTAACTGAAGAAGTAGGAAACAATATTAAAAATTATTCCAATACAGAAGAGGTTAGCTATGAAAACAAAAACAAGAGCTGTAATAATTTGCAGAAAGCAGTTCAATTACTTAACCACTTCAGGATGTAATGAATAGATGAGGAAGTTAGATTGGGTTCTCTTGCTGCCAGATGATCAAGCAGAAATTCTCTCCATTCCAAAAAACTTATATTCTGCAGAATGATACTGAGTTATAATTGTTCCTACATGCTCAGTGCTCTTCCAAAGTGCCACAGAACCTACATAGGGGAAAAGATCAGCATTGTTGGAGGGAGGGAGAGTTTGTTCTGTGGTTTAGAATGCCCTGCTCCCTGTAGTTAGATGTTCCCCCTGCTCTATGGTCCCCGAGGTCAGGCTGAACCATGCCCCAGTCAGGGACTCAGGTTCAGTGACCCAGATCCATCCCAGCTAGGCTCAGGCCTGGCTGCCTTTGCCCAGGGAGTGCTGATGGGACCTGATAATATAGAACAGAGGTCTCTGAAGGAGGGTGGGAAAGACTACACAGAGAATGAACACACACTGAACATCTATGACTGTTTCCAAGATTATATTAATCAGGCTTCTCCTAATCCTTCTGATAGCCTGATAACTGTCTCAGTATTCCCATTATAAGTCTTTTAATTATTAATTCATTAGGACAGAGGTTACAGCACTGGGTGATACATCAAAGCCTCCAGCTCAGCTGTGGCAGAAGAATCTTTGGAGTCCTATGTTGAAGCTCTGTGTGTGATGAGGTTTTTTTCTTTTTCCCTGAAGCAGAGTCAATTGTTTTTCACTGGCAAGAGTTTTCTGCTAACCCTGTGGATAAAATTTATTGGATTTGGACCACTGGCTTTTAAGCCCCTGGTCAAGAATCTATCTATTGCATTGTTACAGTTTCGTGCTCGTCTTTCTTGTCCCCTCTTAGGCCTCCCTCTGTCCCATTGACATCTTCTATTTCCCAGCTAAACTGGGCCCCCAGCATGTTTTAATTTGTTCTTGAGTAACAAAATGTATTAATTTGAAATGATATTTCAAACAATAGTCCTCTCTCAAACTAACAATCTGCTCAAATATGTGTACCAAGCGCATCTAAAATAAAAACAGTAGAAAATTCTGATTTTGAAGGTGTTCTAACCGAGGCTTTGTCATTCTTATGTACAACATTCAGATTTTGGTGATAAGTGCCATTATTTACTAACTACTATCTACTATTTACTAAACACTGTTTGCTGCTATTTGCTAAATGCTGATGCTATTTGTTTTTTTTCCAGAAGAAGTAACTCAGAGGTGGTTCCTGACTTTGTAGCCTGAGTCTCATGCCTGGAGGTAATCTGCTCTTACGAAGTGTGCAGGACCTCCAGGCTCCCTGCTCACACCTCAGTAACAGGATAAATGCAGTGAGGGAAATCTGTGGCATGTCTCCACTGATTTGGGTTGCTCAGAAAGCAGCCAGGCCCTTCAAGCATTAACACATGGTAATTATCACCTACACCTAGCTCACATGACATACTATATTCCCAAATCATTTCCTTAACCATAATATTCGCTTTTTAATGAGCCATTAGAAAAGTAAATGAAAACCTCCAGGTGTGAATGCTAAATGAAAATGTTTAATAGAAAAAGATATATAACATGAAATTATCATCTATTAATAGTGTTGTGAGAATTAGGTAGTGGAAATGCTTTAAAATCTCAGCCAGAGAACAAGGTAAAGTGACATTTCCTTCGACAAGCTGAGCCAGAAGGATTTGTACTTCACAATCCATCTGAATGATGGGCAGGGAAGTCAATAAAGCAGCAGAAGATAAACAGGGACAGAGCTGCCCAAGGAAAGGCAAGGAGCAAGGACACAGCCCTGCATCCCCAGCGGGACAGATCTTCATGGGCAGGAGAGCTGAGGCAGCTCCTGCTTCCTTCTCTCTTATCAGTACTTATCACAAGAGACCCACGAGTGATGGGTTCGCAGAAGAGACCAGAGAGTTTAAGTGGAGACCACTGCAAGAAGCGTGAGGCAATGTCTCCATATAGATGCTGCGTGAAAGGTGTCCAGAGGTATATTTATAAATGTCATATATATTTGTTTATTTTTTGAGCATTCCTGGCTAGAGGCTTACTGCCTCAGCTGCTACATAAATCAGACAAGAAGTACGATGAATTGGTGATCCAGTGTACACTTGTGTCATGTCAGCACACACCAGGACACAAACACATCTCCTTATGTATACATATGACATGTAAAGCAAACCAGATGCATTCCAGACAACCAGCAGATCTCATTGTTCCTTTCAGGAGTGCACTGAGCACAAAAACTCAATACATGTAGGAAAACAGACACATTTCCTTGTGCAGAAGGTAAATAAACAAGAAGAAAGATATTTTAGAACAGTTCCAAGTAAATTCTAGGCAGCTTCTGTAAACCCAGTTTATTCAAGTCTTCCCTCAGTAGATATTTGTTACTCTGTGTGCTCCTGGCAGTCCAGTGCAGATCTACTGCGAGGCAATGCAGGCTGTAATGAATTCTGCTTTTAACTTGGACATCCCCAGTTCGGTCTCCAAGAGGATGGTTATTGCATATCAAAGGATATAAATAAGACTATGTGACTAATGAAGCCAGCCTTGTTGACCAGATGGCAAGGAATGATTGGAAGATTTGAGAAAATTCCACAGGCAATAATTTGTTCACATAAGTGATCTGACAAACACTTATGAATAAGGAATGAAGTAATAAAAGTCACATTCTTCTTATGGATATTTTGTATTGCTGGAAAAAAAGGCTAAATTATTTCAATAAATGATATTTTTTAGGAACAGTTTGACCAGGTGCAGATGCAATAAATAAGGTGATATATGACCCCATTGGGTGGCCATTAAAACAGCTAGTGGAGAGCAAATAACATGTGCTCACTAGTAAGGTAGGGATTATATGACAAAAATCTTCACAAAAAAATCAGTGCTTATAGTTGGGAAAAAGTAATTTGCTACATTTAAGTTGAAATAATGGTCTAGTACCAAGTTACATATTGAATATAATGTCTCTAAGCATATTCATTTGCCTTTCCTGCTCATTACCTGCTCTAATACTTATATTTCAAAAGAAAAGTATAAGATGCAGCCGTCAAAACCTACTTTTTATCAAACTAAAAATATTCTAAAGACTGGAAAGTTGCAGTGCTGTGACTGGAATGAGAGTTAGGGACTTAACACTGATTTATTCCCGATACCAACCTGTTGTGTCTCTGAGTCTATTTAACATAAATATGTGATGATATCTAAACAGAAACAGTTGGTTAAAAGGAATTGTAGGTTTCTGACATGACTCAGCCCGTGTTAGTAGAACAGAAGTTTACAATCAGAACTCACCTGGAGTCATTTTGAAGATGGCTTTCAGGAGAAACCCGCAGCTATAACACCTACAGTGAGCCCAAAGACGTGTGGTTGCTCCCCAAGCATTTCTTATCATTCCTTCTTTGAGCAGCACAAAATAAATTGTACAGCTAAACAAGCTGATAGCAGTGGTATGTATGTCCTGACTTTGCTGAGGGATACCGAAATCCCCTGAAGAACTTTTTGTTGACAAGCTTGCTGTACCTCAGGAGCATAATTCCACAGCAAAAATTTCATCTGGCAAAAAGGTTCTTTACCTGCATCTGTGATGGCATAGAGGAAGAGACTTAGGAATTAAACTGGGGGTTTTGTCTTAGAAAATTCTCCTGCTTATTATCCATGATTGCTTTTATGCTTCCTAAGGAAACGAACCTCTTCAGAGTTTTATGAGGAAAAACAAAAGAGAGAGGAGCAGGTGTCTGTGAATTAGGCATTGGATCTGCTGTTTCCCACATCCAGGAAAAGGCCTATTCCCTCTGTGTGAGTAATTGAGTACTGGGTGACAGCAGTGGCTGCTGTACAGCCTACTGATGGATAGTTTGGTGTGTAAAGCGCTACAGCAGCTTCTGCACTGCTTCATCTTTGCTGTGTCAAGTGTTTTAGTTATGAGGTTCTTATGCTGATTTCTATCTCCTGTTTCATTTGAAACACCATTTAAGCCAATGGCCATTTTAGCAAACTGGTATTTTCAGATTAAAAACCACCTGAAAAACTACCCCAGCAACCTCTGCTGAAGATGCTACTGAGTAAGACTGTTATGGGCTTGTTTCGGGAAGAGCTCACAACAATCCAGCAGCCAGCTGGGAAAGTGTTCTGGTTTCAGCTGTTACTTTCCTTCCTATTGGCTATTACTGTGCTATATTTTGGATTTAGAGTGAGAATGGGGTTGATAACACACTGATGTTTTGGATGCTGCTGAGCAGAGCTTACACTAAGTCAAAGGCTTTTCGGCCCTGACAGTGACAGGGCTGCAGGGCACAAGAAGCTGGGAGGGGACACAGCCAGAGCCAGGACAGCTGATCCCAACTGGATAAAGGGACATCCTGCACCATATGGTGCCATGCTCAGCATATAAAGCCAGGGGAGTTGGCTGGGAGTTGCAGGCCACAGTTCAGGGATGGCTGCATATCTGTCAGTGGGTGATGAGCAACTGATTGCCACATCCTCATTTCGTGTATTTTTTTATCATTGTAATTATTTTTTGTTCTACTGAGCTGCCTTTATCTCAACCCATGAAATGTTACCTTTTTTCCAATTCTCTCTTATCCTGCATGTGTGTGTGAGCAAATGACTAAACCACAGCAAAAATAAAACCCTGTTGCCCTTCTTCATAGGGATGATGGGCTGTTAGAAATGGAGTACCAAAAGCAGAAATATGGGATTGCTCTGATCTCTTTTGGAGTGTTCCCTTTCTGTGCTAAGAGAGCAGGGGTAGGCCTGAGACAAAACTAAGCACCAGCTTCACAGTGGTGCTTCCAAGGGTCACGGATTCCGTGCTTCATAAAGGCAGTCTGAGATTTTAATTAACATGGTACAGTTTTCTCCATCAAACATGTTTACTGTCTTTCACCTCTCAGATTTTTCTTCTAGAGGTGTGTTGAATCCTAAACTAAGGGTAATTCTTGTCTTCAAGCCTATATTCTTCACTGAGTCATGTTTATCAAATTCATAAGATGATCTTGAAAGTAAGGTCAAGCCTTTTCAGCTATATAAATTAAATATGTTTTTCTCCCTGCTAGAATAGCAGAGCAGTGACTGTTCTAAATATAATGGTTGCAGCAAGGGAGAAAAAAGTTCAATTGCATCTTTAATCTAATCTAAATGTTGTGATTAATATCCTTCTCTTTTCATAGCCAGCCATGTGACACTTATCCATGTCATACATTTTTTAAAGCTATCAACTGCATAGATTTTTTTTTCTAGGAGAATTAATCACAGCCCTGAATGCATGGATATTGTTAGAAAAGAATCAGTTCTAACAAGGTCTGAGCATTGGAGTTGTTAGACTTTGTGGAAGAAGGCCAATCTGGCAAAAAATTCTGTTAAAAAACCCCCAAACATTTGAAAAGCTTGTCATTTCTGCATGTGTAAGAAAATTAATCAGAGGCAGAACTAAATGGAAAACTAAATGTAAAAGTAAATGATAAGGAGACGGTTCAGTAATAAATTAATGAAAAAATTTTTCCTAGAAGGACTGAGGAGGTGAATTATTCTTCCTCTGTGGTTACAGTTTAGGCCTATTTTTATACCCTTTCTCTCTGTGTAACTCTGTACA
This sequence comes from Corvus kubaryi, assembly GCF_017639235.1. Classification (NCBI taxonomy): domain Eukaryota; kingdom Metazoa; phylum Chordata; class Aves; order Passeriformes; family Corvidae; genus Corvus; species Corvus kubaryi. The sequence goes on from NW_024581135.1 coordinate 29,103,327, forward strand.
GCCATGGCAGACATCTAAAACATAAGATGGTACCTGAAGCAGAACACGTAGACCCTCAGAATGAATCTCTTGCACTTCCTTGTTTGATGCTGGAATGGACCAGGGGGAAGTTCACAAATCCTAAGCATGCTAAGGGTGAGTAGGGTAGGTACACACAGCTAGAAAGCTCTCAGAATACATATACAGACAAGTAACATCTGATTTGGAGGGACTGATTTGTCACTGGGACAGTCAGCTCTGTGGAAAGGACCAACCACACAAACACAAATGTGGAGACTTTCCACATTCCTTGCTGAGATATTGTCAGACCACTGATTCAGACCTTTGCACCCAATCTTACTATGGAAAAAGATTTAATAAGATTAATTTCAGTTCTTTTTGAATACAACTCCTTCTCTTCCTCTGTGTTTTCATTCCTTCTCACCCTCAGCCCTCCCTCTGATTTGATGCAATTAAAGAATAGAAGATGCTCTGATAAGTGAACCAAGCTGGTAATTCTATAACAATGTACTAATGAAACATTCCAAGAACATCAGGCCCCAGTGAAAAGATGAATTTCGTTACTTGTTGTCTCAGCACCAACTTACACCTTCATTTGGACTTGTATCTGGCTCTGCTGCATACAGAGCCCAGTAAACATGTTCAGATACAGAGTTTGCTGTCTGAGGCCTTGCAGAGGCACAGCTATCAATTAAATCAGTTGTTTATCCCCAGATAGAATGATCTGGCTCTTAGCAAGTATCAGCATGAAGAAAAAACTATTTTAGGTTAAAATGGAATGAACAGTTGGTTAACAAAACTGCTTGTCAATTTTATCTGCGTGGCTGGATTTTATTCTATTGCAGAGAGAAATTCCCATACAAGTATACTGCAAGAAAACGTAGTCCAAGAAAAATTTCATAAGAAAATGTTATTTTTACAAATTTCTGCCTCTCCAAAGCAAAGCATGGACAATTTAAATAACGCCTGTATTGTACTTTTGGCTCGACCTCTGGTTAATTTGGTAAGGTGATCATGTGATGTTGTTGAAGCTGTATAGTATAAGAATTAAATATCAAATTCTAGGGACCACTTTAGGGTATGAAAAGCCTCAGCAAACAGATATTTTTGGATTGCTTCCTTCTGCATACAACACTTGACTGAGGCTCTCCATGCTTTAAACTCTCATCGAGCTGGCAATGCTCTATTCATTTTCCTAATTCAACCTCAGACTCAGAAATGTTCAACTTTTTTTTTATTCTGCTTATAAAAACTGAAATGCTCTTCAAGTCACCAGTGATTTTGGAGGTTTTTTCCCATGTTATCAGTAAATGTTTTGTCTCCTGGTTTAACAAAGGCTTTCAGTCTGCACAGCAAGTTGTAGGTTTTTTGCCCCCATTGCACTCAGGAAAAACACCATGTTTATCTCATCAGCAGTGCTAATAGAGGTTGTCCAGGCTTTTCACAGAGTATACTATTGAACTGTCAGACAGGTCCATTTTCCCTCTACAACAGGCATTTTTAATCCCCCACTCTTTTCCTCTCTGCTCTAAGTGGGATTTTCATTGGGTATGTCACTGCATACAGGATTTTTGCCGATTTATTGCCAAGCATTCCAGCTTTTACTTCCTCTGGCACAAAGTCAGGACACAAAAACTAAGCAGTCAATTTAGATCCAAATTTTGTGTATACAGTAAGTATCATGAAAGGCTCAGTTATATTCTTATCACTGTGATCATTATTTTCTGAGTCCTAAAACACAGAACATGGCCAACAACTGCTTGCATGGAAGTGGTTTGAAGAGATTAACTTCTTCGTCTATTCTGCAGGAAATGTTTAACCTCCAATTTCCAGAGAAAAGAAATGGGTAGGAATTCATCATGGATGATAGGTTATTTGCCTGTATATTGCCTCTGTACCTCATTATGAACACAGATTAAAAAAGCATGAAATTTAAGAATTAATGAATGAGTTATAAATAGGAATGTTTGTTGATCTGAACTTATTCTTTCTGTTCTGCTTATGTCTCCCATGCTCTTGTTTTTGAGTCCTTATTGCTCAGATGAAGTAACAGATGTATTTAAGACACTGTGGCCTGACAAAAAATATTTACCATTGTCTAAATCTTTAAAAATGCTTTTTCTGTTAATTGGTCACAACACAGAAGTATGTGGGAACAAATTAGTGGCATCAGTTCAGAAAGCAGAAGAAGTTTCTTCCTCTAGGGATCCTAATTTTCATAAATGGGCACGTGTGCTGAAAGACTCCTTATTCTTTTCTTTTGAAAGTCACAGTGTGTGACCTGGAACTGCTGCATTTAACCACGACTGAACAAAAAGAATGACAAAAGGTGCTTTATGATTCAGTCCAACCCAATCTATGTATTTCTAATGCAAATGGAGACAGTCAGGAAAGCACATTCTTAAAAAGCTTTTGTGAAAGCTTTCATATCTGTAGAGATGGATCTTTTTGTTGTGGGTGCTTTGGGTTTTTGTTTAGTTTTTTTTCTTTTTCTTTTCTTTTTTTGTAATTTCTAGTAGACTGGTAAGGGAGTTTATATTACTTACTAAAAGCTGAGCACTGGTGAATTATGGGTGTAATCACATAAAGTATCCATTTTTCTGTGCTGATTCTTTGTCTTACTATGTCACAAGAGTGCTCTTTGATTTGTCATGCTGAATTTCTCTCTGAAAAATAAATTATCCTTCAGTTGTAAGCCTTAAGTTTCTCAAATTTACAAGCTCTACAAGCAGTGCTGTCACTTGTCCACTAAGCTTCCATGCTATGCAAACTTATTTCCAAATAAGCTTGTGCTGCCAGTAAAAAGGAGAATAAAAATCCCCAAGTTCATGGGCTATAATATACCAAGACCTACTCTCTTAGAAGTAGGTTCCTTTCCCTTTGTTAAAATCTCATTAAGAAATTCTGGAACAGTACCATTTCTTGTTTTTGCTTCTCATGCTCATCAAGACAAATGTTTTTGATTACTGCTGGACCAGACTTTGCTGCAAACGCTCAACAATTGCATTATCAGTCCTTTTACTATCAGTCTTTATACCTCATCAGTTAAAACACGTTTTGTCCCCATGGTGTAATTTCCTGGAGTTTCTTTGCAGACTTTTTCCAGAACTAAATTAAGGAGTGCTGCTTGCTAAAAGAAAACACTATGTCCACACCTCCATATATTGGATGAATCCAGCTAAATACAACTCAGCAATTTGACTTGACTAAATGGTTTCTGACAGGATGTTGGAGGTACTTGGCATGCTGTGGTATCTATCCGGTGCCTGTAAGGTGATGGCATCAGTTTGTTTTTATAATGTGCTGTGCTAATTTTAGTAATTCCAACATGACCAAGAACATTAAAAAGTCATTTTCTGTGTATGCTTTTCATTTTCACTAGGCCTTTAAAATAAAATTAGTTTCATCAGTCAGTCTCAAAAACGGGCATTCATACATCAAATGATAAAATCTCAAATGACACAGTGTATGTTTTTCTCAGCCTCATGGTTCTCGTCATTAATTCTTACATAAAACTTGAGAACAAGAGGTCATTTAAATAGCTTGAGTGTATTGGTCTCCAATCACCTGCCAAGTGGGTTATACCGCCATGTAAATGTACAGCCTGTGCACAGGTTGTATCGTTTGTCATAACACCAGGGAGAATTATTGCAATTTATGTGCCCGGGCAAGGTTTCTTGGTCTACCTGGCACTGTACAACTAAGTAATGAATCTATCAGCATCATGTATTTTCCTGTAGTTTCAAATTTCTGTTGGTTTTTTTTTTTTTAAGCAATGAAGTCAGCCTTCTGTATAAACCAGACTTTTTCCTTGTAGTACTTGCATAGTACGTCATTTCTGAGGAACAAAAGAACCTTTGGAAGAACTGCTTTCCAAACATGACACTCTGAAGGAAGCTCCTCTCTTAAAATTGCTCTTCTGTTCCTTTTCCATGATATGGTATTCAGTTCTCGTTGTGGGACTGCAGGCTGGGCAGGTTCATGCCAGACAGTTTTGGATACATTTATGCAAATGATCAAATCTGTGAAGTCATTTAATGGAAAGGCTTTTGAGAATAATCCACTGTAATGAAAACACTACTCCTTACATTATGCTATATGATTAAGCAATTATTTTCCTTCAGGCTTTGCAGGTAATTTCTAAGAAACTCCCACTGCCACTCTTTGTCATGGTTTTATTTAAAGATTTACTGATGAGCTTTTTGCTTTCGTAAAAATCAGAGTGGAAATGTCCTGCCTGCTATCACATGGATGAATCAAAGGTGGTGGGCAAACAACTGAAGAGAAGCACCTTGGCATTTTATTTGACACATACTCAGGAAAATTTCCAGATAAATGACAAGAGAGTTGTGCAGACTTAGGGCAGAGTGGGGAAACTTCATGTCATGGAAGAGGCACTGGGACCACCTGTGAGAGAACACCTCTGAGAGCCCTGTAGCTTTCAGGTGCGCGTTTTGGGGACATGAGACAGAGAGAATGAATCAAACCCCAAATCTTAGACATCTCTTTTCTTGCTCCAGCTTCCTGAGATGCTTCTTTTGCTACTGTTGACTTTTCATCCTCTGCTGCACAGATCCTTATGGGTTCCCAGCCTCGTGCCTTCCTGGTGCCATCCCTGCCCTTGCAAGATTCCCTGGGGAAGCAGTAAGTCTCCAAAGTAAAATAAACTGTCCACATACTCCAAGACTTTCCCATTAATTTTAACTCACTGTAACACACAGGCCATATCTCCCTTTGCACAGAACTGCTAATGGACTGATAGGGAATTTGACCTTTTAAGTCTGTCAGGATGCAAGTAACTGGGAATTCACCACACGTGATCAGACCCTGTGGTGTGGGCATTACTATCACAGCCAAAGTCATGTGCCACAGGCCAGTTTTAAAAGACAAGAGTTTTGTTAGTACTCACTACAACTAAGATCAAAATTCTATTGATTTATGTGAAAAAAAATCCATAGTTTCCTAAAGCCTTTGGGGTCTTTTGTTTGTTTTTTTAAGAAAACTAAAATTGTAGTGCTAGAACATGGCAGCCCTTTCTGGTGTCACTACATGGACTTTACACCACTGACATTAAGAATAAATGGTAGAGAGAAAATATATATGAAGGCAGGGTTTAGACTAATCTCTATACACAGCAAAACATCATCTCTCCAGTTGTGGCAGTCATCTGGGTGTTATTTAGCTTTATTTCTCTCACTGATTTTATCCGAAACATGCAGTATGGGATTTCCTACTATGTATGGCAATGATATTTTTTCATTCCATCTTACGCTGTTTTTAAATCACTTGGTTTAAAAGTTGCTATACTAATATTTTTAATTTTCTGCAGCAAATTAGATTAGATTGCATATGAGGCAAGTATATTTACTTATTCTGCAATAAGACCAGACCTTTAGTCATACAAAAATCTCTCTCTGCCAGTGTAATATAGGCTAGTAAATCATCCCTGTGACGTCTCTGCCTTTGTTTCTGTGGAGCAGACCGTGTTTCAGGGGTTTCTGTCAATCACAAGAGCATCTGTTTTTCCTTGTGGATATTTCCATCCACAATTCATTGGGTGTGTGTTTAGAGATAGCAGCTGATCTAATTTCACCCAGGAAAATAAATGCATTCAGATAAGGTGAGAGGGGAGTAATTGAGTTAAAATCTGTTTGCTGTGTGACAGCAGAGATCAGATATGCTCTTCATACCTTTTGCTGAAATTGCCATTAATAACCAGGGATGAGTGAGAAATGGACTTCATCTTACTTTTCTCTGAATGGTTCTCCAAAACAATGACTTTCAGTGCTAATCACCTAACAGGAGCAGGTGTAAGTTTCTTTGTGGTAACATGCCATCCTTCACAGAAAGTAATAAAAGTGCACTTCTGTGAGGTCCAATAGACAGTTTAAATGGGAAAGATGCTGTGGGTTTCCGTAGTGTTGGTTTTCTGTGAATCAGGAGTGCATGGAATTGGTTTTGAGATGTATTTTTCTCACTGACATCAACACAGCTAGGTATGAAGCTTGCTAAGCTTCTTTCTGGTTTTTTTTTTTTTCTTCAGGATCCTGAGCATCACAAAATGCAGTTTCTTATTTCTGTTACCAGCTCCAGTGCCTGCAGGGCAGCAGATGGGTATACCTATCTTACCACAAAACAGAACTCAAGATCTATTGCGCTCCTAACTGGACTGAAAAAGACATCTGTATTTCTTCTGGCTCCTTTTTTTTCAGGTAGAAGGCCCACTGTGTACAACTGCTCTAAAAAGGCCAGCCCACAATGAACGAGGTGTCCCTACAGCAGTGGTGGAGCAGAGCAGCAAGAGATTGAACTTGTCCATCCCACTGTCACCGATGGTGTGATAGAGGTTGAAGAGGAGCATGCAGAAATAAGGTTCTGCTGCACTGGGACCTCATAGTGACCCTATTCAGAGAGGAAAGTCTCATTAAGCTCTGCAGATCAAACTGATTTCATGTATTTTCTGAATCCAATAAAGGCTGCATCTAGAATCCCTCCTTAGCATCTACCTCCCACAAAAGCAAACAAACAAACAAAAAACCAACCAACCAAAAAACCCAACAAAACCCTCAAACAGTTGTCAATGCCTCAGTGCATCTTTTGTCCTGTTTTCTGCAACATACGCAGGTTTCACTATAACATATTGGGACTAACCTGAGCTAATGCTAAGCAAGGGAGCTCAGAGCCAACTTCACAGCAGGGGAAATTAATTCCCACAGATTTCCAAGTACACTTAGCAGGCTGATTTTGATACCGCTGTTGCTTGCATACAACTATCGTTTTCCCAGAGGATGCAATCCAATATACTGGGTGTAGGAAACTCCTAAACTGCAGATTTCAGGAAGCTGTAGAGGATTCAGAGAAGTGCACTGTATACTTAAGGTGCTCTTTTGGCCTTCTTGAGACACCCACTGATTCTTTTTTAGGGCCACTTTAAAGAAGAGACTGTGGGCCAGGTGGGCCAGGACAGCCACTCCTATGTCAGGTGGAGCACTGATCTGTTCTTCTTCACAGTGTGAACGTATGTCTGCTTTACAGTCTCCCTTGAAATCATTTGTCAAAGGTCACACCCTGAATCAAAGGATAGCTGGGAATAGATATCAAAATGAATTTGAACTTCATTTTGTACCTACTAACAGACTTCTTTTCCTGAAATAATCTCAAGATTTGAGACTTGGAGGTAACTTTGTATTTGACACACAAAATATTCCACCCATTCAGTTTCTGTTATTTTTCTGAAGAGGAGATTATTACTACTTTCAAATGTAGCTTTATGGGTTGGTTCCATTTGTTAGGATATCTGAGAACCTGCAAGCAATGACAGAAATATTAATATATGCTTGGAATATTTAAATGTGCCTGCAGGTCTAATGATAAGTGAACTTGCATTATCGTGTTTCTTTTCTAACAACACAGAAATTTTATCACCAAAACATTCACTTGGCACAATATGAATATGGATTCTCTGTATGTGGATGTTAGCCCTGAAGGCCTCCAACAAACCCAAAATATATTTAGACCACAGTAAATGTTGACTACCTCCACTCATCTCTACATCCATCTTGATATGCTTTAGCACATGGCAGACTCTATATGAAACCACCTGTTGACATTTTTTAGATTTGCTCTTATGTTTTTCACTGGTGATTTAAAAAAAACTATTTAGGTTTTTCTTCAGGAATTGTTTGTTTGTTTATGGAAATTAAGGGTTTTTTTTTTCTACTTAAAGGCTCGATTTTTAAAGCTACTTTTGCTCACTTCACCCTAAATAAGAGGATGTTCTGCTACATATTTTTCTGAATTTTATTTTGTGATCTAAATGCATTATTCATTAATATGTGTGAGTGGTAGGGTTTTCAGGAACACTTCACACTGGCCTGACATTGCTACTATAGGTTTCTGATATTTAGACTTTTTAAAACAATGTACACTCATGTATTACTTTGGCTGCAATGCTGAAATACTTAACCCCTCCCCCAATTTTACTCTAATATTTTGCACTTCTACAACTGAATGTAATTTCTTTATAGTTCTGATGGATCAGACTAGTTTATTTCATGCTATGAATGGCCTAGCATCAGCAATAAACAAAGTAAGTTTTGATTCTGTAGCTTCTTGAACCCTCTTGGGTTATATACCCTCTCCTCCTTTCCAGGCTCAGAGTGAACATTTAATTTCATTTTCCAAAGGTTCCTTACTAGTTTACCTTGCTAGTCCCACTTAACTATTCTGTCATAAATCCACTGGCATTGGGTGAATTTTAATTCTTTCTTTGACAGCTTATCTACTCAGGACTCATTTCAAAGCCCTGTAACACTGTTGCTTCATTTCACTCCCTGTCCCTGCCACCAGCCCCTCTAGTAATCTGTCCCTGAGTCATGACCCCCTCAGCTTCTTCCATGAAGTCTGAAACAAAGAAGTGAACCCAGGCTTCCAGTGATATCAACCTTATCTCTGTCATTAATGTGTTTTTCATGACCTCTTGTCTCCCTGTCCTCACTGATGTGGGCCTGGATCTTTGCTGCTTATGCTGCTCTCGTGCTCCTTGTTGCCTGCCTTTTGTATTCCCTTTGCTGTATTTATGCACTTTTTCTACCTTAGTTCCTTATCAGGTTTTTACACAGGTTTAGCTTCTACCTTTGTATACTTTTCCTATTCTATTGCCGTTTTTAATTTTCTCTAAGCTGCTCTCTACTCTTACAAATCAACCTTGCTAAGCTCTTCACTGAGCTGAATAAATCTTTCCTTAGTCATCTTTTCTCTCGTGTGGACTCCTATCCAAACAGCAGCTCCTTGGCTGTGCTGGCCACCAGCAGAGCAGTGAAAGCCTCTGTACATAAATCTGGAGGGATGGGATTTTCCAAGTCCATGGGCAGACTGGCTTTGCAGGCAGGCTTTGTCCAGAGGGATTACATTGCGAGGCTCTGGAGGTTCAGCTCCATTGAGAAGATTGGTGCCTTACTGGAAAGCAGAGAAGATAAAGCTCCCTCCCCTGAAGTTGAGCAAGAAAGAGGATAAATTCAGATTTAGGTTAAAAATGGATGAGAATGGTGAACCTGAATTCCCACAGTGTCTGCAAACAACGCATCTCCAACATGGCTTTCTGTGGGACATTGTGGGTGGGCTCCAACAAGAAGCAAATGCTCTTGTGAGGTTCCAGTGTTTTGACAGGGAAGGCTGGAGCCAACAATTCCCTCAGGCAGGACAGGAAGGTTTTAGCTACACCTTGTGCATTGCTACACCACATTCACCTATGCACTAAGTTTCTGGTTTTATGCTGACTTATTGGAGGTTTCCTCCTCAGTTTCAACCTGCTCTGCAGGCTTGGACGAGTTATCTTCTAATATAAGCAATACAGTATTTTTTATCTTTAATTACCTGACATTTCCCTTGGTATCCTCTCCTGTATCTTCTCCTGTTAGAGAGATTTCTGTTTAAAATAAAAGCTGATGCCAACCTGACAGGAGAGAAGCCAAATGAATTCATAAAATCCCAGGCATCCTGCTGAACAGATTCCAGTGCTATTCAGCTCCTGCAATCTGAATCACTACCAGCACACTGTAAAGACCAGCAGGTAACTCTTCACCATTTTTGACAAGCCTTGGCTTTGGAAAAAACTTGGCTTCTGGTGCATTGCAAAGTTATTATGAAAAATGTAGAACTTCCCTATATGTCATATGACAAATTTGGAGTGAGCACAACAGGTAGATGTTAAGGTGCTGTGTTATTCCTTGGTCAGACTCAGGGTACTGGGCTTTCTTCTTTGCCTGGGTCATGTTGCCTATTCAAATACAGTCAGTCACCAAGGGTTGCTGCAGTGCAGTTCAATGCACGGTGTAAAAACTGGGCAGACAAAGCTTTCAGGAAATGAAAATAAAGATGCCAAGCCTGGGAAAGAGAGAATAGATACTGAATAGAGGAAGAAATATGGAAAGGAGATAAAAATCTACATCAGTGGAGAATGGGGTTACATTTTTCTGTGAGTTTCAGACTCAAGGCAAGAGCCCTGTACTTTGATTAACAAGAGGGACACAGCTTCTAAAAACTAGCAATTTTTGTAGCCCTCTTCCTGGTGGTTGCTTTTTTAATTGGCACACATCTGGGCAAGTAAATCTCCACTATGCCATGGGCTGTTAGTGCTTCAGCATGGGAGGAAATAATTATCTGTGTTTCTTTACTGCTTATCTGTGTGACTGTGGATGCATGAGACCCTGGGATAGAGGGGACAAAGGGATGGCAGGGACACCATGCCTTGGCCCCAGTGTCGTGGGTTGTGCTGCTCAGCAGAATAAACCTCTTCCCTGCTCAAAGTGAAGAAAAACACAGGAATGAAACCTTCAAACAAAAAATGACCCTTCTATTCTCTCACTCCCATCTGTTGCTTCTTTACCTTTCCTTTGCTTTTTTCTGGTGCTGGTGTTGGCAGACACAGCAGGATGGAAAGAAATTAATCTTCACCCACTAAAATATGTTTTCTCAGAGTGAAATCTGTGACTTGAAAACCAACTTGACTTAAAAAACCCCAAACACACATACCCAGGAGGTTTTCACAGTTGTCTGATATATTTTTCAAATGTTTACTAAGCCACCATTTCTTTCTCCCCATCTCTCTAACAAACAGGACCCTGTCAGCAGCTAGGCAATAATGAATGGCTCTGGGTGAAAAACAAACCTCTCTAAAAAGTGGTCCACTGAAGACCTATTTTTCCTAGGCACTGCTGTGTGGTCAGCTTGGTTAACCAAGTGCCTTCTCTGGATCATACACTTTGCATTCTTTTGTAAATGGCATGCCTCATAAAAACATGTCAGGTTAAAATTCTTAGTATTGTTTTAGTTGATTTCTAATTTGAAGTGGTGGGAGTTTGTTCCATGACTGTGTAAGCATGGTGTCCCTCCTAGTCTTCCTCAGCTTGGACATCTACTTTCTTTTAATTGCAAATATGGCATCATTAGTTGGTTTTCTATTTCTGTGCTGCTTGCTTTCACTCTCTTGACTAGATCAGGATATATGCAGAACAGTTAAATTTTCCATTTTATTGATACAAATCACCAAAGAGTTTTTCTAGATTACTTACTTACTGTAACTCTGGACTTTTTTTTTTCTTGAATTTGCATATTGTGTGTTCTGCCCTAATAACTTTAAAACTACTTGGATAATTCCAGCAAAATTTGGCAAAGAGAGAGCATTTTCAAGCATATCAAATTATGATTAGTCTAATGAAAATAGAGTAGCCAGAACCTATTAGTACTTTTACTAAGGATGAGTGAATTAATTCAGGTTGGAGAGAAATCCTAAAAGCCTTGTGTCTTCAGAGAAAAAAATGTAACACAAATCCAAAGGAAATGAAACTATTCACTGAGTTACACATTTTTCTCATCATAACCAACATTGTTAGGTACTGGTATTTTCTGTTCGACTCATGTTTCACACAGTAATTCTTATCTACCAACTAGGACATTAAAATGCTTCATAAGGAGAATGTTTTTATCTTGCAGACTCTACAGCCTCCAGCCACTGGGCAATGATATTTGGAATAAAGTGGTTACATTTGTAAAGAGGGGCCAATTTAATCTCCTTTCACGTGTTGTCCTTGGGACAATATTTACTCTCTTAAAAGCTGCTACAGCCCTTAATTAGCTGCAGCCAGGTAGTTTGTGGCAACTGGATTCCAGCTGAATTTAGCATGAGTCTCGAAGTCCAGTTGAGCAGTTCATTAACATCTGCATACCAAAAGTGCTCTATGTCCTCCCTCAGCAGCCTGCCCATCACAGGGTAGCAAGGAAACAGCTCATTAACATGGGATATTCTGAGCCAACATTTTTTCTTTCACATTGTTGCTTCAATACTTGCCTGTCAACCCCCTTCCCTCACAAATAATAATTTGTGAGGGAATAAAGGCATTAAACCAGCAATAACACCACCCAATCAATTTCTTTCCAATCAACGTTTTCACACAGGTTTTAGTCACCTGTGTAGGAAATCCTTGATTCAGCTGCCTACAAACTCACATTTGGTTATTAGCACGCTATTATTAAGCATATCCGGAGGAACAGTTAAAAGCTGTTGAGTTATATGTTCATTTTTGCCTTGGATCTCATGGCTGTATCTTTGTTTTAGACTGCTGAATGGTAGGCCAGCACTTACTTCCATGACAGCTAGCTGGAGTTTGAATGGCCAAGAGTTGCCTAATTGGTATTGAGCTGCAAGCAAATGACATCATTATAAACACACAACTGTTTTTCTGTATAACTGCTTGTAGCTTCACTGCTATGGAATGCCTGAAAAGCTAAAGATTATTAAAATATATGGCTGATATAACGAAAACTTGAAACAGTTCCTTTTTGTATTTACTTCTCATTTGAGGGGAGCTGTGAATGAAATTCTTCTAGGTTAACGGCAGTGATTTTAAATTTTGAATGCCCTGATTCACACTTGGCTTGGTTTTAATCATGTGTTATTTATCTAATAATTTCATCAAGAGCATAAAAATGTGTTCACAGACAAACACTAAACTGATGGACTTCTGATGACTGTCTTTCAAACATACATAGATGTGTGTGCTTTTTAGGAGGCATATATGTTTATTTTTGAATGTTACTTGTGCGGCACATGCAGTGTGTGCTTTGCAAGCATGCAGTAATTTTCTGCCTTAGGTGCTCATATCCAAAAGCAACTGGAAAGAGTTACATACTAAAGAAGCAGGTGCAGTGTGTTCAAGTAGGAACTTGGACTTTGGCAGGTGGGAAGAGAAAGGCTCTTTTTGGTGTTTGAGGAAACACTATAGAAGTTGCTACATCAAGTGCAGGGCACTTACAGAAAGCAACTAAAAAAGTGAGCTGGGAAAAAAATGAAAAATTGGAAGAAAAGAGAGTAGAAATCAAGATGGGGTGAATTTGATCAGGGTTTTGATGGCAAGTGTCAAAGATGTTTGTCAAGGAAACCCCTGTATGACATCAAGTCTTGAACTTTCTGTTTGTTCACAGAAATGGGTTCCTTTATAATAAGGTTTTTTGCTTATTTAAAAGGGAGCCTGATGCACCTTGACAGATACAGAGGATTTAAGTTTCATTTGAGAGGTCTCAACTTAGAAAGCAGGGCAGTAACCAAGCCAGGGGAGAAAGCTGCAGATGAACATTATATTGGATCTCTGCTAACCAAGTCACATCTCTGAAATACGGGTTATTCTTTTCTTGCTGTTGCTTTTAACTGGGATCCAGTTTAACATCAGATCAAGAGTAGTTACCTATTTGCAGGGATGTTAAGGGGTGGAAAGAGAAAGAATAAAGAGTTGGAGCAACGATTCCTTTACTGAGGTATTTTACTTGACATTATTGCTTCTAATCCCTATTTCAATTTCCTGTTACACCTGTTTAGCTGACTATGCCACCTACAAAAGGAGACATTAATTTTATGAGTGTATCCAAACAAAGTCCGTGAGGTGTCTGCATAATGCTGCAGAAAGCTCTTGTAGCAGATGCAAGGATACAGAGGCAGTATGGAGCACACAACCCAGCTTTGTTACCTACTCGTTATTTCCTAATTTGTGTGTACATAAAGCAGAGGCTTTAAGTATATCTGCACTGAAAACTGTGAAAGTCAGGAAAAGTTGTAAAAAATGTTTGTGGGGTAGAACATTGCCTAGGCACAACTTTTTAAGCAGATGTACTGAACATCATTAGGACTGTGGTATGATGAGCTGCAAACATTTCAACTTTTCAAAATAAAAACATCATGGCTGATGTTATGCAAATTACAACAATGCTGAGTAACTTTCAGCACCATCAAGGGCTTGTGCTTGGAGATGGAAACATCTGTGAAACTAAATTGACAGAACTGGGTTGTTTTTATTTTTTTTAGAAAACAAATTTGTTCCACTTGCATTAGAAGGTAGCAAAAAAAAAAAAAAAAAAGGTAAAACAGATACCCCCAAAACTAAGGAAGCAATGAGCCTGTGAATCCCATGGCACTGCTCCCTACAGAGTTTGACTTACCCCAGGCTCCAATTTCTTGAGTAAGACATCCTGAAAGAAGTTTACAAAGGTTCAGTGGTTTGGATGTTTTCTGATGCACTTACAGTCCAGGACTTTCCAAGGCATCAGCTCATGTAACTGCCTCTTCTGAGCTGGGCTCATTCAGAGTAATGTTTTTCTTCAGAGGGTTTCCTCTATTGAGCAACTGCGTCATTCAGGAGGACTGAGGCCATGGATGGAAACTGTGTCAAACATAAGGTTGCGCATTTTAAAGAATTTTTAAGGGGAGTTTGGAAAGATATCAAGAAGAGATTTTTTATGCCATACAAGTGTCTTTTATTTTCACTTCTAGTCTCTGATGATGTGAAAAAGGGAAAAGACAGATATTGAAGACAGATGTATTTTTAACCTCTGAATGATTGTCCTGAATGCTGTCCTCTGTATTTTGTGGCTCAGATCAATTCTTGTTTTATCTTGCTGTATATTTTACTCTCAAACTGGCTTCCATCTACATTTTGTTGTGCTGTGCTTTTTTTTAATTGGCATACTGTTAGCAAATGGAGAAAGGATGAAAAATCTCCAGCAAAGACTTAAACATATTTAAACATATTTTTGATTTTAGTATCCATTCCACAAAATAATTCCCCCTGATGCAGAGGCCATGATAAAAAAGGGTATCTTTACAATATTTTAGGCTGGGAGCTGTTCTTGATGTTGAGAAATTCAGCTCATATGTTTTATTTTCCTTATTGGCTGAAGATGTGCTTTGTGCTGATGAGGTTTGGGAATCATAATTTCATGCTCTGTTGCAAAGCAAGAGGCTGAATTCAGTCTGTGGTGTGCCTGTTTATCTGTCAGTGCCATTAGGAACTTAATCCTGACACAACAGTTTGTTTTGTGAGCTGAGAAGATGCTGAGGAATGAGGGCTCATTCAGGGTGCTGCTCCACCTGGGGTCACCTCTCCACCCTACCAGAACAATGCCCACTTCCCTCAAACCTTTCTTTGTTTTTCTGTTGTGATAGTGACATGCAGTGAAAATATAATGCAACAGAGGAAACACACAACCTTTCCATAGCATCTTCTTACTGATGCTTGGCAGAGTACTGGTGTAGCTGTCTGCCTGCACATGAATCCCCAGTGGGGAGTTTGCTTCCAAGTTCACAGAGGTAGACATGCGGAAACCTGGGCTGAACTCTGAGAATGTGTGGGAAACAGTTACGAGGTCCCTTAAAAGGAAATTACAATTTTTCTTCTGTTTTCCCCCATATTATCCTGATGGTGAGTAACCTACACTTGTCTTGTTTTGTACAATATTGCTCTCAAACACATAAACACAACATATCTACTGCAAAATTTTGTGTTGAAATTTCCATGACCTAAAAGACGCTGGAGCGGACAATGGTTCTTTCTTCTTAGATATTTAAAAGAACACTTTGAAGATTTTTTAATTCCACAAGTTATCAAGAACTCAGTATTTTTTCAGTGCTTTCTCACTGCTGTACATCCTTCTGCTGTTGTACATCTGAACACATCCCTGTAGCTTTTTATCCCTCTAAGTCAAAACTGCTGCATATTTATCACAGGAAGATGCTTATGCCTCAATTATAAAATCATGAATTATGCTACTTAGCTCTACTTCGGAAGCACCCAAAGAGCTCAAGTTTTGCTCTTTCTGCATTTCTAGAAACTGGTTTGTTTTCCCTAAATAAATTGTCTTAATTATCATGTATGGAAAATGACTGATGTTAGCTTTGCCCCAAGAATGTAAAGTACATTCAGTGATGGCATGATGGAGCAATGGCATTTATTGAGTGTTTTTCTCTTAACAGCACAGAAATCAGCAGTTTATAATAAACTTCTGTCTGGATCATCAGCTGAAACAGATATCAGCAGGACTGTCCTCCATGAATTTGTCTAATTTGCCTTTTTGGAGACATTTTTAGTTTCTATAATTTATGATAAAAATTTCCAGATTTTATCTGTATGCTGAATGAAAAGGTTTGTTCTTTAATTTGTTCCAAGCCTATTTTCTTTTATTGCCTTTACTTTGAAACCATAAAAATCATTGAATGTCTTCTTTATTCATGATGCACCACTTATTTTTGTTTCTACATTAAAAATTCTCAAAACACTTGAAGAGCAGAAAAAGATGTAATCTCCTTTTTTCCCTAAATAAGCACAATATATGTTACTTTTAAATACGTCTTCTTCTGCTGAATTCTAAATATCTGATACTGTAGTTTTAATCTAAGTCATGTATCTTTGATAACCTGAGCTGTACAGTTTAGGAGGAAGTACAGATATTAGCTAGTGTTTATTTGTTGTACAAAAAACAGACTTAACAATTCTGGAAACCAGAGAACAAATTATATACTCACAATACCTTACACAGGAAGTCTGAAACATACAGTTTCTTAAGAAAGTTGAACCTACCAAATCCTCTTTCTAAAACCATGGCACATTCTGCCTCACTTAACCCTTTTCAAAGTGGTGTGTGAGAACCTGACTTGCTGACAACAGCATTTTTCCCTGTCAGCATTTTTGCCAGTTGTTCATTTAAGATCAAGATTATTTGTACCATGAACTGAAAACTGGAATTGGCAATCAGCTCTCCATTTTTATTATTAAAAGAAAAGAAAATCAGTGACCAGACTCCTTGTTAAAAATGAGAAATAGTATATCCTACTTCTGGAAAGAGTTGAAGGATATTGCACAAAGCCAATAATTATTTAGCTGCCAGTTATTTTATTGGAAGATAATAATTCTGCATTTGTTAATCACACTTTATTGTTGCTAATGCCTTATTTCTATTGGTCTTGCATTGCTGAGTGCTGACTGACTGATAAATTTTTGTCATTTACTTGTTTGGATTAATCTCTGTAGATTGTTGCTATATCAAACTTATCACTTTTTTGTTTTTAATGAATTTTGATTTATATTTGAAGCAGTACAAGAGTTTATTGGTAGCTTCACTATTTCTCTTTTTACAAGATACTGTAAAAAATTGTTACAAAATTTAAGTCAGACAGATCTGGGTTTATATCTGGTTAGAAAATAGAGCAGTAACAATCACTTCATACACTAGTCCCAACCTTAAGCAACATATTCATTGTGATGCTGATCTGTATTAAATTATTTTTCATTTATTGTAAAGCATGAATTCTACATAAGAAAACAGAAAGCCTACTTTGAAAAGGGAATAACGCCTCAGCCCTACAAACCCCACTGAACACGAGGATATCCACAAGTGTCTGAAAGGGGAAGCAGAAATGAGTGGTCCCACAAGAGAGAAATGCAGCACAGGGCTCTGGATTTTGTGCTAAATACCAGCAACAGGAGTCTGCAGGTCTCTCTGGGGCTACACTAGGGCACATTCTTGGCTTGCTGGATATAAGGCAAACAGCTCTGAAAGTCACAAATGTTTTAGTCACTGGGTAACATTATTAGGTCCTGGTCACTATCTTTCGGATCTTCTACAAAAAAGAAATCCAAATGGAAATAATTAATAGAGCCAAGAGTCACCAAAGGTCTGACTTCAAAGGTATTTTTGAGATCTCTAGTTCCTTTTCAGTCCAAAGTCATCTTGATTTCGAGTGTGATATTTATTTTCCCTAAGAAACAGGTAAATTTAGTAGATAGAAGTGTCCTAATGCTGAATGCTATGTTTATGTCTTCCTTGAACTGTTAGTTCCATGGCAAGCAGAAAAATAACATTCTTAAGCTTATTCCATTGGTTTGCAAGCAAGTAATTAAAATATTTTACTAAACAATCCAAAGCTGAAGTAGAAGAAAACAGTGCATGCAGTCTCAAAACAGTGGTGCATGCTCACACACAAAAACCAGCGTTACTTAACACCATATTATTGTAGCTAAGTAACATTAAAAATGCATCAAGTACTATATAGGCAAGCAAAAAAAGGTGCCTCCTTAAAGAACAATAACAAACCTTTGTAAATAAAAGTGATTCTTTGAAAAAACTCTAACTAAACATAAATTCTCTTGTATTTAGTAATACCTATGTGTGTATATGCGTATGTGTGTACACTTATATACACACACAATCATGTATTTCTGATTACACTAATCTTGGTGCACACACTTTTCTGTGCACACAGAATTTTGTAGATTGTATTTTGTAGATACAAAAATGCTGCTAGCAAAGATTTTCTTGCTGTTTTCTAAGTCCATGAGAGACTTTTCTCTCTCACAGAAGAGGTAGCAGGGAATGTAAACAACCAAGCCACCTGCAACCTTGGGAAGTCTTGTTTATGGTAGAGTAGAAAAATATTTTGGCAATGGATGTTTTAGGATTTTAGCCAATCACCCCAAGGGGTGGCTGGCCCTTTGTCCAATTAGACTATGAAGAAAAAAGTCTGTAAAAGAGTTTGTAAAATAATTAAATAAATCAATCTTGCTGCACAACTCCTGCCTGCTGGATCTTCTCTCCTCCTCCTCCCTATGACGGTGGGACATGGTGATATACACTAGGGCCCAGGCCAGCTGTAATACCCTGTTGGTATCTTTCTGCATATTTTACTAAGCACTGAGTTAAGAAAAAAACCAGTAAGCAATGAAAGAGTTACTGTGAAGAAGAAACTGAATGATGCAATGATGATTTTGATGTTATGCTTATCATACTCCTAGGGAGACACTCGATTACTGAATTGCCAGAACATCCAGCAAATACCATGTATTGAATGAACATTTGCTTTTTTTTTTTTTCAATTCAAAAATGTTACATTGCACTTTGTGTAGAAAGCTTATAATAGAAACACGTTCTACTGATGTTGAAATTACATTTCTCAAATTGACTATATTAAGCCCTTTGCTGGAGAAGAGTTATACAAATGCAACATTATTAAAGTCATGATAAACAAAAAAGAGAACTTGAGGGGACATATGAAATATTTATGTACAAGCATTAAACAAGAGTCAAAAACCAGAAATAAATATATTTTTCTTTACATCCCCGTTTCTTGGGTTTTTGAAACACATGAAACCATATACTTGTTTCACACACAGTACTTGAGGTACTTGGCTCTTTGGCTCTAGGAATAAAGATTTTTATATTTTCTTTCTCAAACACTCTGTGAAGAAGACAAATATTTCTGTTTTCACTTATAACAGGAATATAATTAATATTGAGGATGATCTTGAACTCTAGAACATAAAAGACTTGAAACTGATTTACAATAATAATCTTAAGATCTCTGTGGAAATGAACTTTCCTTCTGTCCTCCCACTTTTGAGCTGTTGGATGAAAAATCCCCACATTGTCCTATGGAAATTCTTCAGAAGGACAAATGGATGGAAATGTGACAAAAGAACTTTTACAAAGTGCAAATGGCTAAAATGAGGTTGGTCATCAACTCCATTACTCTCTGGTATAAGGTCTGAACGTATGAGGAGGCTTTTTAAAACTTTTTCAACTATTTCAGACAGAATGGAGAGAAAACATCTTGTTCAGCTGTGTAGACGTAAACTGACCCCAGCCACTGCTTTGGGATGTTTTTTCTGCGCATTTCTAGTTTCTTTGCCCCATGCAGAATTGTTCTGGATGGAGTTGGCCTCAGAGAAACTTTGGAATAGATTTCTGGTTTAGAACAGGTAGATAAGCTCACTTTTAGGTTTTTTCAGACCAAATTAACATGGGGAACTAGGAGGGAAGAGATAATTTTATAGGAGACATGGAAGTTGTTTCCTTGATTGATTGATTGTATGCCTTTGGCTCCCAGAAATAGGGAAAAACTTGTGGTCTGTGCAGATGGCTCAGCTGTAAATATATTTACAGGTGAGGAAGGTATCATGAGTCTGTGTTGTATATTTTACTATAAAATGCACGTAGAACTTGCAAGTCAATCTACAACATTATTCTTGTAGGATGAGAAATGTACTAAGCAGAGGCAGAATAACAGAATCAGAACTGTCTAAACCTGTATTTCTGTGACACTTTTATCTTTCACCCCTTTGGCTCAAGTCAATTATAGGCATTAAAGACGGGCAAGGATAGAATCTGAAAGTTTATATTTTTAACAAGCTTTGGTATTTTTTTTTCAATTTTAAGCTTTTTTCTCATAGAATTTCTTACTAATGATCATATTGTGCAAAGCCGTGTCTTAGGGCATTGCCTGGATTCCAGTGATCACGAGATCTTCACTTGTTTTGACACTCTTTCCTTCAGCTGTCTAGTATGTGAGTGACAGTGGCCACTTAGAAATAGTGCAAATGAGGTGAAAAATAAGCCTTTTACACTCTGAGAATGTCCTGTCCTTGCAGACCAAATGTGTCCCTTATGAGCCAACATTTCACTTGCATGGTGAAAGCCAGTGCAGTGTAGCTCATTGACGTTGCACATATTTTTGACCAGGCTATATACAGGCAATAACCACAGCCCCTTTTGCCCTTTGGTCTTACATACGAAGGCAGAAGATGATAGAAAATTGAATTAGATCAAATATATGCACGTATTATTGGAATTCTGAACATGAGGATTCTCCTTAGTACGTATTACATATGAATGAAGCATTCTTTTCCACTGTAAATTAGTATGAGTTTGATGTAAGAAACAGGACTGCAGGGAGTCTAGAAGTGTATTGTCCTCCTAGTCAAAATCCAAGCACATAACCTTGTGTCAAAATTAAAATATGCAAATAATTTCTATGGAAGATTTTTGAAGATTCAGTTTAGATTTTTTTGTTGTTGCTGTTTGTTAAATGAGAAGGAAAGCAGCTTCATGATTTCTTCAGAACTTCTAAAATAACACATAGGATCTACAGAGTTGCTTCAGGGTTTGGTAATGGCTTTAGGTGTTTTGACCTCCCCAGACCTCAAACTATGCGAACATACTGCAAATTTGCCGTTACTATTTATTGTTGGTAGGCAACCCCGAGTGCAGAGCAAGTGTAATTAAGGTGTGCTGCAGTGCAGCAGAGGGAATGCTCTCCACTGCCTAAAGGAATTAATTCACCCTCATGTAAGGGAGATCAACTTTTACAGCTTGAGTAATAGCTTACCCTGACTATGAGTAATAATTATCAGCCTTGATAAACTCCTGGGTCCTGCCCATTAACATCAGCAGTCTTTCACAGATCTGGCATCACACTGCACTTGCCCACTGAGGGACACAGAGCTGAGTGACTGAAAACATCCTTTTGGATGCCTTGTGAGGATCATATCCCCTACCATTTTCCACTCTGAAAGGTAGCTATAAATAAATACTTAGAATGTAGGTACATCTGAGGGATACCAATGGATATATAGGCTAGAGATTGATGAGAACCAATGTGTTAATGCACTGACAATTTCAGTACCTGTCTGTAGATGCACTAAACCAGAAAACGCTGTGAAAAAAAAAAA